>NC_140207.1:26835676-27015005 GCF_965226575.1 Pagrus pagrus
TGGGAGGCAAGTGGAATGACAGTGAAGGTGACCATGTTGAACTTCAGACAACTGCTTTTGCAAGAACTGTACACCACAGTCTACTGCTCTACACCAGGCTAGTAGTTGGTGGTAGTGCACCTATAGGCTGGTATTAAGCAGTTTCAAGTACATGACTTGCTGGATTCAGGATGAACAGTAATATTCATCTCCAAACACTACAAATTTATGAAAGTCTCTTCACAAATGTGTATCAGATCTTTTTAATTTGACTGTTAAGAATAATATTGCATATCTGACACTGTCAACATAAATATTCAAGACCATATTCTTTCATCAAACATTTAGGAATGTATTACATGTAAGTTTTAGCAAAGAAATATCAAGTTAGGTCTCGGAACGTGCAATAGACCTGCATGCATCTGGTTAACTCAATATAATTGTTTTTTAAATTGTTTTCCTCCTCTCGGCTCCTGCATATGTTTCTTGCTGTAATGAGTTCAATTGTGCCATACAGTATGCATTATTTGCATGTATGAAGTATGTCCCCTTGCGCTCCTTCGATACACTTGCAATATAAATGACTACTGCTGTGGTCAAAAGTACTGGAAATGCAGTACAAATGCAGACACTTGAGTACTCATAAATATCTTGTGGGTATTGGGACAGCCCCATAGTCACTCTAGTTAGTATAAGTGAAATATTATATGAGTTAAAAGAGGAAAAGTGAGAAAGGTGTAGGGAGATATAAATTTTACTTCTACCTACTCCTTTTCAGTTACTTTTTTTTATTGTTGTATTATGTTATTTTCAATTTTTGGTTCGAAATAAAGTCATTCATTCATTCATAGCTCACCAACCCCATTCCACTTTCAATATAATTGACCTATCAACTGAACTACTTAAGTGCGGCAAGGGCCGCATTTTTCTGTCCAAACCCAACCGAATAGAAGAGAGTTCTATCTGAGCCCGACCAGATCTTGACAGGTGTTATGTTTTTTCATCCCAATCTGACTGGAGCCCAATGCAATTAATGTAAGAGTTTGTGTTACCCTGTCACACAGTTGTTATCATGGTTCCAGCCTGCCTGTTTACCATGATTAGGGGTAGATACATGTATAGTGTAGATGACCACGAAAAGGCATTGTTCTATGCATATAGATCTAAAAATAAAAACATATGTGTATTGTGAGCCTCAGTGCTCACAGGGAAGGGCAAGAAGGAGGAAACAGCGTTAGGCGGTGATGACACAGTTTATTTTTCCGGCCAGCAGACAAGTAGCTCACAAATAAGACACAATGAACACAAAAGAACAGCAGTCTCTCTCTCACGGCTGAGGGTCGGGAGCGTCTGCTGCCTCAGATGCCGTCTCTGTGCCGGTCCTCTCACAGGACCCAGCCTACTACAAGAGACCAGAACCAGGTTACGAGCGTGCTTATATAGCTGACTGATTACCTGATTCTGTCCAGCTGTCTGAGCACCGGCTGAGCCACTCCTCCCTCTCCTCCAGCAGCCTGCGCCTTAACCACACCCCGCTGCCACATACCCCCACTGCCCGACTTAGGCCGGGATCCCGCCGGCCGCAAGCCCACTCCCCCCCTCCGCCGAGCGGGAGAGAAAGTCAGCCACAACCATGCGGTTACCTGGCCTATGGATCACTTTGAACATGAAAGGCTGTAATGCCAGATACCAGCGAGTGATCTTCGCGTTGGCATCTTTCATGCGGTGGAGCCACTGGAGCGGGGCATGGTCTGACCAGAGGGTGAATGAGCGCCCCAGGAGGTAGTAGCGGAGGGCACCGACCGCCCACCGTATGGCAAGGCACTCCTTTTCCACCGTTCTGTAGTTCACCTCCCACTGAGCCAGTTCCAGCTAATGTTCAGTATGGGGCGGTCGACCCCCTCCACCTCCTGGGACAAAACGGCCCACTGTTCGAGGCATCGGTCTGCAGGACGAAAGGGAGAGAAAAGTTAGGAGTGTACAAGAGTGGCTCCCCACAGAGGGCTTGTTTCACCTTCTCAAACGCCAGCTGGCACAGCTCCGTCCACTGGACCGGATCTGAGGCACCCTTTCGGGTCAGGTCGGTTAGGGGGCTGGTCAGCTCCGAGAAGGCCGGAATGAACCTCCTATAGTAACCGGCCAGCCCCAGAAACCTCCTGACCTCTTTTTTCGTCCTGGGTATTGGGCAGGCTGCAACCACTGCGGTCTTTTGTATCTGTGGCCGCACCTGCCCGCCCCCCAGGTGGTACCCCAGATACCGTACCTCCCTCCGTCCCACCGCACACTTCTTCGGATTGGCCGTGAGCCCCGCCTGCCTCAGAGACTCGAGCACTGCCCCCACCTGCTGCATATGCTGCTCCCAGGTCTCACTATGAACGATCACAACATCCCAGTAGGCCGCAGCATACGCAGAGTGAGGCCGCAGCACCCGGTCCATGAGGCGCTGAAAAGTGGCTGGGGCCCAGAACAATCCGAACGGAAGTGTGACAAACTGGTACAAACCGTACGGAGTGGAGAAGGCCGTTTTTCCTTGGACTCTAGCGACAAAGGAATCTGCCAGTAGCCTTTGGTCAAATCCAGTGTCGTGTAAAAGCGAGCCGTGCCCAGCCGATCCAGGAGTTTGTCGACCCGGGGCATTGGATAGGCATCAAATTTGGACACCTCGTTGACCCTGCGATAGTCCACACAGAACCGTAATGACCCATCGGACTTGCGAACCAGCACGATGGGGCAACACCAGTCACTGTTGGACTCTTCTATTACTCCCATCTCCAACATGGCCTGAAGCTCCGCCTGAACAATTTTCCTCTTTTGTTCCGGCAGCCGATAGGGTCGTGACCGGACTGTCACACCCGGGGGTGTTTCTATGTGGTGGTGTATGAGGCAGGTGCGTCCTGGCAGGGGAGAGAACACATCAGCAAACCGCTGCTGCAACAAGGCCACATCTGCTCTCTGGCTCAGCGAGAGAACTCATCCCTCTCGATCACTGTGGTTGCCAGAGAAACAGGCGTCACCTCCCTCCAGGCTTTAAGGAGGTTGAGGTGGTAAATTTGTGTGGCCCCACCCCTGTCAGAACGCACCACCTCATAGTCAACATCCCCCACTCGCCGTGTGACCACAAAGGGCCCTTGCCACTTGGCGAGCAATTTGGAGCTAGAGGAGGGGAGTAATACAAGCACTTTATCTCCCGGTGAAAACTGTCTAAGTTTAGCCCCTCTGTTGTACAGCCGTTGTTGACGCTCCTGGGCCTGGAGCAAATGCTCCCGTGATAACTTACCCAGTGCATGGAGCTTTGCTCGCAGGTCCAGGACGTGCTGTACCTAGTTTTTGCTGGTGCTTGGACCCGTCTCCCAGCTTTCCTTAACCAAGGGGGAAAATCCCGTGGAGGCCTGGGGAACCTCCCGCACTGCAAACAACAGAGGGTCCAACCATTTATCCCAATTACGGCTATCCTCGTGCACAAACTTACGAATCATGTTCTTTAGTGTCTTGTTGAACCGCTCCACCAGACTGTCGGTCTGGGGATGGTATACACTAGTTCGGATTGAATGGACGCCCATTAATTCGTATAGTTCGCATAGTGTACGTGACATAAACGACGTGCCCTGATCAGTCAGGATCTCTTTCGGGATCCCGACTCGGGAGATGACCTGAAACAGTGCCTATGCAACATTCCTTGCAGAGGTGGTGCGCAGGGGCACTGCCTCGGGATAGCGCGTTGCATAGTCCACTAGGACTAACACAAAGCGATATCCCAGTGCGCTCCGGTCTAATGGCCCGATGAGGTCGATGGCAATTCTATCAAAAGGGACCTCCATTAGTGGTAAGGGGTGCAGTGGTGCTTTTGGGGTGGCCGGCTGGTTGACCAGCTGACATTCGCGGCAGGATGCACACCACCGATTTACATCCGGCCGAATGCCTGGCCAGTAAAATCAGGCCATGATCCGGCTCAGTGTTTTATCATCACAGAGGTGACCTGCCATGGGGTTGTGATGAGCCGCCTGGAAAATTGTTTCCCGACGGCTTTGTGGCACCAACAACTGGGTGAGCTCTTCTCCTGTCCGAGCGTCACGCGTCGCTCTGTTTAATCTGTCCCTAATGACAACAAAATAGGGGTGAGTGAGTGCTGTGCCAGGGTGAACCTGGCAAGCATCAATTCTCATCACTTGTCAAAGGCGTGACGGAGGGTCTCATCCCGAGACTGCTCGAGTGGAAAATCTTCCATGGAGGCTATCTGGGGGGCCCCCGGTGGCCCCCCCACCCCCCCGGCAGCGTCAGGACGTGGCACCTCCATCTCACCACTGAGCACAGCACACCACTCACACTTCCCTGGCATACGTGACTGCACCCTCATAGTTTCCCCCGCTAAGCTAGCGAAGCCCAGCCAATTCGTGCCCAAGATTAGAGGGTGCAGGAGGCGAGTGCTAACTCCAGCCCTGACCCTATGCTTTTTCCCTCTAAAATAAATTTCAACAGTCAACACCGGATAATCGTGAACATCCCCATGCACACACCTCACCTTCACCCCTGATGCCTCTAGCAACGCCCCTGGTCGAACCAAGCGCTGGTGGATCATGGTCTGTTCACAACCAGAGTCCAGCAGAGCTTGGTGTGTACCCCCCTGTATACGGTATGTCCCTTCCGAACCGGGGGAGGGGGCTGGCGGTCCCGCAACCCGAACCACTTGCCCCACCTCCATGAGCGGGCACTCCGCCCGGAGATGGCCAGGCTGCCCGCACCGCCAGCACACCTGCTCTGGCGTCTGAGGAGCCCCCCGGGATGCCGGTCGCTCAGACACGTAGGCCGGGCCCTGCGGAACAGGAGACAGAGGGCGGTTAGTGTCCCAGAGCGGTGCATGCTCCGGGGATGTGTGTGTGTATGTGTGTGTGTGCGGTGCGGCTGCCGCCGGGAATCTCCTCCTCGGGGGCCTCCTCCTTCATGCTCCGCTGGGGCAGGGAGAGATGGTCCTTTGTGAGGGCGATCGCGGCCGCGATGTCGGAAGGTCGGTGGCACTGGACCCAGTTGAAGGTGGAGGAGGCCAGCCCGGCGATGAACTGCTCCAGTGCCACTTGGCCGACGATGTCCTCAGCGGAGTTCGTCGCCAGCTGGAGCCAGCGCGTTGCGGTGTCCAGGAGCTGCTGCGCGTAGGCAAAGGGGCGGCCGGCCCCCTCAAAAGAGAGCCCCCTGGGCGTGCTGCCTAGCCGGTCCAGGATGGTCCACACGCGAGGCCGCCGGCAGGCTGTGCATGGCCAGCTGCGCTACACTCGTGAGCAGGGGAAGAGGCCGGACCGCCCCCTCCGGCCACCCACACGCCTCCGCCATGCCCTTGAAGATGTCCAGGTACGCCTCTGGATCATCTTCAGCGGTCATCTGTTGGAGGACAAATGGCGGAGGCCAGTAGCAGCTCTTGCAGGAGAGCACGATCATCCCACTGGGCCGTCGCGATGTCCACCAGGGCCTGGAATTGCTGCTGCTGGAGCGCGGTAGTACTCTCCTGCATCGCCGCGAGGTGCTGAAGGGCCAGCGACAGCGGCGTCTGTGCTTCCATGGTCCCTGTTCGGGCGCCATATGCGAGCCTCAGTGCTCACAGGGAAGGGCAAGAAGGAGGAAATAGCGTTAGGCGGTGATGACAGTTTTTCCGGCCAGCAGACAAGTGGCTCACAAATAAAACACAATGAACACAAAAGAACAGCCGTCTCTCTCTCACGGCTGAGGGTCGGGAGCGTCTGCTGCCTCAGATGCCGTCTCTGTGCCGGTCCTCTCACAGGACCCAGCCTACTGCAAGAGACCAGAACCAGGTTACAAGCGTGCTTATATAGCTGACTGATTACCTGATTCTGTCCAGCTGTCTGAGCACCGGCTGAGCCACTCCTCCCTCTCCTCCAGCAGCCGGCGCCTTAACCACACCCTGCTGCCACATGTATTTTCTATTTATAGTTACACACACACACTCATACAGACCAGGAGTTACATCCAGGCAGTAACTACTGGTACTGCAGCCGTGCAACTGCATCATCTCTAAATTTTTGTCCAACCTGGCTCGGATCAGGTGCTGTACACTACTTTTGGAATCAGTTCAACATCCATAGCTTCCAGGGGTGTAAACACATACATTATTACAATTTCCACAGAAATAAAAGATATCATACACAACTTGCTACAATCAGCAGAATTCACTCTACACAGTAGTTTCAGGGTCCAATGTCCATGAAGCTTAGACATCCATAACTACATTAAGAAACCATGTTAAAAGGCACTCCATATAACTTCAGATACTGGCTCATAATTTACCAGGTTCAGACTGTATCTGCTCTATCAAAAGGGATCAAGTAGGTTTTTGTAGCTACAATGTGAACAGGATTTTTTGTGATGCAGATTTGTGTCAATAGTTATCTCATTTGTCACAGACACTGCACACTATCCTAACTTTTTATGTGGACTTCCTCGCATGGGATGCACAACCTCCTTTAAAAAGGCAGCAGGGCTTGATGGGTTATTATGGCTTTTGACAACAGCTTTCTCACTTAAATGACACTTTTTCTTCTGGCCTGCACTCATTATATACACAACCTCCATTTTTCAAGAAAATCATGCAATATGGCCCAATGCAATTCTAACTTGACTTGACATCTGACTCTTGTTCTACTTTCTTCTATTGTTGTCAGTGAGGCTTAATTGCCAAGCATGTTGTTTTGTTGTTCTCTACTCTTAGAGCACACTTAAACAAGGCAATCCATACTGTGCCCAAGCACACTTGACCCCCAAATCCAGTTTGTTTTACCTGTGTCAGCACTCCGTACCCTGCTTGAGCACGGTACACTTTCTTGGCCCTGGCATGGTTGAAAGAGGTGTGCTTTGGCACAGTACAGTTGCTCATGCACGAGCACAAGCATGGGTGTGAAGCATGGACACCAAAACAACACAAAATAAGCCACAAAAAAGTAATTTAAGTCATGCTCCCTGTGTCGTTCTCCATTGTGCTGCGACCGCACTACGACGTGATGATGTATGCATAATAGGTAACGGTGCTCAGGCCTGGTTGCGGCCAGAGCAATGTGACTGCAGGCCAGTGGGGGAGGAGGGACAATCGTCCATATACATATAGTAGCTTTCCTTTACCCAACAGCTACTATTGTGGACACAGAGCTCATGTCATTAATGTTTTGACTCATAACCTTGTTTTTTTCAAAATCCTGGTTCTGGTCCTAAATATTATATTTTATTATTATATAAGCATGTTTGCTGTCTATCCAGAGTAATTCAGCACATGCGTCCACTGCATGCTTACAGTCTATCTTAGCGCATATGGTAGTGTTGATGCTATTCCTTGACATTCAAATGCTAGGCACTGTGACTGTGCACAAAATCTGTTGTCACGTCTTCATTTTTTCAAAGCAACTAGATTGTTTCCAAACTCAAAGTTCGCTAACTAGACTACAAACATCATGACCTTTATACAATCACATGCCACTATAAGTCAAACAAGTGTAATTCCCAACATTTCAGACCCACCCATCACATTCAATATTCATGAACTACTGTACACTGTATTATTTTTTTAAGGTCAATTGCTTTAACTCTGTGCTCCCTGAGATTCAGTGGTGAGTTATTTAAAGCCAGATAGTTGTCCTTTAAAGAGCATACAGCTCATATACCTAGTAAAAATTCTTCATACTTCAAATGACCCAATAATGATCAATAAACTATGGCTGTTGGTCAGTGAAAGTAGTGGTTTGACCCTTGGGAAAAAGCATAATAGAAACATAGGTGGCCAGAGCAGTCTTTTTGCCCATGAATTGTATCGTGGATAGACAAACATCTGTCAGTGTGATGTGACAGGAAATCACTGTACATGATCTTGCACAGTATGTATCATAAGTATATGTTTTTTCATAAATATGGCAGAATAAAAAGGAACATTTGCTAAATCTACAGTTTAGTTTAAAATAATACAAATCCACCAAACTGTTTTCATCACAGAAACAAAGTTGTTCTCGTTTATTAAATTATTGCCTGTTTAAAATGTGCCTGTTCAGAACGGGCTGATTGCTTGACCTCTGGTGTAAATGCTTACAGTTTTCTTAAGAATCGCTCAACCAAACTACTTCACACTGGACACTGACTGTGTGGGGTTAACAAAACATAACCTAACTTAATTTTAAATATTGTATTGAAACATATAAAAAATCATTATCTGATTTCATAGAATAAATTAATAGAATGATAATGATAATAGACCTTATTTGTCAGATGCCCGATCAGCAAAATACTGGACCTTAAGTACTTGACTTAAAAATTAAAATGTTTATGTTTATGGATTTCTTCACATGGCATTATTACAAATATGGAAAATAAATTAAATGTTTAATAGTTCCACCCTCGCCACAACCAGCATGGCTGAGTGGCTCTAGTATTTCTACAAAAGAGAGCTTTAATGTGCTATTAAAGCTATTCCTTTAATGTGTGTACTGGAACTGTTTTTTTTGTTTTGTTTTTTTGAGGATGTTAATTTATGTTGTTTGTTTGATTGACTGACTGTGTCTCATCACTGATGCTTGCTTGTTCTACTTCAGCCAGGCAAAATTTGTATTTTCTGGTTTCAGTAACTAATGACAAAGGAATGTGTTACAACATGGTGCAGACATGTAAGTCCCCTCAGAAACTCACCACAGCTTATAATACAACGAGTGTGTTTTTCTCGACATGTAAGCAAGTTACGCCATTTACTACTGATAGTTTACACACTGACCTGAAAAATTGATTTGCTTTGTCTTTATACAAGATCTACATTTACCAAAGTAAAGTTTGTATACTGTAGATCCTTTAGTCAGCAGTTTTCATGCATTGATTTTCTTTCAAACCTGGCATCTGCAGTATATAAAACAGCTATGACATCACTTCTTTTTTCTCAGAAAACCTTTTTTGTGTTTTCCAAGAAAATGTATTGCATTTTGTTATTTTATATATATGGAGTGCAAATAGCATTGTGAAGTATTGCAATGTGAGTTGAAAGCACTATGCAGATGTAGAGAATGAGAATTTATCAATGTACCGTGTCATGTATCTTAAAGATAGAAAATGTTGATTACTGTTACTGCAATCATGTGTATATACTGTGGAGATACAAACATTTCTTATTTTTTCTGCCTTTTCCATGTACAGAATGTCAGATGACACATCAGTAATCACTGAATGTCTTGAAGTTCTAGCCTTAGCAGTGAATTGGTATGGAAGGCATATAGTAGATACAGTGTCAGGTGTGTGCAATACTATAAACACTTTGCACTCTTCCTTTGTCTAGCAACAGTCCCCTGTGTACTGTTACCTCAACAATGTCTCCATTAAATGGACAGAAGTAACAAAACTTGTCTATGCATTTGGTTTATTTGTTTCTTGTTCTAATATCCTCAGTAGGTACTGTGTTTTTGTTCTCGAGTTTTCATAATACACTTAATGAAGTAAAATAAATGTCATGGTATGACAGAGATATACTGATAACTATTGTATGTGGAGTGCCAACTCACACAACATGTTCAAGTAACCAGAGGTCTGTACTCTGAAGCAGGATTTGTGGGTAACTTTAGGGCAAACGTTGGGTTTTTAGTGATCAGAAGCTGGTTCACTTCTTACGCCAGGTTCAGACAGGACGCCGAAGCGCCCCGAAGTGCTGCGCTCGGAAATTTTTGCGCAAGCCGCGGCCCTTCTGTTCACACCAGACACGAATTTCTCCGCGCCGGTCAGCAAACGGCTCTGCTCGTCCGCTGTTCTGTAGTCACACTTGGAGCTGTTTTTTCACCATGGGAAAGTAAATGACCGCATAAAATCACAACGCCATGTTTTCCTGACAACTGTAAATGTATGTCCATTTCATAGTAATGAGTAGTTTTCGGTCAATCAGGGTGTTTAATTATCGAAAATAGTTTTATTTTGAAATGTGTTTTATTTTGAAAATCGAAAGGATTTCTCGTTGTTGCACCGGCAGCGGGGCAGAGCGCCTCGGCGCTTGCTATGTGAACGACACCATCGGTTAACATGGGCGCCGAAATGAAAATGACTCCGGTCCTCGGCGCTTCGCAGCCGATTAGGGCGCTTCCGCGTCCTGTCTGAACCTGGCGTTACAGTACTTCAAAGTACATCACCATGGTAACCTATGCTGCACATACACATACAGTAAGAGAGAACACATTGCTTAGTAGGCAGAAAGCCTACAGACCACTCAGATTTCAGGAACATGGCAATTTCATTCATAGAAGATCCCGTGGAACTCTGCGCGGATCACCAGAGGGGTAGGAATGCAGCGATGAACTGATTTTACTATTTACCGCGCTTTAAAACGTCATGGTTTTGTAACTGTAAAGACTCAGCTACTGAGTGTTTCTGTTCTCACTCTCAAAAAAGGAACATGATGGTACATCCTTTTTCTATCTCTTGTTTCCACCAAAAAAACACCTCAAGTCATCAGTATGGGAGCATTTTGGATACACAAAGAATGACCAGGGGATTGTTCCAGAAGATGAATATCCAATCTGCAAAACTTGCCAAAAAAAAGTCACTGCTAAAGGGTCCAACACCTCGAATTTACTGCAACATCTTCGAGATCACCATCCAGCTACACATGCTCAAGTGAAGGCAACACACAAAGTAATAACAAAGTGAAAAAAAGAATAACTTTAGTGGCAAGTTACTTGTAACACTGAGTTGGTAGGGAATTAAATGTAAACGTGTCAGTTACAATCAACAAAGTAGCGGTGAGAGTTGGGCTTTCAGTGCAATGTAAACCAACGGCAACAAAGCAGAAAAAGGAGCAATTTATAAATGGTGCAATGTTTATGAATCAACACTTACCAAAACAACATGTAATCTCCTCAAGGGCAGAACACCTGCATAAGAGATGTTCTCAATTTCTTTCCTTCATTTTTAATTAAACTGCAAAACAACAATAATATACAGGATTTTCTCAGGTCACATGTAAAATTAGATTAATTATTAAAAATAGATGATTAAAAATGAATGAAAAAATTAAGCATAGATGGCAGTTGATGATGATTTCATTTTAATATTAATAATAATTTAAAATACTAAAAATACTATATTTTTAATATTAAAAATCAACTAAAGTCATTAGGGACAGGAACTCACTCTCAGGAAGCAGGAAGCAGGAGCAGCAAGTGTTCGCTGCTGCACAACAGAGCTCCGTAAGCCTACTTTTTTAACCAGTTTTAAAACGTTTTAATCACTCTAAGCATTATGCCTCTGGCTAATGTTTACTTTTAACGCTGCCTTCTACTGGGTGAAAGTTTTTTATTTATTTATTTATTTATTTATTTTTAGTCATCGGACATTTGGATTTAAAGTTTTTAAGTGTTTTACGAAAGGCCCGGTGAGCCGCCATGTCAAAACTGGATGTTGCAGACTCACCTGGAGAGATGGAGCAAACTCTGAATAAGGCGCTCAAAAAGATCGCCGACCTCCTCGAGGACACTGAAAGGATGTCGAACGAGCTGCAGAGGAAGGATTACCTGCTGACCACCCTCAGGTCCCGTTTCCCGGCGTTGACCAGCTGGCTGGAGACCTCACGGGCCGGTGAGTTAGCACCACAAAACACCACCTCTGCACTCGGGCACACAGTTCTCTGGGAGCCGTCCTCCTCCGGTCGGCGGCCCGCCTGCTCCACTCCAAATAGGGGGACCCCTTGGACCGAAGTGGTCGTCCGCGGGCGTAAGAGGGCTTCAATCAGGATTCATGGTGGGGCTCCTTCTCCCCCGAGCCTACAGCTCTCAAACAAGTATGCGGCTCTGTCCGTGAGCGAGAAGCCGGTGGGCCGGGACCCGCACCAGGAGACACCACCTGTTCCTGCGGCCACAGACATCATGCCCCCGTTGAGGGACACCACAGCCTTCCCTCCACTCACGGCTAGCTGCCCTCCAGCAGGTGGATGTCCGACACGGGGCCGTCCGCCTCCGCTGTCCCGCTCCTCATCCCAGCGCAAGCGGCTCGTCTGGCACTCCTCCCGTTCTCCCCACCGGGCGAGGGATCACACCCAGGACCCTGGTGTGGGTGGCGGGGTGGCTGAGCTGGCTTGCGCCCCTGAAAACCGAGCGGACGCTCCCACAACCCTGGTCATCGGGGACTCAATTGTGAGGCACGTCCGCATGAGGGGGGCGTTCACCATGTCGTTCCCCGGAGCCACCGTTTCGGACATAACGGGGAAAATACCCGACATCCTGAGCTCTCATCCACAGGCAAAAAGGATTATCATCCACGCAGGTGAAAACGACATCGCCAGGCAACAGTCCGAACTTTTAAAACGAGACTTCTCCCACCTTTTTAACAGCGTCTTGTAGGAACACATGTCCATCGCCTCTACATTCCATTGAGGTTCTGCTCTTGCATTAATGACTCCTTTCATCTGCAAGCTGACTGTTTTCAGGAAGGAGACGTCATGAAGTCTCTCACCTCTTCACCTGACTTGTTTTGCTTCCAATGAAACCGTCAGATTGACGCATCACAGGAAAAACCCCTCTTCTTTATTTACAGCTTGAATAACCCTTTTTGCCCTCTTCCCCCACTCAAGATGAACACTCCTTTCTCTCAGGTCGGTCGAGTTCATCATCAAATGAATCTCCCTTCAGGGATGAAGAGGAACAGAAGAACTGTCATAATCATGTGTTATAACTTATTTCTTTGCAATTGTAAATTAGGTAACGACTCTGATGTTCTGTGTCTTCTTGTCTTCTTGTGACAAGGATTATCAAGTACACCCTCCAGAGTATAAGCACTCTGGGCCTCTCCTCTGTTTTCCTAGCCCTCCTGCCCAAATGGTTTACGACTATCTCTTATCACACATTCCAACCTATAATGGTTTCTGCACTCATCCAGATTTTAAGCAAGTTCTAAACTATCATTAAACCAGGAACTTATGCTCTTAATTTTAACAGATTAAGAAACAGCTAAAGAAGTTGATAACACTGAACTTTTCCCCGTGTCTCTGTGGTGAAATTTGACTGAAATCAAGATTTAACGTTTAATGTGTCCTGTGTTCGGTGAAACCACAGCACCTCCTGAGGATAAGCCCTGGTACGATTGGGACAGACCTTCAGGAGATCTTTTGTGTAATAAGTTCCTTGATAACCAGTAAATGTTTCTGATATGTTTTGTTTTAACAAGTATTAAGCTAGAACCAGGAGGAATAAGTATAAGTGATTCTACCAGTTCTACGGTATATTCAAGTGTGTTTTTATTTTGATCCAGTTTTAATTTCCTTTAATTATTCAGTGATTTTTAATGATGACATAATCCTTTTTCATGATAGACAAAGTCCATCTATTGGGCCATGGTGAGATTCTGTGAAAGGTGAAGCACGATTTTGAAACGTTTAAAACTATAGTTTAGTTTTAGTGAGTTCCTGTGAATCTTCACACTCACCACTATCTACTTGGAGACAAAAAGCTGGCAGTCCTGCCCCCAGGCCCGCCCGCCTTTTGGAGACAACAAAACAGAGAGACAGCACTTCTCTCCGTGGTAGTTTTTGTTTTTCAGTTTCAAGTGTCTTTAAGTTGTTTTCAGTTGTTTTTCATTCTTTTAAGTTCTTAGTTATTCTTAGTCTCACTCTTAATTTTGAAACTCTCGTCTTGAATTTTTCTTTACTTTTACTTTGAAACACGCTTCAAGACAGCGATATCAGCAGAAGTGCTCACGCATTGATTTTTCTCATTTTTGTATTTTTTCGCAGTATTGATTAGCTTCTTTTTATTAAGTTTGTACCAGAACGAAGTTCTGTTTTAATTTTATTATACAGTTAAGTATAGTAACCTGATTTAAAGGAAGTGAACTTAATTTAGATTATCTTGTATTAAGTAACAACGGAAGATCCGCCTGATCAACGTATCATCCTCAGTTATTTTATCCAAGAAGTTAAATTTAGTTTATAAAATCAGAGCCTGAGAACCATCACTCGAAGCAACGAAGAAGAACATCTTTATTAAAATCATCATCACGACACTACAGCAACTTGCTGTGTCTGAAACCGTGCAAGTGGTTTCCAACGAAAGACAGACTTTGACAAGCCAGAACGGCTCTGACCCACCACGCTCTCAAGCGGTAACTCCCCGCTGGGCAGTGAGCCAGAATCGTCACCGGCTCGGTACTGGACCAGCCACACTCTTCCTAAGACATCGGATCGTGGTCCCCAACCGGCTGATACCGGACGAGCTGACACTCGGCCATTGGACCGGGACTTCCGGCTAGAGTCGCAAACCACCGGAGAGAAACCCTCCGCCGCTGACTCTGCCACTCTGCTAAGAAAGTAGGCTCTCCATCACCCATAACAGCTGGATTCACACATGATGAGTTGGTGTCTTAGGGCTCTGATCTTTTAGTTTAAGAGAAATTCAGTTAGGATTTTGTTAGTATTAAAATTACTCTCGTAATATTTAAATGCTTCAACCTAACTCGTGATCTCTTTAACCGTATGTTGTTGTCTGTGCAGGTTTGTTTTTAATGTGGAGAACCGATGGAAACTGTAGAATTCAGTACTTCATTTATGAGATTGAATAAATTGATCTAAAATTGATTAGAATTGATACAAGTTAACCTTGTTTAGTCGGATTTGATTAATTACCTCCGGATTATTCAAATAGACAAAACATTGGAGGTGGTGCCCCATTAACGAGTGTTTTATTAATCGCCAGTGATTAATAAATTACAATTACTACTAGTGTATCTCCTACAGTCTCACAGTCCCAGGTGGCTGTTTTTTATCTCCGGCCCCACCCCCACCTGCGGCAGAGGGATAGGCAGCTTCAGCAGGCTGCTCAGCCTCAACACCTGGCTCTTCTCTGCCTGCAGCTCACACCATGTTGGCTTCGTCAATAACTTTGATGTGTTCTGGGAGAGGCGACATCTCTTTGGACCAGACGGGCTTCACCTGAACAGGACAGGTGCCCGCATGCTGTCTGCCAACCTGGCACACGGCGTACAGCATGCCCATCTCCCCAAACCCGCACCAGCTGCTCTGTCCACCACCGATTGATGTCCCCCAGGTCCTTGCTCCTATTCATTCAGTTCCACCTCTGACCATCATATACACAACACCGGACTTGGACCTCATATTCACATCAACATTTCACCCATTCCCGTAATCATTACACTCCATCAGCACATCAGACACTGCCACACTACCCACTGAGTGTACTTTCATAACCTTAGACCACTCACAGAACAATCCACCTCTCCAGTCAACAAGCCACCTGTCACCATCAACATGGCACTTTTTAATGTTCGCTCACTTTTAAATAGAACTTTTTTAATGAATGATGTGATTTTAGATAATAAGTTAGACTGTCTTCTTTTAACTGAGACATGGCTTGGCACTGACGCACCTGCTGTTCTCACCGAGGCTTCCCCACCAAATTTTAATTTTTTATTTTCTACTAGAGAGTGTAGAAGAGGAGGCGGGACGGCATCCATCATTAATAACTCCCTAACCTCACATCGAGTGTTTTTTAACAGTTACATGTCATTTGAGCACCATGCCTTTACTTTTAGCAGCCCTCCGATTCTCTGCATTACTGTATATATACCACCCCATCACTCTAGTTCTTTTATCAGTCAATTTTCTGAACTTTTATCAATTATTCACACCTCTTATAGCAGGATTTTGGTGATTTTAATCTACATGTTGATGTTACCTCGGATCCGATATCCAGAGAGTTTTTAAATCTTTTAAGTTGTCTTGATTTTAAGCAGCACGTCACGCAGCCAACTCACAACAGAGGACACACCCTGGACCTGGTCATAACCCATGGCCTGTCCATCAGTGTGTCCTCTGTTGTCGACCTGGCTGTGTCTGACCACTACTGTGTATTTTTTAACATCACCAGTTTTAACCAAGAGGAGGCCCCAGTGAGAATAGTGAGGAGGCGCTATCTAACTTCTGAAGTGGCTGCAAATTTTATGGAGATTTTACAGAGCACTCCTGCAGAAATTTTACCTGCACCTTGTGATTTTATCGTTGATAATTTTAACAGTAGACTGAAGTCAACTCTGGACTCAGTAGCTCCACTTTTAACAAAAACAATAAAAAGAAAACCTACACCCCCGTGGAGAAAAAACGATGAAATCAATGAAATGAAAATGCAGGAATGCTGAGAGAAGATGGAGAAAAAGTAAATTTACAGTTCATTACGAGATTTTACGTCAACAACTCAAAACCTACAATAATGCAGTTAAGAAGGCACGAATTTCCCATTTCTCACAACTCATCACCAACAATAAAAACAACCCCCGGTTCCTCTTCTCCACCTTTGATATTTTAACAGGCTCTAAATCCAATAAAGTTTTTATGACACCCACAGACGATCTCTGCGAGAACTTTGCAGACCACTTCAGAACCAAAATCAAGGACATCAGATCCTGCCTCTTTTCCCATCAAGTTTTATCTGTTAACACACCTGAACTGTTGTCCTTGCCTGAGGAAACACTGGAGAGTTTTGCCCTGGTTGATGCAAGGATACTTGGTCGAGTTTTCTCGGATTTCTCGTTTTATGGATTCTTTGAGGAACAGTTTTTAAACATCATGAATTGCTCTCTTCAGACGGGTCTTTCCCACCGCCTTCAAAACGGCGGTGGTGAAGCCCCTTCTGAAGAAGAGCAATTTAGACCCCAACGTTTTTAATAACTACCGACCTGTATCCAACTTACCATTCTTAAGTAAAATTTTAGAAAAACTGTTTTTTAACCAAGTAATGACTTTTTAAACAGAAATAACATCTTAGAGAAACATCAGTCTGGTTTTAGGAGAAACCACAGTACCGAGACAGCACTTTTAAAGATTTTAAACGACATCAGGTGGAATTTAGATAACAAAAAGCTCACAGTGTTGGTTCTACTGGATCTAAGCGCCGCTTTTGATACAGTAGACCATCACATTTTATTAAACAGACTCAGACATCTGGTCGGCTTCTCTGGTACTGTTCTTAACTGGTTTTGCTCTTATCTCACAGACAGATGCTTTTATGTAAGTATGGATACATGTTACTCAGGAACCCATGAAAGTGGATGTGGGGTTCCCCAAGGGTCAATTTTAGGTCCACTCCTTCTTAATCTTTACATGCTTCCTCTTGGGGACGTCATCAGGAGACACGGCATCAGCTTCCATAGTTATGCTGATGATACACAACTGTACATTGCCGTGTCTCCTGATGACACAGGGCCAATTGATGCCCTTTTTAACTGCATTGTAGACATCAAGTCATGGATGGCAGTGAATTTCCTACAGCTCAACCAGGACAAAACTGAGGTTTTAGTTGTAGGTCCTGAAGGCCAGAGAGAGAAACTTTTACCAAAACTACAAGATCTTAAACCAACACAATCCGTAAAAAATGTGGGCGTGATTTTTGATTCTGAGCTGAATTTTATTCCACATATTAAAAATATGACGAAAACAGGTTTTTATCATCTTAAGAACATAGCCAGAGTCTGCCCGTTTCTCTCCCAGGCCAGTACGGAGGTGCTAATGCATGCCTTTATTTCCTGTCGCTTAGATTACTGTAATGCCCTGCTCTCTGGTCTTCCCAAAAAGAGTATTTTAAATCTCCAATTATTACAAAACTCAGCCGCACGCGTGCTGACGAGGACCAGAGGGCGGGAGCACATTATACCGGTTTTAGAGTCGCTGCATTGGCTCCCCGTCCGCTTCAGGATCGATTTTAAGGTTCTTTTACTCGTCTTTAAATGTCTTAACGGCCTTGCGCCCTCATATTTAATTGTATACATTGTGATCTCGTTGATTTGCTCTGTACATGCGACATCTATTGCACGTCTGTCCGTCCTGGGAGAGGGATCCCTCCTCTGTGGCTCTTCCTGAGGTTTCTTCCGCATTTTTTTTTTTCCCTGTTAAAAGGGCTTTTTTGGGGGGCAAGTTTTTCCTCACTCGAATCGAGGGTCGAAGGACAGAGGGTGTCGTCTCTGTACAGATTGTAAAGCCCTCTGAGGCAAACTGTGATTTGTGAATTTGGGCTATGCAAATAAAATTTGATTTGATTTGATTTGATATTTATCTGACCTGCTTTTACCATATCAACCCTCGCGGACCCTGAGGTCCTCCGGCACCGGCCTTTTATCCATACCAAAACCAAGAACAAAAACCCACGGTGAGGCGGCATTTAGCCACTATGGCCCCCACCTGTGGAACAGCCTGCCGGAGAACCTCAGGTCTGCAGAGACTGTTGATATTTTTAAGGGAAGGTTAAAGACATACCTTTTTAATCAGGCTTTTAACTAATATTTTAAATTCTTCTTACGTTCTTATGTGGTTTCATCTCATTTTACGTTGTTTCTTTTATCTTGTTTTTTAAGACAATATTAATCTTAAATAATTTTATTTGTTTGATTTATCCTTCGGTGCCATTTTATTTATTATCTTACATATTTTAATCTTTTTAACTGTTCACTCTTTTTATTCATCTCTTGTCAGGGTTTTTATCCTATCTTATGTTTTTAGTTTTTAGGTTTAACTCCAGTGTTTTCCCCAGGGGGGTCCTCCACACTGGGAGTTGTGCCTGGGCTGCTGCTGGGGGTGCTGTCCTTGGGTCCCTTCGGCCCAGCCAGCTGTTGTCTGTCGGGGTCGGGGGGCCTGGGCACTGGTGCCCCCTGTGGCACGGCCTGTCACTCCTCCCAGTGCGGACGGCCCCGAAGGTGGCGTTTCCTCAATCCTCGGTGCCATGCCATGTCTCCCTATTGTCAGTAGTGAGAGTGTGCAAGTGTGTGTGTGTTTGTGTTTGTATGTATGTGTGTGTGTGTGTGTGTGTGTGTGCATGTGGGTGTGTGTGTGTAGTATGGCGGGTGGGAGGGAGGGGCCTTCTTTGAAATTGTTTTGTCTTTTATGTGTAAAGCACTTTGTGCTGCACAGCCATGTGTGAAAAGTGCTATATAAATAAGGTTTGATTGATTGATTGATTACTGTAACTCCAATCGAAGTTAATCTTGGCATGAATTATTTATTTTCATTTTTCTTTTTCACTTTTAGCCTAAGTCTATCTCCAGTTCAACCCACTGTTGCAAAATCCTTGGCGATGTGTGTGTCTTATGCTCCATCTTCAAAACAAGCCCAAGATTTGAGTAATGCTGTGGCCTATTTCATCTGCAAAGGCATGATGCCATTTCAGATTGTGGAAAAACCTGGATTTCTTCATCTAATGAAAATGACAGTGCTTCAATATAAAGTTTGATCCAGAACCTACTTCTACACAAACAAAATCCCAAGCATGTACAAGGAGGTACAACATGTGTGGAGGAACAGCTGGCAGAGGGTGTATGGTTTGGTGCAACCCCAGACGTGTGGACCAGCACTGGTGGTGGAGAAGAACCCTTTATGAGCTTTACAGTCCACTATCTCTCTTCTGATTGGCAACTGAAGTCTCACTGTCTTGAGACACTATTTTCAATAAGACCGCACAGCAGAGCATATCACTGAAATGATGGAAAACATGCTCCAGGACCGAAAGATAAAGAAAGAGAGTCTGTCTGGAATTACAATAGATAATGCTAGTCCCTTGTGTTTGGTTTTGTTGTTTTGGTCACAATTTAAATCTGGCAATTTCCAAAGTTCTCTGGATGCCACAGGTGGAATCTGCTACCAGAGTGTGCCGACATCTGATGCAAGGGTTTTATTGAAGCTGGTAAAGGAAATGAGAGCTTAAAAAGAAGCAGGCTGAGCATGCACTGATTCACTGATTTAATTGAACTCAGCTGAACCTCATCCAGAGAGGCTTCACCTGCTACTCTATATAAATGCGTTGCCAAAGTCCGCGCGTGTGAGAAAGCATGGCTGCAATACAGCACATTCTCGCTGCGAACCAACAGCGTCGCCGTGCGCGAAGCGAGACGGTTTACATTAATGCATACGTGCGTCAGCACTTCTCCCCACTGGACGTGCTGTCAGACCGGGCTGTCCAGGCAAAGTACCGGCTGCCCCGTGCGGAGATCCAACGGCTGATCACTCTTGGGTCTCCACACATCCAGAGAGCAACCCGCTGCAATTTTGCCCTCAGCCCGGGGGTGCAGCTCCTGGCTGCGCTGCGTTTTTACGCAGTGGGGAGCTTCCTGGAGGTGGTGGGGGACGGCACTGGCCTCAGTAAGGCATCGGTGTCACGGAGTGTGGCAGCTGTGACACCGATTCTCCTGCGCCCGGACCCACATAAAGTTGCCCACCACACGGGACGAGGTCCGCCAGGTCCACCAAGGGTTCCACTGGGAACCCCCCGGGTGATCGGTGTGGTGGATGGCACCCTCATTCCAATCCACAATCCCTCCCTGGTGGATCCGTGCTGGATCGGTAGAAAGCACTACTTTATTTATTATTTTTTACTGTATTATTTGGTTACTGTATTTTTTATGTTTTGAAAGGCAGCAACTGTTAAAAACAAAAGCCAACAAAGAAATGTTGTGGGGACCAAAAGACCTCTAATTAAAAATGCTCATGTGATTTTATACATCCCTCCTGTTGTGAAATTAATTAATGCATTATAATTGTGAAACTGAGATTTTTCCTCATACTATAATCGTACCATCAAAATCTATAATCTTTGCATCCCTAACGCTGTTTAGGAGGGCCCTTCTGTCTTCTTCATTTAATTGTTTCCCCTCTTGGCTGCAAGCAATGTCAAAGCCCTTCATTTAAAAAAAAAAAATTTACACCTATATCATCTTACAACATAGGCTGATTGAAATAAAGCCACTGAAGTCTTTTACTTGAATTATGTTTTTATATTTACTTTTTTATTTGCTACCAAGTCCATTTGACACTGCAAGGGTTGCAGCTGAAAGTTAGGGCTAAAACTGTCTATCACACGGTAAGAGTACAGCTAAGCAATGTGTTAATTTACTTTACACAAATGTAATTGTAGTAAGATACTCGTGCCCTTATGATGGGGGCAGTGATGTTAGAAGCCTGTTTATTTAAGCATTCACACAGGCGCCAATTTTTGTCACCTGTCCTTCCTTATTTTGGTGGCTGTAACTTGCTTGTAGCCTGGATTGTGTGTTTAACACCATTATAGAGGAAACAAACCACTGAAGACATTTTGAATAGAAAAGACCGTAACGCCATAGATGGTACACATATCCCATCCCTTCCTCCTAAAAGCCAGTCGTGTGCTTTATGGCTGCCGAATTGGGAAAGCTATCTGGTAATTGCATTGTTCAATGGGAGCACACAGTTGAGATTCAATTGATTTGGTGCAGCTGCAGATGGACTTCTAATATTCATCGAGGAGTGAATATCACTATAATGCACAAGATTACCAAGCAAGGTGAGGTTATTCACAGATGAGACTCTACACCCCCATTTGTTCAAGCAGGAGCAGCACTATGTTTTGAGCTGTAAAAGAGGTTGGTGCAGTGAAACTGTGCATGTGCGGTAGAAATATAACCTGTGGGGAAAAGATGTCGAAACCTTATTTTATTACACTTCACAAGTTGTCTTGATGTCTACGAGCACAGTCATGGGTGTACAGTGTGAACAGGTGGGGGCACACATCCCTGAGGGGCTCCAGTGTTGAGTACTAAAGTAGAGGAGGTGTGACTGCTAATTCTAAAACTGTCTGGGGTCTGTTTGTGACGAAGTCCAATATCCATTTGCAGAGTGTTATACTGAAGCCCAGAGTGTTAAGATTTCCAATCAGCTTCATGGGTGAGATTGTGTTGAATGCTGACCTGAAATCAATAAACAGCATCCTGATGTAGCTGTTCTTATTCTTCAGGTGTGTTAAGACTGAGTGAAGAGCAGCAGATGTGGCATCCTCTGTGGATATGTTGGTTATGAAAGCATACTGGTGAGGGTCCAGGCTGGCAGAGATGTTGTCTCTGATTTGCTTTAGAACTAGTTTCTCAAAGCACTTAATCAGGATGGGGGTGAGAGTCACAGGGTGGTGGTCCTTAAGACTAGACACCCTAAAAAACTTGGGTTTTTTAACCCAACGCCTGGGTAACTATTGGACCAACCCAGCAGTAGTTAATTTGACCCAACAAAATGGGTTGTGCATTTTAACCCAACAAGATGGGTTACACATTTAATTCAAATGCTGGGTCAAATTAATTTCAACCCCGGTTAATTTCTACCATATGAATTGGTTAATTGTTATACTCAAATAATGGGTCAAATTAATTACAACACTGGGTAAATTCTACCATATGAATTGGTTAAATGTTATACTTAAATAATGGGTCAAATCAATTACAACCCTGGGTAAATTCTACCATACGAATTGGTTAAATATTATGCAAATTATACTTTATATAATATTCCACCCAACAGCCACAGCCTTAAAAGTTTGGAAACCATTGCTGTAAACAAATTTGAACGCATCTTAAAAAAAGGAGCCAAAAAGGCTTGACAACCCAATAAAAATGATCAAGTAAACATTTTAAAAATAGATGCAGGAAGTATCCATTTGAATTCTTCGCCTCAATAAGCACATAACTTGCTCATAAATTACTCCTTCTCAGCATGAGGTAACTATATACATTTGATGTAACTTTATATTTTAAACATGAACACACTTGACACTTCAATCCAGAACCATGATTTAACCAGGTAGAACTCTACTCTGAGCCGGAGAAAAAAAAGAAAAAAAAAAAAGTCAAATCCACAGTCTACTTGCAAGCAAGTATTGCTGCGCGCAAAAACTTAACCGGTTTTGACTCATCTCCTTCCATTCCATACACTCCATTTTGGAGGAACTCCCAAACTGGAGCACACTGCTTCGGGTACTCGATGTCAAATATATAGAATACCTTAAAGCAGACATCGACTGCCTGAAGCAGTGTCTTTTGTTCCAAAGCCTCCCCAGCAACAATGACGAAGGCCTGAGACGAGTGCCATATGTCGTTCCCCAGCGACAGGACATACGGGTATGGTCGTAATGCCTTCGCCTCATCGAGATATTCCACCAAGTTTGTTCCAACCTGAGAAAGAAATAAAGAACAAAAGATGATAAATCAAACAAAGTAATACAGTGTTTCTCAAAGGGGAGCACACATTGATCCGACGTCCCATTACCCCAACATTAGGTTCCAGTGAGGTTAGGGTTAAGTATAGGGTTAGTTCATCATTCCTGTACCTAAAAAGTCTGCTGGAATGATGATTTATGTCTTGAGGCAGCAGTGTTAATTTTGTTGGCTATTTTTCAATTTAGTTTTAGTCTTAGTCTTGTCTCAAATGCCCTTATTAGTTTTAGTCATATTTAGTCAGCTTGTATTCTTTTTTGTTTAGTCACATTTTAGTCGACGAAAAGTCTTGGCATTTTGGTCTAGTTTTAGTCAAAGAAAATCCAAAGTATTTTAGTCTAGTTTTAGTCAACTAAAATCCAAAGTATTTTAGTATAGTTTTAGTCAATAGTCTTTTTTAGTCTTTGAAAGCAGATTGACAGTAATGTTAATCACAATTAATCTAGAGAGTAGAGGAGCAGCTGCAAAGACACGTGTTGCTCCTTTCTGTCGGCCCGTGCCACACCGATGTGAACCAAAAACACTGCTGACGTGATGTCTGAAGCAAGATAGGTAATAGGTTGCCAAAGATCCCACCAAATTTTATTTTTTTAAGCAGGTAAATTGACCCCAGATGAAGCTACGACATCTCAGGAATAATACGTTTTATCAGGCAGGAATACATTTATTGGTTTCCCCCAGAAAACTTGTTAAGCCCGGTGGTAGGGTGGCCCACCAGCGGCCCAATGGTGCCCAAGCGTGTTCTTTTGTGTCAGGGGCCTGACCCTGACCATTGACTGATGGCAGGGCCCTATAGGTAACAGATTCATTAATGGAGTAGTATAATTTAGAAGGAGTGATTCAATAAAGGTTTTAAGATCAATTTTAAAAGTTGACTGGAAATTTGAAAATATTATCATTATCATGTGTTATTATAAGACATTTATGTAACACCAGGTCTTACAGATTGCACTCTTGAAATGCTGTTCAACCAACCACAAAAATAAATAAATAATAAAAAATACTATTTAGATAAAAAATATCAACTGTCTGCACTAAAAACTAAAAAACAACTGCCTGGTGTCTCCAGAGATTTAAATTTTTTCCTCAGAGATTTTTGCAATCTGGAGTCAAGTAAACATGACCACGCGTCTGTTTCCGGTCAGTCGTCATGGAAACGTGACAATCACGGATCTACCAAAGATACTCTGTAATCTACTGTTTGGACCAGAGAAAACAAACGTGTGTAAACGCGTGTGTAAATAATTATTGAAAATAATTATTAAAATTAATAAAATAAAAATTAATAAAATTAATCTTCAAATTGTTGAAAACGGGGCACCACCCTGAAATCAGGGAGCAATAACCAGACCAAAATTAGTCTCAAAGAAGGGTTCATTTTAAATGTAAATATTTGTAAAATATTTACAATTAAAGGAACAGTGAAGGAAATTAATCCGAGCACTGACCATCACAACCAATAAATGCTACAAAACATATGCACAAAATAATCACAGAAAACTGCTATGTACAATATAATAGACTTTATTATTGTTAGCAAATTGATTAAATCAATAATACTTTCAATAAACACAAATCAATTACTCCACCAAAGCAGCTAAACTATGAAACTAAACTAAGACAAACTCAAGCACAAATAACAAACAAGCATGGGTGTGCGTGTGTGTGTGTGTGTGTGTCAGAGACAAAGAAAGAGGAGCCAAGATGGCGGTTGTAGTCAAAGAAACAAAATGGCGGAGAGCCAAAATGGCGGTCACGCTCCCTTGGAGGGTGACGTCACCATAGATATATATATAAAGGCTAGATGTCTCGTCCGCGTTGCTGGCCAACGGAGTTGAACGTCCGCACAGGTCGGCCATCTTGGTACAGGTAGCTCGCTCACCCATAACATTGTGTTTGTAATGAAACATGTACTTTTAAAATAACCATAACTTGCTCAATTTTCAACCGATTTTCAAACGGTTTGGTTTGTTATAAACGTCAAAGATGTAGTTATGACACTGCATACTTATGAATAATTATGTTATGTTCTAAAAAATAGAATAATGTTCTAAAATAGGTAGACTACAATAGGCTATACATCAAGAAATGCTGCATGTTGAAATCCCCACCCTGTACAGAGATGTGTTTATGACACTGCATACTTATGAATAATTGAGGCCTTGAGACGAATAACCATACAAGTCCATATTTCCAATTTTGAATGAAAATATTTTAACACAAGAAGAGGTTGAAAGTGGATGAGTTTTGAAGAGGATTTGAGGATTTTTACATTTGCTTCCATATTACTATTATTTTTGCAAAAGCTTAATATTTGAAAAAGTTGAAAAGCTAAAAAGCTGAACAGTACAAGGCTGAAAGAGCTTAAAAAGCTGAACATGTTGATAGTTGAACGGTTTCTATAGCTGAACGTATGCTGAAGCAGTAGTAAAATGACATTTGAAAAATTCCCCATAAGGATGAATGAGAAAACACCTCCCAAACACCTGCAGGTCTAGACAAAAGTGTAATGGTTATGGCCAAAATATTTATACAGTGAGTAATAGGAGACATTGCTGAACCATGTGATGTGTTTTTTATTTCTGTAGAGTGAAAAATGAGGGAGCCAGAGTGAGAGACAAAACCGGTACCGTCTGCTCCACTCCAGAAATTTAGTCTCAAAGTTAACACTGCGGCTTATGGGGGAGTTGCTGGAGCGCTTGTCGCTCGAGGGCTTCTACAGCCAAAAGTTTAAGTCCTATATCTGAAATAAGACCATCATCTGAAAGCCAACAAGATTTCCTACATTTCTATGTATATATTGTCTATGTGAAGTAAAAGATGTGGGACCCAAATCAAGCTGAAGAGGGTTTTTTCTAAAGTTTTTGCAGCTGCTCTCCACTCTAGCGATGATGTCACCCACTCTAGCTCACGCAATACACACCCATTATAAACCCAGAAGAGGAGCTAAAAATCCTTAAAACTAAAACTGTGATGATTTCTTCAAAGAGAAAAGATGCGATTTCAACATGTTCAAGCATCCAGAATTATAACCACGTTAATGACGTTTGTAAGAAACCAAACTGTTTGTAAATCCATCAAGGTTTCAGCGAGATAAGAGTATTAGCGTTTGTGCAGATCACTGACTTTACCTCAGGTTCCACAGATACAGCCAGAGAGCTAACCTGTACCAAGATGGCCGACCTGTGAGGACGTTCTAGACTCCGCCGTAAGACATCTAGCCTTTATGTATATATCTATGGACGTCACGGAGTGTTCCGTTGAAAGGACTCCAAAAATGGCCGAACCGGAAATGGGGAACTCACGTTCATTCAACTACAAAAATGGCCGACACGTGACTTGGAGAAGTCACGCGTGGATACGAATTCAAAAGGACAATAGATTTTACTGAATCATATGTCTGGAATTCCAAAAATGGTAGACGTGAATACGTCACCTGAAGCTGGGGCTCAAATCAGCTCGTAATGAGCGAAAAGTGAAAGCAAACAACATGTTTTACCATGTAAAACGAACAGCAATAAAAAGAGGGACACGGCGGTCCACAAAACTCACAGAGAACAATGTAGCTCACAACCATACAATACACGCTAACTTCTAGTTGTGGAACAGCCTCCCAGAGAACCTCAGGGCTGCAGAGAATGTTGATGTTTTTAAAAAGAGGCTCAATACCCATCTTTTTAATCAGGCTTTTAACTGAACTCATTTAACTCTTTCTAAGTTCTTACATTTTTTATTATTATTTATTATTATCTCTATTTATTTTTTCATTATTATTATTTATTTATTTATTTATTTTTTCATTATTATTATTATTATTATTATTCTATTTTATATTAATTTTTAGTTTAGTTTATCCTGTTTTATTACTTTATTGTTTTATTTCAATGTTTTAGTCGTTATTTATGGTCTACTCTATACATTCTATTGTTTTATTCCCTCAGTTTTAGCTTCTATACCTTTTATCTTATTTTACTGTTTTAGCCCCTCGATCTTCCAGTGTTTCCTCCTGGGGGCCTACCACACCGGGAGTTGCTTCTGGTCCACCAATGGGGGTGCTGTCCCGTGGACGGCCCTGGCCCGGGTGGCTAGAGAGCTCTACACCTTGGTGTGGAGCCTCCTGTCTGCCTGGGCTCGGGGGGTCTATGTCGTGGCGCCCCTGCAGTCATGGACCATGATTCCTCTCGGTGTGCATGGCCCCCAAAGGTAGCTTCTTCCTCACCTGTGATTTCGGTGCCCAGCCATGTCTCCTTAGCAACAGCTAGTGTATGTGTGTGGGTGTGTGTATGTTTGTGTGTGTGGGTGTGTATGTCTGTCCGTATGTCTGTGTATGTGCGTAAGTGTGTATGTAAATGTGTATCTGTGTGTATGTTTGTGGGGGTGGGAGGTTTGGGGTCTTCATGGTGTTTTGTATTGTTTTGTTTTTAACCTCTGTGAGGCACTTTGTGTTACAGTAATGTATGAAAAGTGCCATATAAATAAAGTTGATTTGATTTGATTTGATTAGTATCTGCCCAGACACTAATTAAGCCTCACTTGTAGTCGTGTTTTCCTTAATCCATCTTGCTTCCTCAGCGTGGATTAAAGGCGGGTTGCAATTTCTGCGTTGGCTGTTAAGACAGCGTAGTCGACGGGCAATAAAAAAACGGGCAAGAGCGGGCGTTTTCTGAGGAAAAATAAAAGTATCCTCCCTCTGCAGGCAGGTAAAGAGAGACTGGTTGCACAGCATCTTTTCAGGATCCCGAGCGCGTTCGGTGAACATGGCGCAGTTTTGGCTCGTCCGGCGGGATGAAAGACTGCGGCCTAGGCGGGAAAAATAAGTCCAGACATCTGTAGGCCCCCTTCTGAGTAATAGTTGCATATGGAAGCCGATGCTTCCCGCAACTTGTAACTCTGGGACTGCAAAGACTATAAAAAAAACTAAGTTGAAAAGAGTCTGCTGCTGTATTTATCTCCTCCAGTGTCGGCAGATGTGATGCGTTCAGGTGCGCACGCAGACAATGGGAGATGGGAGTTTCCAACCTGGGGGCTGTGACAAGCAGGTGCCACCTACAGGACATAAGGGTCGTTGCACTTTCCTTTGTTTATCAGGCTTTTATAGTGTAAGGAAGGTGTGTTTAAGCATTGAGCTACACACAGGCTGATCCGATGTCAGAACCATGTGGATGGTCCCAACACGACTCTTCTCTGCTCTGGCACCCCAGTGGTGGAACGAACTCCCAACCAATGTCAGGACAGCAGAGTCACTTGCCATCTTCCGCAAAAGACTCAAGATTCACTTGTTCAGACTTCCCCTTGACCCAGCATAGCATGATTAGCAAAATACTAAATTATGATATAATAAAGTAAATACTTTGAAAGCTAAAGGAAAATCACAAATGCTCTTTTTGATATTATAGTTGTGTTGCTATTGTAACGTCCCTTCAACCTTTAAAAATGTTTGCGCCACCTAATTAGATGCAAAAACTCTTTGGAACTGTTTCTAAGATTTTACAGCTGTGGGTCTTGGCCAAAGACAGTAAAATAATGATTGACAGGTTAAATGGGAACAATGTATTTGGAAAGTCCACCTAAAGTGTGTTACCAACAAGTTTTAAAAAGAATTCTAATCCACTTAGCCTACAATTGGGCATAGAACAACAACATGGGGCTCTGCTATCACAACAGTACTATAGAAATCAGGTAAAAATCCTACATATTGTTCATAATATAGGCCAATCAGTCTTTTAAACACAAAAAGGAAACTTCTATCTCCAATACTAGCTACCAGAATAGCAACAATTATACCACAACTAATACATCCAGATCAAACTGGGTACATTAGTCAAAAACAGCTTGATGATAATGTGAGATGAATATTAAATATTATCGAGACAGCTCAGAAACTGAACAGACAGAATGTCCCTGTGGGAATGGTTACACTAGACTCCGATAAGCCTTTGAAGGTCTTAAGGTGTATCTTTTTGAAACGTTAAAGTACTTTTGTTTACATATCGCCTTTAAAAATGGTTGAAAGCTATGTATGATCAGCTAAATACCAGAGATGATGGGTTAATGTCTAACATCAAGATATTAAAAGAAACTAGACAGGGGATCCATTAATTAACCCTAACCCTTAATTTGATTTTTATTTATTTTTTTAACCGCTGACAGAAGCTACTAGACTAGAACAGAAAATAAAAGGTGTATATATGATGATGGAATAATTTATTTATGTAAGCCTCAATAGTCCATTAAAGTATTAATCAATGTAAATGTCTCAAAAACATACAGAAACACTAGTCCTGATTATTGCAATTCCCTATTACCAGGCTGCCCAACAAGTCTCTAAAGACTCTCCAGCTGGTCAGAATGTTGCTGTTGGTGTATTTACAATAACTAGTATAATACATATTTCTCTCATATTAGCTTCTGGGCACTGCCTTCCTGTAAAATCAAAATCAAAATTTTAAATCCTTCTCCTTATCTACAAATCGCTAAATGGTCAGGTCCCATTATATTTGAAAGCAACAAAAATTCCTGGTGAGTAATAGTTGATTGTTGCAACACCTCATACCTAAACGACTGAATAGGTCGATTGTCAGATTCTCCAAAAACAACATACATCACCTTTCCCAAAACAACATGACCTTTCGAGTGTAACAGCAACACACGTACAAGACCTTTGTTGTACAGTTGTAGTTTGGTTAGGTTTAGGCACTAAAACTACTTGGTTAAGTTTGGGAAAACATTGTGGTTTGGCTTAAAATCACTGCATTACTTCTATTACAAACTTACCTACGTTATCTTAAAGCTCTGGTCTACGATCTGAGAAAGGTTTGAAAAAAGCATCCCCCCCCACACACACCCCTCCCCTCCGAGCTCGTATCGCTCTCCCCTCGGAGTCCCGCGACACACCCCCTCCCGCTACAAGCTTTTTTTTTTCTCTTCAACGAACTTTATACGTCCCGCAACAAGCACCAAGAGCAACAAACCGGCAGAAACCAAATACAGCCCAGCTTTGAATGCGGAGTAACGATGTCGGATTCACAGATAAAGTTATTACAATGCACGTTGAAACTCACTTAAATCTTGTAAGTCATTACAATGTCCACAGCTAAGCTCCACAGCCAAGCTAGCGTAACGTCATTAGCATGCTACAACTACGTTACCTTACAGCTACGTAATAAGTTACAACAGCTAAGTTAGCCACTTCTAAAAGTTATTGAGGGCCAAGAGACTAACAGATGCTGCCGTCAGCTTTCATCACAACGATCGCTTCCACATTGTGGCTGAAAAACAATCCTGTGTGTGTCCCAGCTGCTGTTCGGTGCTACTCAGACTTGTTGTTAGCTTACAATGCTAGCATAGAGGCTAACGTCTCCGTCGAACAAGTAAACAAGTGTTGACAACACTGCAGAGACGGACACCGTCTAATAACACAGAAACAAACTAACGGCAGATCTCACAGTCATAAGCAGCATCAGCATGAAAGTTATCTGTGTCACAACATCCACAATAGAGACGAAGGTTACCTGCTCAACAGAAACGCCGCTGTATCAGCACCGGGTCCATCTCTTCACGGACCTTTCGCCACCGTTCAAACGATGACCCAATGTTTATTCGGTTTGAGCCCTCTTTGTTTCACATCTCCGGTTTGTGTCTTTTCAGTGACAGACTTTCTTTCTTTGACTCTTTGTCAGTGGGGCAAGCAGAGGCAGCTGAACTGCTCAGGGCAAAACAAACCTCTTGTCCGCTTGTAGTTTCAAATGCGGAAGTGGGTCGGGACCAGACGTGAGCAGGAGCAGGAGAGTGAGCGAGGATTGGATCGGAAAATTGATCCAATAGGAGCCATCCGGGCCGGATGGTTCCTATTGGTCCATTTCTTTTCAGTTTTACAGACACTAGAGAGAATGGATTTTTTTGGTTCCTTTTACTCTCCACATTGTGTAGGTGGTACTATTGGGTCATAACCACCATCTAAATGATGTTAATAATAATAACAAATCTTTCAAATCGTAGACCATAGCTTTAACTTATGTTACATTATGTGACTTCACTTTGTTAGTTACTTTCTGGTTTCACACTGGACATGACCAGCGGTCTCATAAATGAAAGTCATGTGCTTGTTAAAACTGACTTTTCTCTCTTTACCTCTCCTCACTTCCTCCTTTGAAGCTGTAATAATTACTACAGCCACTAGAGGTTGCCACCTAACAACACATGCAAATATGGGTCATAAACTGCTCTCATTTTCAACCTATATGGTTGTTTTACTGATGTGGATCAATACGGCTGTTGAGTCTCATCGCCCATCGTCAAATACTGACACTTTGATCTGACGCCAACCCAAAGCATCAGTATTTGACAACCCGTGGATTGAGACTCAACAATCAACTTTAGTTATCCAGAAAGTTATACTTTTTTTACTAGTGAAGTTCTCCCACTACTTGTTTTGGCATATTTACATGTTTCCTGTAAAAACAGCCAACAATAGACTTGTTGTGGATACTGACAGTAGCCAATAGCACTCCCTGACTCCCTCTTTCGCTCTCTCTTTTTCTGTCTCAACCCAGCCGGACAAGACAGATGACCTAGTGTGCAAGTTTTTTTCTTGCCACTGTCATGCTTTCTCATTGGTGAAATGTTGGGTCCCTGTAAATTACATATTGTCTAGACCTGCTCTTTATGAAAAGTGTCATGGGATAACTTATGAAAAGAAGAAAAAACAGATATATTTTATTAATCTCTGTGGGGAAATTCAATGTTCTCACTGTTATTTTTTTTGCACACACAGACCCGTAATACGCACAAATGCATTGTGTGAAAAGTCATCAGAGCGAGGGGGTTGCACTGTAAACAGGTGCCCTGAGTGGTTAGGGGTTCAGTACCTTGCTAAAGGGCATCTTGGCAGTACCCAAGAGGTTAAGTGGCACCTAGCCAGCTACCAGTCCACACTCTGTACAGTCTGGGACAGGGTCTTGAACTGGCAACCCTCCAGTCCAAAAGCCAAGCTATCTTGTGTATTTTGTTTAGGTGTTATTACTATTCCAAATGTTTGCAACAATGTTTAAACCAAGAGAAATCGTTTGTTTAGCTCACTCGTGATGGAGCACGATTATTCATTTTCATCAGCAATGGTGGTTGCCGACCTCCATGATCCCACACTATTTACGGTATCGTGAACTCTGTATTTTGTTTTTATTTAGATTGAGAGACCCCAAGCGGCAGCATTTATATGCTGTGCATTTGAAGAGTAACACTGGCTAACAATCAGTGTTTCAGTGCCCTCTCTGGCTCATAGTTTCAAAGTGTTGCACCTCTGGCCACACCCTGTGTCACCGATAAGTGATACCTGGTGTATTTTTAACCAACACTGATGTCATAGTGCACTGACAGAACCTTGAGAACATTTCAGCTAAAGCAAGATTTTAAGCTCCTGTTAAGTTGCTCTTCAATATGTTGGGGCAGAAGACGCATAAGAAAGCACATGTTTTAGGCGGCTGTGGAAAGGAAGGGGAACTTTGAACAAATGGAAAATGCCAAATAAGCTAAGTGGACACAGATGGCCTGTGAAAAACAGATTTAATTGCTAGTTTGCCAGGAATCTGTGATGGTTAGCAACACTTTTGGGTTTTTCAAACTCCAGGGAAACAGACAGGTTATTGGATTTTTTTCCCCTATACAATGCTTATAATAATAGACCATCTGACTCCATCAAGGGTGAAAGAGGTGCTTGAGAGCCCCCAGCACACCTGGATGAACTCCAGGTTTTGGACCTACTTCATCACAATAACCTCAAGTAGAAGAGCCTCAAAAGAACCTTTTGGGTGTACTCACCATTGCCGCTGTGAAGGAACCTTTGCACTTCAAAAAGGTTCCTTGAGGAACCCCTTAGAAACGTTCTTCAATGAGCCACTCTGTGAAGTTCCCGTTCAATTTTGAACTTTAAATATATCATTATTATTATTATTATTATCATCATGATTATTATCCTTACATTTTCACAAATATTTTCTCAGAGACATTTCTCAGGGACATTTCATTTTAACCAAATATAGTTATTTATGATAAATACAATTCACTAAAACAAGTTTGTATATAGAATATTACAAATACAAAACATATATCACATATTATTCACTAATACAAATCACAAATCAAATAAATAAATATGATATAGAGTTTAATAAAAATAAGCATTCACAAACATATGTATTAATATCAGAATTAGTCGTAGCTGTAAAAGTAATATAAATATGATTTGCATAAATATGTAGTGCACAAAATACACAATGTTTTACATATCACATGATAATAGAAGATGCAGATTAATATATTTTTCTTTATTTGTAGTTTCTGTAGTTTGATTAAAGACTATACATCAAAACAAGACACAAGACAAGACTGTATGTAAGTTGAGTTATTAAGTTGCCACTAACTAGGAACTGAAGTAAGTATAGTTAGCAAATAATTGTAGTGGAATAAAAAAGTACAGTATTTACCTCTGTATATTGTATTATACATATTATAAATTATAGCGTATAAGATAAAGTAGCATAAACTGGAAATACTTACAAGTACAAGTACCCTGAAACTGTAATTAAGTACAACACTTAAATGTAGGCTATAAGTATAAATATAAACAAAAGATTCATTACAGATCAACGCAAATACAAGTCTGAATATATTTTGATGCTTACACTAAAGACAATAACATGGAAGTATGTTTGTGTGTCTGAGAGAGGGGTTCAGAAAGGCGATGTCGGAGACTCTTAAAGAAAACATCTAGTTTGCTGTCTTGATGACAGTTTTCTTCCGGTGCATTTGACATGTAAGAGTGTTTCTGACCCTGACAATGATGTCATCAACCACATCTGATGTCAACAACAACAATAAAACTGTAGCGTATCCAGATCTCTTGCCAACCTTGTGTTGTAAAGATACTTAAAAATGTAAATATAAAAATGATATGCCAACAAAAACAACACCAGATTTGCATTATATTCAGTATATGGTTGTTATGAAGATGACGGCACATGCATATGCAGCAGCCAGTAGCTCCTTCCTCACTACATTTTTGATATATTTTCCTATTTTTTCACCTCCATCCCCCCTTCTTCTGAAGCACAATTTACCTATATAGAGATGCACTCACTGACATTGGAAAAAGTTGTGTGGGGTTTGGATTGCGTACAGCAGCAGTGAGAGGATCAGGCCAGTCAGATCAGCGGGACAAAACGCCACTGAAAGCGCTGCAAATGCCCCAGGAAGAGAGGAAAGAGAGGCCAAGACCAAGAGCTGTTCCTCTGCCAAGCCTTCTTCTAGCTAATGTCCGGTAACAGGAGAATAAAGTGGATGAGGTGCAACTGAGGCTCACTCAGCAATGGGAAATCAGAGAGTGCTGTGTACAGATCTTCACAGAGATATGGTTAACCCTTCATATCCTGGATCAATCTATTGTACTGGATGGGTGGACCTTGCTCAGAACCTGGAGCTCAAACGCAGTTTTAGGTGGATGGACTGTGTTCATCAGATGTTGAATTTCAGATGCTAGATGTCGACCACCAGATGGAATTTTCATAGTAGCTGGCGATTTTAAATAAACAAACCTCAGAACTGTTTTACCTAAATTCCACCAGCGTGTCCAGACCCCTACCAAAGGAAGAAATATCCTAGACCATGTATATACAAAAATTCCTGCCAGCTACAAAGCCCTCCCATGTCTTCACTTTGGTCTGTCAGATCATATTTCTCTGCTTCTTCTGTTACATACTCTCAGTGAATAAAGGGGGTCAAACCATCAGTTGAAAATGTTAAGGTGTGCACAGCTGAAGCGCAAACAGCCCTACACAGCAAATTTGGAAGTGTTAATTCAACTCCCAGGGAGTTAAATTCAACACTTTGAAAGTGTCTATATTGGTCCACTCTAGATCGAGTTAAAACAACACTTTTGAAAGTGTTAAACAGTTAACACTCTGAGAGTTGGAACAACACTGTTGAAATTTAACACATCAGTGTTGAATTTACCTAACACTAGTCTGTAGTATCAAAAGTTAACACAATTAGTGTTTTTTTTTTTAACACTGAATAAGGTTCAAATTATATTAACACTGTGGAGAGTGTTATATATAACTCAACATAGAAATCTTTTATAGTTGATTTCATTTTAAAAATACTACTGGGAGTCAATTAATAATCCCCAATTTCACTGCCAAAAACGTTAAAAATGAAAGCTTGCTCATCATGTATAATGATGTTGGTGACCTTTCTGAAAATAGGAATTTCTGTATTTGTTCCAGTACAAACAAACATACCAATCTGATATTCTGTTCCATAGTTCTTCACCCAATCAGTGGTTGACACTTCACAGTATACATTGACATTAAAGACAGAACTTAAAACCTCACCTCTCTCCAAGCTATCAATAATTTCTTTCTTCACTGGACCAAACTCAAATCTCTGAAAATCAAAATAAGCTAGCTGTCTCTGGTGTTGTTTCACCAATGCTTTTGTGATATTTTTGAACATTTTCACTGATCTTTTAAAAAAATTATGTTTGTGTTATGTGTGGGCTCCCAGAGGAAAAGAAAATTCAAAAAGAGATCTCAAAAATGTTTCATTTACTTCTCCTAGACAACTATGAGATCTGTGTGACAGCAAACTGAGACTAAGGGTTATTTCTCCTGTGTCTCGTCTTTTTCTCCAGAGCAATAAGATGCACTAAATCTCAATTAAGTCTCCTTTTAAGTTTCAGAAGAGATCTCAACAAGCTCTAATATAATTCTCAGAGTTTCTCAACTTTTATGTCTCTTTGTGATATCATGCAGAGAAATCAGAGAGCTCTCTCTATAAACTCAATCTATTCTCATTCCAGCTTCAGTTTATCCATCTCATACTAAGCTCAGGCAGAACAAATGAAGAGCTCTCCACAAGCACTCTTTGAATTCTCAGACTGACTTTATTGTAATCCACATATTTTTTAATTATGTATTGTTCTACGCAGAATGAATTTTAATTATTCCATTGCACGTAATTCAGTTTTATTAATGAACCACATAAAACACGTTATAAAATAAAAACAACAGCAATTTATTAGTAACTTGACAGCAATGAAGTTACTATTTCAACATTTCAGCTGTATCAAAATTTAACTGCCAAAAAACTCAGACCATTAGTGGTGTCAATGTAGTACATTCATCTTCTCATGTGAAGTTCAAAGTGACCTTTTTGTGTGACCTTTTTGTGACCTAGGGATGACAGAAAAAAAGGCATAGATACATTCATACATATGAGTTTGCATATAGTGGTGCACAAAATATGATGCAATTTATTGTGACTGAAAAGGATTGCAGTAATTTAATAATTATACACATGTGGAACCTTTCCTATTAAAGAGAAATTTATTAAAATAAAGATGACTAAATCATAATCATTATGAAAACAATCACAGTTGTAACATTTATAAGTTGGTAAGGTTAGGTACACTGATTTCACATTTTTCAAATGCCCAGAGGAAAACTGGCATACAATAATCATCACTACTAACTTGTGTTTCTATTCTGACCATTTTATTATTGGGGTATTATAAGGTTATTATAGTTAATGAAAACGAAATAATATGATGTTGAAATAATGAAGGTGTAAAAATAATTTCTGTTAGGCTAACTGAAATAAAAATAAAAACGAGGCTTTACAAAACTCAAGAAGTAACTGAAAATGTAATGTACGTTTACAAAGCTAACTAAAATAACCTCGACTTATACAGAAAATTATTAAGTAAATTAATTATTTAGAAAAAGTGTAGCATTATCCACTCACCAGCTACAGACGCTGCATCTTTGTTTTCTTCATACATCAACAAGCTGGCGCAAACAAAGTTGTGAACTTTGAACCATGTAGATGATGCAGCCCCAATGTTAACATTTCATTGGAAGAGAGCGCCATCAGTCACAAATGCTGCATCGTGATTGGTTAATTCACAACGGGGGGCTGACTTAAGGACGTTAAGTCGTACGTTAACGTAACGTTGTGGAGTTGCGTGCTGGAGGAATGGAGGACGAAACGGCAGGAGGAAAAAGAAGGTAAGCTTCATCTTTGTCAAACGTAATTTGGGTGAAAGTTTGTAAAATGTGGATGGCGAGTGTTCATGTTCTGATCGGTCGGCATATGTGGCAAATAGTGAAGCTAGCTAGCGAGGCTATAAGCCTGGACCACATGTGGCCATGAACTAGCTAACTAGCTAACATTAACTGTGGTTTGTCTGGTGCATTTTAGATCATGTTTTCAGTTACTGAGTGGTCTGATACGGTTAAATTAACACAATCTGTGTATCAAAAAGTTGCTGTACCAAATGACATGATACCATATGACATGATAAAACTAATTAAGGCAGTGAGCCACCGTTTTAAATAATTAAAATGTGTTGGAATTTTATGTTTTTTACAGAATGGATGCAGGAAATATTAAAAAATAGATGCCCCAAAGGGCGCGAAACCCACCGAAGAAGTTGAGCCTTTATGAACCAGACCAGATCCAGATGGATGGCTCACCCAGAGATGACCAAGATGGTAATTGATATTTTTAACTTACTTTGAACACTATAATAACCAAAATCTTTGACAGTCTCTGGTCTCTTATCACTGGGATTATTATAAGCAATATATTGGCAACTTCAAGGCAAAAACCTTGATTTACAGGATTTTTATAAGAAATGTCAAGAAAAGGGAGAGTAACTTGAAACTGTGTACGTTTTAGTGACAGCATTTTGCAATGCTATTGGTCAAATTATCACTACATTTGGGGCTGGGAGATTGATTTAAAAATGTTATTTCAATAAAATAAATTGTCATGAAAAATTAACCTTTTTTCCACTATATGCATGAAATTTCAAATAGGTTCCTAATTGTTGTCACCTGCAGAAACTCTGTTGCCACTCGATTGCAGATTTTAGAATTGTAATTCTTTAAAATGTATTGACAATTTACTGAACTGTTTGAACAATTTGAAACAATTTCCACAATAGTAATTGTGGAACATAAAATTGTAATTCTTAATATTGATATTTGTAAAGTTCTACAAAATTTTGTTACTTTAGACATGGGTAATTATTGGGTGCTTAAGCTAAAACTTAAAAGCTTTAAACAATTTGGTAGAAATCTTAGCCCATCATGAAATCTTTGGATTTTTTTTTTTAAACTTGTCTCCTCCTTTTCTTGACTTAATGATTGCTGCTGTGTCCATGTAAGGTAACACATCTTTTGTGTCACAGGTGGTGAGCACCTCGAGGCATTAAAACGTTTTCTGGACAAAGTGGAACAGATCCAACCTCAGGCTGGTGTTTGGGCTCCAAAAAACAGATCTGGGAAGCAAGAGCTGTATCCAGAAAGTGGCCTGTTCCTGTCCTCTACTCGCCTGGCTGCAATCCATGCAGAAGCAAAGAAGGACTGCCTTCGCCTATTCCATCTTCTTTTTGATGACTTCTTTACTGCGGAGGAGTGCCGAAATGCTGTGGTGTTTGGAAAACACGGAAAGGTGCCAGATGGGAAGACAGTCCTGGATAAGTTCAAAGTCGATGGGATTCTAAGTAAGTATATTGCTCATTTGGTAGTTAACAACTTATGGAAAAGTTGTGGAAATTCATTAGTTAAAATGTGTGGGAACCTAATATAGAGAGGCAAAGTCACGCCCACGGTGGATCTCTTGGGACCTTATTTTGAAAAAGATATGTTATGGCAGTGAACCGCAAAAGACAACTAATCTTTTGATCCTGTTTTGAATTATGTCACAAATTACACATATTTGTCAATTTAAAATACAACTTTACAACTCAAAAAGTCACAGTTACAGTTAAATACACACCCAAGAGTTGCCCAAGTAACGTCATGCTACCCAGAGCTGCTGAAGCTAGTGTTAACATGATGCCTGTGTGTTTTGTTCTAGCATGTACCCTTCACAAAAAGACATTAAAATAAGTACTTTCCCTTTTGTTTTCTTAAAATATTTATTCACCATGATGTAGTTAGTAAGATGTTGAAAGTACCAGAATAACTCAAGATACCAAAATAGCCGAAATCCCACTTTTCCATCTATCTTTGCCACGAGACCGCCACACATATTGTGTAAGATGAGACATTTAGTTTACTGACCGGTTTCACTTACTTCACTATTTTCATGCTTATTTGTCTTTTATCAGGTAACCTTTTGTAGAGATATAAATTAACAAACATCATGTGTAATTCATGACACAATTCATGGGATCAGAAGTTAAGTTGTCTATCACTGTTCACTGTCGTTCATATAGGGATGTCACGATTCTCCGATAGCTTGATTCGATTTGATTTTCGATTTTAAGGTCGCGGTTCAATTAGATTCTTTATTTTTCCCCCTTTTAGCACAGATGGCTATGCCACTTTTAGATTAATCTAATCTAGAATCATTGGCTTTATGCCATGATAACTAATTTATTTTTTAATTCTTATTTCAAAAGATGGTCTACATGGTGTCATGAGTGATATTTATAATAATAATAATATAATTTTAATTGACAACTAATTAACTAATAGTTTCAGGTTCCAGAAAATCAGTTTTAACATCAACATATTTTTTTGTTTTTCAACAATGCTTCATCTTCCTCAAGTACTGCTTAACATGCATCCAACCATCAACTTTTTCAACCTAAAGCAGCACATATTATTTTCAAACATTAATTTGTTTTAATTCTAGTTTTTAATTTCTACTTTGTTTGTCCCTCTTTCTTCTGCCCCTTCTCACATTCATCACCCTATCTGGCCAAATTTGGCATAGTTTCTGAAGTGTTGGAACCCCATGTATCACATAGCTACATTTAATGTTGTGATTGTTTAAGTGTCCTCACAGTGTTACTGAATGTTCTTCATGTGTGAACAATAGAGATATTACAATGTGAATTTTGTGATATCAGGATAAAAAAGTTCTTAATACAGTCGTGGTAACTGCTGTTACATTATGCAATTTGTAATTTGTGCTTTCTTTTCTTTCTTTTATTTTTGCAGCTTACATCATGCGCTGTAGAACACTGGATGGATGGACACCGGTTGACAAAAGTACGGTCAAAAAAGCCTTCATAAACAAATGCCGCATGAGGGCCACAACACTGTAAATGGATGTAGTATACTGAGAGACATTTGTTGAAATGACCATGTTCAAAAAAGCTCTTGTATGCAAATGCTGCACGTTGGCCTAAAATGAGGCTCAGCTGAGAATCTTAAATTTGTCGTCGGAGCTACAGAAGAGCAAGCTTTGAGCAGTAAATTTTTCCTCTGGGCTGAGTCTTGGACCCAAGATGCAGAGAGAGGGAGAGCGGAGGCAGGAGTTGTGACCAACAACAGTTTATTAGACCTCAGGGGGTTCTTTTGAGGGAAGCACAGTGAACCGGGTCTGATAGGTCGGCAGGCAGGCAGGCAGGCAGGTGGGTAGGTAGCCGGGGCGAAGAGGCGTTGGAGTAATCTGCCACGAGGAAGAAACAAACAATTAGGATTTGTCCGAAAACACACGAGGAGGTTCGTAAATACGCAGACAATAGAATAGCTTAACACTTGGTAAAGCGGCCGTCAATGTGAATCACCGTAACTGGCAGAACAATCTGGCGCCGGGGTGGAGATGAGACCGGGGTTATATAGCAGGAGCTGATGAATGAAATGATCTGCAGGTGCGCCTCTCCGCTGCTTGCCGACACTGCTGCCACGCCCACCTGTCCAGACGCACAGGAGCAGAAGAGGAGAAAAAGGAGGGGGAAGACAGACAGGGGGGGAAGAAAACGAAAGAACACACAAATAACCCCGACTGCCCTGGTCAGACCATGACAGTTTGGCCTCAAACCTCATGCACCATACGTGAAGGAGTGGAAATATTTTTCTAATACAACGTGGATAATGTAGCATGAAATGATGCTTTGGAATCAATCTTTTCTGTGAAAAACAAAGATCTAAATAGCTTGCGGTGGTCCTTAATCAAGTGCTTCAAATAGTATGTCATACCGTTAGTTACAATGGGTGAAAACACAATATTCACAATCTGAATCAAGAGGAGGAGCAGATTCCAGTAACAGTTATTTCTTTCCAATACATCACCAAAAATAAGAGGAGCATTTCTCACAAGACATCATGACTGAATTGCATTTAGTCCAAGATCCTTGCTAGCCTCATCCATTTTCAACCCACTTATAACTCATATAACTATAGTTGAAACTTTGGATCCTCCGTGACAATGATTCCAATGACAGATATTTCTGGTTGACAAGGTATTGAAATACAAATTTGAGTTCGTACTGTACTACACCTTCAAGTAAATCGTGCATAATGTCAACTGCATAGTTGTCAGAGGTGTGGAAAAAATGCAATGTATTGAGCAAGCATGTCTTTTTGACACCAAATGTTGAACCCAACATAGGATTTTCCTGTGGAGCTGCACAATGTTCTGCATGGATTTCTTTTGTATCATGCCAGGGTCATCTTCAGTAAAGACAGACTGTGACTCATCCTTACTTGTCAAACAAAATCTACAGAAATATATAGCACTGAAGGACTCAACAAAACCAAACAGTCCATGTAAACCTAGGTTGTCACCTGTTACTTGTATAACAGAACCAAGCAATGGTGAGTCTGAGAAAAGGCACCTCAATTCCTTGTGTTTCAAGTATTTTAAGATCATCAACAAGAGGCTTCAGGATGTCTTCAAATCCGTAAGTCTTCAGGTCTTGTGAGTGAAAGAGTGCCACAACATGTATATTCATCAACACAGAATTATATTTTGGGGGCAGGTTCCTCAATATAAAGTAAATACAACCAAGTTTGTGAATCCCTTAGGGATTTGCTGTCTCAAACTCATCAAAAGAGAGTTGAATCTGTAGGGCATGTTTTTTCTGGGAAAACAAAATGTTACTCTTGAAGTATGAACCATCACATATGTCTTAATAAATGCCTTCTTTGTGATTTTTGGCTTGCAATAAACTTTCACATAATCCAGTGTTCTTGAACATAGACTTAAGAGTTCCCAGGATGGGTGTATACACAAATGTATCTGTTACAGGGACCTGACTGTAAACTGACTCCTGTTGTTTGATCTCTGAGAAACATCAAACCGCACCCCAAGAACATATTCAACAGGTTCAACAATTTCCCATTTTTCCTCAAAGAATTTATGTCGTTTGACTCTTGTGTTCAAGGTTGAGAAAGGATTTTCTAGTTGATCACAACACTTTTCCACCATCTTTTCCAAATCTGTGCCTTGAATTTCTGAAGTACAGCTGAGAACTGCCTCTCTCGCTTGCCTATGAATGTCATTTACAAGTTCCTCCATGGACCCCACCATTGCTTAGACTGTGCTCTCAGTAACACCAGATGCTTGCAACTGTGCTGTAACAGAAGCACACATGATTACTGTCAACAGAGAGCTGGGTAGTTATTGGAGAGTCTGTACTGACTGCCTGTAAAGTTGAGGGCTCACCAACTTCATTCTGAGTGTCCACATTGTGCAGTATTAGTCAAAGCAGCATCTCTATGGAAATGAACAAGATGTTTTTTGAAACCTGAATAAGTGCAAAATGATAAACAACATCCCGGCTGTCCACATTTCAAACATAATGTCTTTCCAGGATATAGGCCATGATGGAGTCTTAAATGCTGACCAAGCAATGCAGAACTTTTGTGGTGTGCCTTACAGACATAACAAAGAAACATATTTGCATCCAAGGATATTCATCACCTCAAGCGTCGTGCAAAAATCTCGCTCTTAGCTCCTTGACTCTGGGACTTTCCTTGGCACTTCCCACGTCAATGTTAAAAAACTGTGGTTTGGATGAACGTATGGTAGCTGACACTGAAGATGAAGTGTGCTTTGAAGAGCTCATCAAAAGCTGCCAAGGATGTCTGTGCCTTGCAAGGCATGGCCTTGTGATCAATGATGACATAGTATCTTTGGATGCTGTTCTTCTTCTCACCAACACACAGGAGGAAGGGCTGTCCTGGCTCCACACCAGCAAGGAAGGTTTCAACACTGGCTCCCATCTTTAACAAAATGTAAAGAAGAATCATGAGAAAATCATGAAATGTAGCACCGCTACATTCAAATGACTAACTAAGCCAATAAAAAAGATGTGCTTCAACACAAAAAGTAGGATCATCAGAATAACTGCATAGGTACACTACTATTTGCATACCTGTATATATCTCACAACATGGTCAACAGCTTGACAAGAGCTGATTTTAGCACTCTTCTTGTGGCCTTTGGAGGTAGGGGGAAGCTGGTGAACCAACAGTAGAATGCTTGACAAGTCACTGTCCCAGCCTAGGGGAAAACAGGAGAAATATCAGACACATTCACATCATAAAGTAATAAACCTGAGTCATGCTGCACAGACAAGAGATCTTCAATGTGCTCATTAGAAGACAGTTTTTTGCAGTCTGTCAGGATCCTAGGCTTGAAAAAAGTAGGACATTTTGCCAAAAATCTGCCCAACACTTCCTCTCCAAACATCATGATGAAGTCTTGCTCAATCTACAGAAGAACATGCATTTTTATACCTAAAAGTGTATACCTTGAGTGACAATTCACTTAATAAAAAGAAGCTGTCTTTCTTACCAAGCCAGTGATGTCGAGGAATCGTGGGAAGACATCCAACCAGTGTTTGATGGTACTGAAATGTGGCCCTCATCTTCTCTTTGATTGCCGATTCATCAGTTGAATGTTTCAAAAAGGATATTGCTTCATGACAGTACTCACCAAGTAGCTGCTTATCAATGCAGAGAACCTCCCTCTTTCTCTTTGGACTATCTTGATAGGTTGTGCAGGTGGAGGATCTCCAGGACTGAGCTGCAGTGTTGCGCTGAACAGTCTTTATCCTCCAGGCCAAGTAGCCAGAAGTGTTCCTGTAATATTAAAAACAATAAATTGTAGAGTACGTTCAAAACATATTACTACTCCATAAATGGACATACAAGCTTTTCATTTACAAACGTACAGTGGGTACTAGTTTCATTTGGATGATTTCACGCAAGATTCACGCGTGAGTCACAGGAGAGTCACACAGATTTTTTGTGGAGGAGTAATTGTGTTTTCACCAGAAGCTGCAATGTGCCCAAACAACCGCCAGGTGGCATCTGTGAGCAGCAGCACGCCTTCATAAGACAGCAGCACGGAGCAGTGAACACAAATGGGGAATGCAATATAATAATAATACAGCATGGGCGAGCGGTCATAATAAGCTATAAATGCAGTGCATGCCCAAGCCCTTCAATAAAAATAATTGAAAATATTAATCTGGCAGTGTGTTCAATTATACAATACCTTAGTTCTACTGTTTTGGTCTTAAATCCGTGCCTAATCTGTCCCGTTTTGCTTGCGAAAAGCTGGAAAGCTGACAGCTTGTTTCGCGAATGCGCACTGTGACACCGAGTAGTACAGTTACTGCTAGAGGCTGTGTTTACTGTATATGAGCACTTTGAATGGCAAAAAAGCTGTCAGTGAAGCAGCTTATCTGCCAACGCGCATGCGCAAAACTGACTTGTTTGAATTGTTCAGCGGGAAACTGTCAGTGGTTCATTTCATCGTGTAGCCTGGTCAAAATGAGTGAAACTCATACGGCCCGACCCCCCCTCCCGTCAAACGATCCGGTCTGACAGTGACATATTGCCTGTTCATTCATGAAAACCATCTCCAAACACTCTGTCAAACAAGGTGGGGAATGAGAAATCTGCGGCGCTACTAGCCTAGTTCGCTCATTTTAAAAACACACCGGCAGCAGCGCCTACTGATCTGAGACATAAAAAAACATATATTTTTTTATTAATAAATAAATACCCCCCTTACGGGCGCGCATGGTATTGACACGTCAGCATGACCACAGTAAAGGGTCACCGCTCGCCACTGTAATACAGTAGGCTATAGTTTTTCAATGAGACAAATGTAACAACTGCAGCTACAGTATACGTCTCACTCTCTTTTTTCGGTCCTCAGTCTCGTCAGCTCCAAACACACCCGTGTGTGATTTTAAAATGAGCTAACTACTGTACAGTAGTGCCGCAGATTTCTCATTCCCCACCTTGTTTGATTGAGAGTGTTGCTGGATGATTTCTCATGAACGAACGGGCAATAGCCTGTGTCACTTTCGGGCTGGGCGATAAAACATAGGATATCCTGAAATAACTTTTCCTCGATAGAAATAGGCAACAAGACGCGGCCGATACAAAGTTGATAGGTTTCATTCATCCATGTTTTGACAAACAACACAAACAGCCAGTGATAATGAGACCGGACACCGTCAGCCAGCCGGCCTGTACTGCGAAGGAGTCCAGCTCAAAACCTCAAGCCCCGGTCCGAGTTAACACGGTACTACGAAGCTGGTTATCAACTCAGCCTCATGCTCTGTGCGAGTTCACATCAAAGGAGGCGTGTGTGTGTTTTATTGAAAGCGAGGCTGGGTGTGTGTATGAAAATCGCCATGGACCGCGGAACGCATCTGGACAGGGGGGGGGCATAATTTCAAATCAAGCGGGGAGGGGGGGGGTCCTTGTACCTGGGTTACTGTTACCAAGGATACGGAAATAAAAGTAGCGAAGCTCCGGACAGAGTTGCGGTGATTGTATCCACTTTATGATAGGCTACATTATGAAAACACATGAGTCTATCACAACAAGGGATTTTCCAGATCAAATCCGTTGGATTATCACGCTGATTATCCACACGAGAGGTAGACTGCCGGTTCTCACGGCCCGGACTTCTGCCAATAGTTTTTTTTTTTTTTTTGGAGGGTGTGTGTGCCGAGCGGACCCGTTTAGAGACACGATGTAACACATTAGCGACACATTAGCATCCTCCATTTATCTCTGACCAATGGGTGTGTTTGTGGATACTTCACTCAAGTACATTGTCAGACAAAAGTCCTGCCCCCCACAGTACTTCACACAGCTGTTTGCTTTGAACAGAAAAACCGGTTCCTACAGTAGCTCTCCTCACACTTTTCAGTTCATAAGTGAAGACATTTCGTTGTGTTTCATGTAATAAATTTCACATGTAAGGGGAGCTGAACATACAGCCTCCATTCGGAACTCCAAGACACATGTGCCAGACGCACAGAGGCATGCGTAAAACACAGATTGAGACCACTTCATGATTTTTAGTTTTTTTTTTTAGTTCATTTTCGTTTCTTTTGGATTTTTGTGCGTATTACTGAGCCGTTTTGGTCCATATTGGTAAGCCTTTTTTCCCCTGGATTATATTTTCTAAAGTTGCAACAATATAGTAATATAATATATATTGTTTTCGTTTCATTGCGTTAAGTAAAAATCAATCAATCCATTTTCTTTGAAACTATGAGATTGTAGAGCACCTAAAAACCAAAGCACTGTAGCGATTTTCATACACCAGAGGCGATTGCTCTAAGACTGCAAGGGAAGCTCAGCTTCCCCTAAAATGTCACCCAAAAAAAAAAAAAGTGGTGAAATATGTACTGCTGTGTGTACATTTCATTGACTAAATACGCGCTAGAAAGCCTTCATCTTTTGTTCAGAATCAGCTACTTATCACAGGTAACCGGGGCAACTTCCTTCTCATTCATCCCCGCAGCGCCACAGCGCTTTACACAGTCAGCTTCTACTGACTTCAATGGGGAAGCGTAGACCGATTAAAGTAGTATCAACAAAGTCACTGTTAACAAAATCAACATCTAATCTGTCCCTTCAAATTGTGTGTTTGGAGCAGCTGCAGACAGATGTGCATTAATGCTCCGCTCGTGAGTCCAGCCGCATCGGGTCCAGGCTGCTGGCACGAACGAAGCAGCTTAGAAACTGTTTAAACGAGCGATCGTGGGCTATAAGTGGATTGTTACATTCACGAGAACTTGCAGAAAATAGATATGAGACAATTTGCTCAAACTTGGAGCCAGACCCGGCCAGGCTACAGGAGAGATCAAAAATATGGAGGGGGCCAGGACCCCCATGAGAACCACTGATCCTGTTGAACGTAACCACTGTGAAACAATAAAAAACAACAACATTGATCTGATTCACCTGCGTAGCGGTCCCTCTCTCCATTCACTCTCTAGCTCTCTCGACCACAGCTGCAAATGTAGTAGCCTATGGCCTATGAACAGCGCCACTCTCCATTGCAGCTATGTTGTGGTCAAACGTGGAATTATCCCAAAATCTTTTGAGCTGCATTTCAGTACGATGCTTCCACCTAGTGGCTACAATGTGACCTACAATTTCACGCAACGCGTGAATCACGCTTTCCGCGAGGGAAACCTCCATTTGAAACTAGTACCCACTGTACATATCCATTGTCTGAGTATGGATCTCTGAGGCTGGGAAATAGAGAGATGATGCCCAAAGCATATTTACTTCACACAGAGATGGGTGGGCTCCTCCTGAAAGATAAACATGACATTACTACTACAATTCCTTCAGTGTTTAAAAGATACAATTTACTGTTGTTAGCTTCAGTGAGTTTTAGTCTCTCTCAAATTGTTAGTTTTTGTAAAATGTTTTAGCCATTTAATATTTATTTCTGTCATAGGAGAAATTAAATAATAAATTGCTGTACTAATATGCAATGTCCGTAGTGATTACAGGGAGATGGAATTGCCTGCTAGGCATTGCTGCCGGTCGCACCTCCTCCGGTGCCCACGGGTCAGCTGCAGGGTCATCAGCCGGGACCACCAATCACCAATGTTTCACTTTAATACTGGAACGTCTCCTGGTAGCGGAGCAGTGACAGGGACGTCTCCCTGCCACCCCCTGCAGCTGGTAGGTGTTCCCCCCTGCGGCTGTTGGGGTTAGTTGTTCTTTCCCCAGCACTTGTCCTTCCTCCTTAGCCATAGCCAAAAGCTTCCTTTCTCAGCCTCCTCTGCCAGCTCTTTGGTTGCCTTCTTCAGGTTCCCTCCTGTCACTCCTGCATCCCTCAGAAGGCGTGTGGTTGACTGCCCCACATAGCCTCGGCATCCAACTTCCACTGGATAGATGGTGGTCTTCCAGCCAGCCATCCGGCACTCAGCAGCCAACTCTGAGTACTTGGCCTTTTTTCGTTCATAGGCGGCCTCGATCCCCTCCTCCGCTGGTACCGTGAGCTCAATGAGGAGCAGGGATTTTGCCTTAGAGGACCACGCCACTATGTCCGGGCGGAGCGATGTAGCAGTGATCTCGACCGGGAAACGGAGCTGCCTGCCGAGATTGACCCTCATGTTCCACTCCTGGTTAGGGGAGAATGGCCTAGGTGTTTCTTTTGGCCTGGTGTCTTTTCTCCCCCCACCCTCCGTTACGAAGCCGATGAAGCTGTGGTTCTCTACAGGTGGTACCCCTCTGCTGCCCTGTCGACGGCCCTCCAACACCTCTGCTAGCTTCCTCAGGACCTGGTCATGGCGCCACCTGTAGCGTCCCTGGGAGAGCGCGATCTTGCAGCCTGACAGGATGTGCTGGAGGTTTGCATTAGGGGTGTTGCAGAGTGTGCAGCATTCCTCGCTCCCAAACCACTGGTGAAGGTTCCGAGGACAGGGAAGCGTGTCATATGTTGCACGAATGAGGTAGCTGAGCCTTGCCTGCGGGATCTTCCAAAGGTCTGTCCAACTGATGTTTCGGTTGATGACTCCTTCCCAGGTTGTCCAGCTTCCTTGTCGGCCCTGTGACATGGCCTTGATCTTATAGCGCTCTTCCTCCATCCTCGTCACCTCTGCCACCACCATCTCCTTCCTCTCTTTGCGGTTGGCCTTGGACCAGAACCGTGGTGCTTCTCCCCACCCTAGGCCTGCTCTTCCTGCCTGGACTCTGCCGACAATCTCTTGGTGTTGCAGGCGACTGATGGCTCTGTCGACCTCAGTTTGGGCGTTCCACTTCTGGCCTGTTGGAATCTTGATGTTTGCATTCCTTACAGCCTGGTCGGTGGACTCTCTTAACTCGAGAACGAGCCTGGTCTTTTCCTGCTTGTAGCCCAAACTGATGGATTGGAGTGAAAGTTGGAGGGTGTTCCTTCTGAACAGGCCCGTTTCAGAGAGGCATCGTGGCAGCCCCAACCACTTTCTGATGAATGAGTTGGCCTTTCCATCCATCTTACTTGTGGTGGATGAGGGGATCTCACTCATTTTCAGCGGCCACATCACTCTCCTGTAGAGTGTAAACTGGTAGCACCAGACTTTGTACTTGGGAGTTGGCTTTGGTCGATCTTTGCCAGGCCTTCTGAGAGCTGTTTCAACACGGTTCTCCCCATCTGTTTGTCTGAAAGCTCTGCCGTGTACTGCCTCCCAAGGCTTTCTATGGGTTGCTCAGAAAGGAGTGGGATTTTCTCTCCCCCTACAATGAAGGTGGTGCTGTCAGTTCTGACTCCTCTTCTGAGAGACAGGCTCCGTGATTTTGAGCGCTTGATCCTCATTCAAGCCCACGACATCAGCTCGTCCATCCTTTTCAGCAGTCTTGATGTACAATCTGCAGTCTGAAGGAGGCTTGTGACGTCGTCCATGTACGCCCTCAGTGGGGGTAGTCTCTTCCCAGCTGGAAGCCTGATCCCTCCGATCATTTGTCTTGCGCCGATGAGGATCACCTCAAATGCTGCCACAAACAGGATGGGAGAGATGGCACAGCCCATAGCAATGCCTACCTCCAACTGTTGCCATCCGGTGGTGAAATCTTGGAGAGCAAAGCACATCTGCAGGTCATTGAAGTAGGATGTAACCATGTTCTTGCAGGAGGGTATGTGAAAGAACTCCATGGCATAGTTGATCAGCTGGTGTGGGACTGATCCATATGCGTTCGCTAGATCGAGCCAGACGACGTGGAGGTCCGTCTTCTCCTTTTTGGCCTTCTGGATCTGGTCCCAGATCATTGTGGAGTGCTCGACGCACCCTGGGAAGCCTGGGACTCCTGCTTTCTGGCAGTTGGTGTCTATGTAGCCGTTTTCGAGCAGGTAGGTGATCATCCTTTTGGCCAGCATGGAGAAAAAGATTTTTCCTTCCACATTCAGCAAGGCGATGTTCCGGAACTGGCTGATGTCTTTGGAGTTCACTTCCTTGGGAATGAAGACAATGTTTCCTCCAGTTTCTTGACCAGATCTGTGTCTAGCATACGCCATGCCTCTGCCTCACTTGACTTATGCCATTTGAGTTTGCTCTTTCTAGTTGGATTCTTGGTCTCTGCTTTTGGCTCTGTTCTGTGTGAGTTGGTGGCGACTGGGTCTTGGTGCTCACGTGGGGGCTCGTCCTCCACCAGTGGGCCTTCTTCCTCTGTGCCGCCTTTGCCTCTTGCAACATTGGGTCCATTGGCTCTGTGGTTTTCGACCTGGCTTTTGGTCCCTCTTGTCTCACCTGCCGGAGCAGTGCAAGGTTGCTGTTGGCCCTTCTGCCCACACTTTCGCTTCCCCTGGTGGATTCGCAATCCCTTGAATGTGGTCACTTTCTCCCATCCGCATGCACACTTCCGGAGGGTCTTCTCCTCATTTCCTGGAGTTCTGGTGTTCGTCTCGTTGTCCGTTTCCATTGCTGTCGTTACAGTGTTGTCCGTCCTATTAGGCCCATCTTTCATCCCGCCTCTCAGAGGGCCTGCGGGTTGTATTCTCTTAGGATTCTTCGTAGTTATGGTAAAAAAATGGTCCTAAAATGAGTGTGCTCTTTCAAAAAAAAAATTCTATTTTAAGTTAAGTACAAATATGAACATTGAAGTCTTACCCATGAATTTCAACCATGTTGGCCACAAGAAGGTTTACCAACTGTCTCCTTGTGCTATCCGTTAATGTTTTCATTTTATCATATTCATCCAAAATAATCTGTCCACCTGGAGATCATCTCTCACCATCTAAAAGATGAAGAATCAGAAAGTTAGGAATTATATTCATCATCATTATCACATCATCGCGTCCAACAAAACCACAGTTTAACTGCATAATATCTTTGTGTCTGAAATTTGATAACTTATTTAATTCGTTACAAAAGCTGCACATCTCTTTTGCCGATTCCCGTTAGGCATGGGTTCTCTTCCCTCCATTTGTCTGAACAATCACTGTTGCATCTGATGAATCAGAGGATACTAGCAAGGAGTCTCCTGACACTGACACGGATGAGTTGTCTGACATGGGTGACTCCAATGAAGTATATGATAGATCATGTTGAAGCACAATTGTAAACAGTTTTAAAAAATATATACACAAAGTGAAAAAATAATTAGTTCTTCACAATACTCATTGTTGACGATCCACTCCTTCCCTAACAATGCTGAGTCTCACCTGTTGACTTCTCAGTTGTCGCCCAAACAGTAAGGTTCCCTGCGTGCAAAAGCTCCTCAAACACATCTGCATTGACTTCTGTCCCTGATTCATCTGTCAAGTGCAGCTCAGTCTCAAGTGGAAGATCTAGCTTTTGAATGACTGATAAAAATATTAGATTTGGAGCAATGGAAAAATTACAATAAGAAATTACCAGAAATTTGCTAAGCTTGTTTGTCAATATTTTAGGTCAACTTCTAAAAGTACTTTTTGATTTCTTCACAGGGCATTCCATTAACTATCATAAACACAACTCCATAATATAAGACATTTAAATATCACATAAATTCAACAGGTAGTCAATTTACACAAACATTCTGGGCTATATGAAAAGGGATGCCAACCTTTCTGAAGAAATGTGTTGAAGTCATCCTAGTCATCTTCAGTCTTAGCCACTTTGACATATATGTGCGTTTCTCCAAATCTCACCTTCACCAACATGATGTAGGCTACTATGAAGAAAAAAAGAAGAAAAGACCATGGATGTGTAGAGACAGGAGAATTTTTGCTTCGCTTTACTCGCCTGAGTTCAATCGTCTGAGTATTTGTTTTGATTTTTAGTGTTACTCGCGAGTCATGCCAACTACTCTTCACGTGGACAATGGGAGCCAGCACAGTGACAGTGTAACTGAACTATAGCCTGCCTGCTATCATGCAAGCTAACTAGTTCTCCTGTTAACAACACCGACACTTATCCGTAAACACAGAGATACATGATCAACTCATCTCTGTTAGTTTGGCAAAAATAACGTCACCTGAAGGCATAAACATGACAGCGACGTTATTGTTTATATGCATAGATAGCTACACACACACTGTGTTACTTTAAAATTACATAAACTCATCAACATTTCAGACGTTTATTATTATGGCAGCAGCTGAGGGGGTGTGTGACTCCGGTGTTAGCTCCGGCTAACGTTAGATTGAGATGCTAAAGATTCAACTTTTTTTTTTCCCCAAAAGTTTTTAAAAAAAAACTACTCCTGCCCGTAAAAAGCTCTGGATTTAAAGCAGGACTTGGTGTGGCTGGTGTGGTGGCCCAGTGTGTGTTTATTTCTCCAGGAAGCCTCCAGCTGTATTCCTCCAGCAGCAACATGCCACCTGGTTCTCAGAGCTTGACCGGCTTTCAGTAGCTGTCCCTCGGCAAGCAGGAGCTCAATCCCCCAGTCCAACCCCGGCTCTCTACTCCATAGCTTGACATTTTGCCGTGTGAAGCCAACAACGTCATTCATCAAGACTAGACCATAGCTAATTAATATGCGCACTCCGATGGCCTTCAGATTTTTCCGCCACTGTTTTAATATTCAGTTAATATCATTTTAGCTAGCTTTAACCCCTCACAAAAAATGTGCAGTTGTACATAACGTGTTATCCAAACGTGTATACTTACGCAAATTATGTATATTCATCGACACTCTTCAAAAGGAACATTAATGCACCCATCAAAAAATTGCATACAACAATCATGCTAACCTTAACATAGGACTTACCTTGTCACGATCACAGTCTATGGTCACAATGTAAGCTGCAGACAGGACTCCGCGAGACTTATTATCGACACATATAAAATACTACTGCATAGAAAGTATTATTAAATAGACATGCTGCGTTTCATTTACTTACACAAAGATACTCTGTTAAAGGATAACTACTGTTTTTTACAACCTGGACCTTATTTCTAGCATAAAATATTATCATTTACTCACCCAGATAACTTTGGTGTCATTTGAAGTCGTTCGGACGAAATTAAATCCAGTGTAGCGTCGGTATATCCATATAATGCGAGTGACGGGCACTGAAACACAGCCTCTATATAACGCATTATCTGCCACGAAACTAGTTCATTTCACCAATATTTTGTCATGATACGCTAGTGCTATTCCCCTCTGAGTCCGGGCTTGTCTGTTATCAACATCCGGGGTCAAACTAGCAGTAGCAGCTACAGGTAAACAAGCCGGCTGTTGCGGGTGCGCGCGCAGCTCAGAGATGACATCTTCCAGGTCAGAGGTAGTAGGTCAACCTACAGACCCCGGATGTTGATAACAGACAAGCCTGGACTCAGAGGGGAATAGCACTAGCGTATCATAATAAAATATTGGTGAAATTAACTAGTTTCGTGGCAGATAATGCTCATAGAGGCTGCGCTTCAGTGCCCTGAACACTCGCATTATATGGATATACGCGGCGCTCCACTGGATCTAATTTCGTCCGAACGATGCCAAATGACACCAAAGTTATCTGGGTGAGTAAATGATCGTATTTTATGCTAGAAATAAGGTCCAGGTTGTAAAAAACGGTAGTTATCCTTTAAGTCGAACGAAGCGAAAAGAAAGTAATCATCGGTTGTCCCCGCTCGGATTCGCCCTGCTCTTTAGGCAAACACGTCACAGATACGTTGGAATTCTGGGAGTAACTCTGTTAAGTGTTGATTTTAAAAGCAACACTTAACAGAGTTGCTTAGATTTAACTCCCCGGATTAACACCAACTATTTGAGGAACTAACTCTCACATAGTTGAATTAGACTAAACAAGTTGTTGAATTGACTGTATTTTTAACACACAACACCAACACTGGAAATCTAACACTTTTGATTTTGCTGTGTATGGGACTGTTTTGGGTGCACAGACTGGCAAATGCTCAGAGATGCTGCAACTCAGGATAACAACATCAGTCTTGAGTAATATACATCTTCAGTGACATACTATATACAGCAAATGTGTTGATGATTTGGTGATCACAAAGACCGTCAGATCATTCCCAAACCAGAAGGCCTGGATGAATGAAGAATGAGGGTTCTTTTCTGAGCCAAAAAAGCTGCCTTTCGGTCATGTGACAGCAGGTGTAGCATACATCACCGCCAGAGCAAGAAAGCTGTCATCAAGGAGGCAAACTAGAGACATCAGCAGAGACTGGAGAGGGACCTCAACACCAACAGCTCTATAGATATGTGGCAGTGGATTAAAACAATGAATGAACAATGAACACATTTTATGCTCGCTTTGATCTCCTCTACAGAGACTCAGTTGTGAAGTCTATTCTGCCTCCAGAGGACCGGCCACTGTCAGTAGCCACAGCGGATGTGATAAAAAATCCTGCTGAGAGTGAATATAAATAAGGCTGATGGTCTGGATAATATACCTGGCCATGTACTAAAAACATGTGCTGATCAGCTAGCTGATATTATTACTGCCATTTTTAACATCATGTTATGCGGGGTCGAGGTGAAGTCTGAACAAGTAAGTCTTGAGTCTTTTGTGGAAGATGGAGAGTGACTCTGCCATCCTGACATTGGTCAGGAGTTCGTTCCACCACTGAGGCGCCAGAACAGAGAAGAGTCGTGACTTTGCTGAGCGACATTTGTTTGCTCTCAGCGATGGCGGTACCAGCCAGCCAGCTGATGTAATGGAGCGAAGTGCTCGTGCTGGGGCTTGGGGTCTGACAAGTGTTTGGAGTAGATGGGTGCAGTTCTGTTGACGGCCTTGAAGGCCAGTACCATCCTCTTGAATCGGATGCAGGCTGCAACAGGAAGCCAGTGGAGGTCACGGTGGAGGGGGGTCACATCCGAGAATTTGGGTAGATAGTAGTGGGTAGGCGTGCTGCAGCATTCATGATACGCTGCAACGGTTTAGTCGCAAAGGCTGGGAGTCCAGCCAAAAGAGCCAACTTGTCTTGTTGACCTTGTGATTGTCTTTTATGTTACATAGAGCAAAGTGTCAATCTGCCAGAGTCTTTCCACATTTCTGAACAATTCACTTTTGAAGCAGGTAAGAGCGAAAGAGAGACTGTGCTGGGTTTGGAGAGCCCATCCTAATCTGGTATGTACTGCCAATGGGCCAGACCAGCCGCCAGAGGGCTCCATGAGTATTGGTACTGTGCCTGCGATGAAATGGGCATAGTCTGAGCCAATGAGGACATGGTGATGGGCTGTAATGGAATACCTCTGACATGGTGAGAATGCTCTTGTAGCTGCTTCACAGGATATATGTGCTCTGACAGTCACATATTGAGATTTCTGCAATGAATGCTCCATTAATGACATGTCTCTCAGTTGGCTGGTTGATGGGGGAAATGTCAAAGGATACAGATTCCCCATTCAATTGCATTTTATCTGGTCTCACAGTGAGTAGTGAGATGGTTTCAGGCTGATTTGATAGGCCCAAACTAATCTTTAGTGTAGACTTATGGTGTGCTATCCATGTCAGATGTTGTCGACAAGTAGACAGAAAAAACTTGTCTGGAAGGCTGGCATTCCTTTCCAGTTCATGGTCTTTACTGTTTGTGAATCTCAACAGCGCTCTCTGATATGCATTTGGCTCTGGACTTTGACTGCAGCCAGGTTGAAAGATCAAGGAGAGAATAAGTTTGGTTTGCTTGTCCAGTCAGGATGCCACAGTTAATACAGTGCTCATCAAATCCATCTGTGTATTGCACAGTGAATTTACTGAGGAGTCTGTCACCATGAGAGCCACATCTTAATTCGGACCCATTAGTGTTAAGGATAACAGGGACCGGACCCAAATGCAAGACATAGAACTCAGAAAAGCAGTTAAAGTGAAATATTTATTTGTGACACGGTGAATAAATATGCGGGGGGGAGGGGTGTTGGAGAATCCTGGAATCCCACGTGGTTTGGTGAAGGTGGCAAGTGAATCTGAGGCTGTATTCGAAACCGCATACTATACTGCTAGTACGTACTGATTTGGCCAAAATGTTGTATGCAGTATGCAAACAAAAGCAAAATCTGCAATATGCGAAAAGTTCCCGGATGTCGTACTAATTCGGAAAATATTTCCAGTATGCATCCGACCAGTCTACTCTGCCTACCGTTTCCCACAATGCATTGTGCTGGAGCCTGGATCATGATGTCCTCGTCACGTACTCCGGAGCAGTACAGCGTTTATGTTTGTTTACATAACATAAGTACAGTGCATAGGCTAACTGACTATTGTGACGAAAGCTATAGGTACAATAGAAATCCAGGCTGTTGTACATATGAAATGAAAAAAAGTACTCTGTTAATTAAAACTTTTTTTTATTAATATTTGGTGATTTCTGTACATACAGAGCTCCCGAGACAGCGCTATACTGTATACTGTCCACTACAAACATGAAGCTTCCCTCTAGCGGTTAATCTTCAAAGAGCAGTGGTTAAGGTAACTGGCTTGCTCTCTCACCCGGGACGACGACGCATGTTGGCCGGCGGAACACCTCTGGAGACGGGGCTGCTGCCTCTGAGACGACCAGCTCCTTCCAGAGCTTCACTTCTCCAAAAACATCGAGGCAAATGACTTAACAGCCGTCATTTGAGTAAACTAACCGCACATTCGGGATCTAAACGGTTACTTTCTCGCATGAAAAAAATATTAAAACTTAATAAAGTGACATATTAACAGCGCTACAGCGGGAAATAAAACACCTTTGTGCCTGTTTTACAACTACCGCTGCCGGTCGCCACGAAATGCATTCTGGGAAACTTGCATACTGCGGTGTGAACGGCGTCGGTCTGCTGAAGTAGCATACTGAATCCCACATTCAGTGTAATGGTGGACCTGCGTCACCATGCGGTCTGCATCCAACTGGGAGATTAATTCAGAGGGTTAGGAACTCACGGCTGGGGAGCTGGCGACAGTCAAGCAGGCAGGCAGGCAGGCAGGAACGACAGGCAGGTGAAATAGCTGAAGCATAGGCTCTTGCTGATGGTACGATCTGGCGATGAGTGGCTGGGAATCCAGAGGCTTTATAGAGTGGTCTGATTGTGGAAATGAGTTTCACCTGGTGCTACCTGCAAGAGAGGGTTGGCCACGCCCACGCACAGAGAACACAGACAGAGGGGAGAAACAGGAGGATCAGACAGACACAGAAAAACAGACAACAGAGGAGAAGGAGGGGCTGCCATGACGTGAGTCATGACACATTAGGACCCTTTGGGAAGAGCGACATTCCCACCAGAGCATGGACAGAAAGGGAAAAATCATCAAAGGCCTTTACATCACCAATGCAAAAAATTAGGGAATTAAAGTATGCTCACATTTCACTCTGAACTAGCAGCCTTGGCTGACCATATATTTTTTTTAATTAACTTTCTTTATTGGAAGCAATTTCACGGGCAAAACATAACAACGCAATGTGGCAGAGACGACTTCCATTCTGACCATTTTTCCTTTATCTTTTTATCCCTCCCACATAGAATATCCCTTAATGTCACATTAACAATACAGAATACTTACAATTAATACATACGCAAAGCAAAAAAAAAAGGAATAAATAAATAAATCAAGAGAAAAAGGAAAAAGGGGGGTGGGGGCTGGCTAAGTCATCACATTCAGGCAGAGATATCAAGGATTCAATATGAGGTAAGAGAGGTCTCCAAGTCCCTTCAAATGAGTTTAAGGAGCCATTGAGGGGAAAACTAAGCTTTTCAAGTCTAATGGTCAATAACAGCTCTTTCACCCACCTGTTGTGAGAAGGAGGTTGAGCATGTTTCCAATTAAGAAGTATGAGTTGCCTGGCCAACAGGGTGGTAAAGGTCATAACAGTCTGCAAGACTTTAGTGGTGATAGGGTGCAAGGGGTCACCAAATAAGGCCAAGAAAGGTTCAGGAGTGATAGTAGTATTGTATGCTACGCTAATGGTTTTGAAGATTTCGGACCAGAATGTGGCAAGCGTGGGACAGAACCAGAACATATGGGAATGGTCGGCTGGAGATTGTTTGCACCTATTACGTAAGTCAGTTACATTAGGGTAAATACGAGTTAGCCTCAAATTAGTGTAGTGAACCTTGTGCACAACTTTACACTGGAGAAGGCTGTGCCTCACACATATTGAAGAGGAGTGAACCAACCATAAGACTTGTTGCCAATAATCATTAGGTAGCGTAGTTCCGAGCTCTTGCTCCCGAGAATCTTTGGGGCCGGTTGCTGGTCTATCAATAGTAGAATTGACGAAACTATAAATGCTAGAAATTAGCCGACTTTTTTCAGGATCAAGAGCCAGTAAAGAGTCTACCAGAGTTTCCAGGGGACGACTGGGGAATTTGGGGTTCTGATTCGGAATAAAATGTCTTATCTGAAAAAAGCCAAATAGGTGGGAGTTAGGTACAGTAGGTACTACTTCAAAGTGGCCATTTCACTCGCGAGGAGCGAGATTCACGCAACGCGTGAAATGTAAGTGACAACTGTAGCCACTAGGTGGAAGCATAGTACTGAATTGCAGCTCAAACGATTTTGGGACAATTCCACATTTGACCACAATGTAGCTGCAATGTAGAGTGGCGCTGTTTTAGGCTACAGGTAGAGTGAATGGAGAGGGGGACTGCTAAACCGTATCAGATTGATTCAGACTGATTGTTTCACAGCGGTGGGACAGCTCAATTATCTGGGTGACCTTGAATAATCACTTGTGCTTTCTTTGTTTTACAGTAGAGCTAAAATATGGACATTAGTTGTTTTTTAAGGAACATTTGTTTACTGGTAAAATTGCCGACCTGAATTATTGTCCCAGTCCGCCCCCGTGAGCCTATATCACGGCCTGACTGGATGTTGCTTGAATGTAAGAATAGCCTATAATAATATCTGATACCCTAAAGACATCTGAGGTTGTAATTTCGCTTGCTCGCTCGCTGCAGCCATGGCTAATAAGCGGAGGCAGAAACAATTACGCACAGCCTACAGAAGTTTCAACGTCCATACAAGCATTTAAGAAATGATTCTTATCAGATCCATAATTCAGAGAGGATTTTTACTCAACGAAAAAATTTATAAAGATCAGTTTTTAGGTTGAAGACACGACAGCAGCACGTATGTCCAGACGCTGATGTGCGTCAGCTGGGGCAGCGGGTCGGTGATCCATAAGACACATGAGAGGATTGTGACTGATGTATAGCTCCCCTGGTAAAGCAGCTCCCTCAGTAAGCAGAATCTTCTGCTAGTATGGGTTCGAATCTCAGTATAGACAGTACCTTTAGTTAATGTGTTTTCTTTCCTCATCATCATTATGATCACATATAGCTCCAAGTTTGAGCAAATAAATGAGCAAATGAGCATTAATTCTCCGCCGGCCATGGCACCAGCTTTCCTGCTTGTGTACATAAAATACATTAAATTCTGACACCACAACTGTAGCGTACCAAATATCAATAGATGATAACCAGAAAAAAAACAACGTTCTATTGATCTGATTCACCGGCTGCTTTCTTTCTTTCAGTTGTAGTGTCAGAATTTAACACAAATATTTGTGCTTTCTATTCCTTATATTTTCTACAACAGGCTTATAGAAAGAAGAACGACGCCACGTCATGTCAGATAGTTTTCTCTAGCTTTATTAAAATACATAATCAGCAGCTTCACAGTAGTCGGATATACAGAAGGTTATTTAAAGCAGAGTGAGTCCCTGAAGCAGTCACCCTGCAGGAGGAGATCCCTTGGCCAAGTGATCAATGTATTTGTTGCAGACCTCTTTGCTGTCCTCAGCGCGTGGGGGTGGGGGTGGGGGCGCTGGCGTAGCAAGCTTTTCAAAAGTGTGGGGGATGGATGTGGTATTTCCAGTTAAGCGAACTTGTTCCAGATGCCTCAACATTTGCATTCCCCCATACTGAGGAATGTGTGTAGGGGACGAGAAGTAAGCACCATCCAGGATGTGTCCATCCTGCATTCGGAGGTGGAGAAGCTCATTAAGCTGTGTCTGGCCCTGCCAATGGCCGCGTTTCCCAGATTCGTTAAGAAGCTCTTAAGTGCTAAGATCTTCTTAAGGTGCCAGTCAGCGCTGAGCGACAAGCGACTGACGGCCAGAGACTTGGGGTTTCTCATCTCAAGCGACAGAGCGTTTTTCCCCCCCGTCGCTCGGACGCTGTTGCTCAGAGCCCCAGCGACATTTCGCCTGAGCGATTAACCGCTCAGTCGCTCGTTTGCATTGACTTAATATGTAAACTTGTCGCCAGGGACAAAAATAAAAGGTCTGGTGTGAACGCACCTTTAGGAGCGCTCTTAAGAACGCTGTGAAAGAAGGATGTGTTTCCCAGAGTCGCTCTTAGCTTAAGAAGATCTTTCACTAAGAAGGAAATGTAAGATCGAGCTGACCCACTCTTAACAGCCTTCTTAGCGACCAAATGCTCAGTGATCAAGCCGCGTCAGGGAAATTTATATCCTCCACTTTTCGAAATAATAAAACAATGCTCAATGGGGGGGGGGGCGGCGCTGTGTGTGACTTATGCGCTGATAAAGAGGTGGGTGATCGATTTGCCTGGCATCGCTTGATTCAGTTTCAGCAGCACCGCGGTGGACAGCTCCCACTAAGAGCTTCTTAAGAAGCTTCTTTGGCTTGATCTTAAGGTTCTCCTAAGAAGGCAGTTAAGAACGCGTCTGGGAAACACCCGTATCTTAGCGCTCCTTCTTAGCCGAACCCTTCTTAAGAGCCTTCTTAAGTCCTTAAGAATGATCGAATCTGGGAAACGCCACCAATGCTGTTATGTTCCTTAAATGGCTTGATTTAGTGATCAAAGTTTCATTTTCTTAACAATAAAGATGCCGTGTTCATCCATCTAGTTCTCTTATAACTGCACGCCATTATAAAATAACTTCAAATCAAATCCTTAATCTTTGATAACAGTGCGTGCTTCCCCGGCCCCCCCTCTCAGAAAATAGTTCCGATGTCCATGAAGCCGGTGAATCAGATCAATAGAACGTTTTTTTTTTCTGGTTATCATCTATTGATATTCGGTACGCTACAGTTGTGGTGTCAGTATTTAATGTATTTTATGTACACAAGCAGGAAAGCTGGTGCCGCGGCCCGGCGGAGAATTAATGCTCATTTGCTGTTGAGCTATATGTGATCATAATGATGATGAGAAAAGAAAACACATTAACTAAAGGTACTGCCTATACTGAGATACGAACTCATACTAGCAGAAGATTCTGCTTACTGAGGGAGCTGCTCTACCAGGGGAGCTATACATCAGTCATAACACACATCAGCGTCTGGACATACGTGCTGCTGTCGTGTCTTCAACCTAAAAACTGATCTTTATAAATTTTTTCGTTGAGTAAAAATCCTCTCTGAATTATGGATCTGATAAGAATCATTTCTTAAATACTTATATGGACGTTGAAACTTCTGTAGGCTGTGCGTAATTGTTCCTGCCTCCGCTTATTAGCCGTGGCTGCAGCGAGCGAGCGAGCGAGCGAAATCACAACCTCAGATGTCTTTAGGGTCTTTGACGTGTGCACAAAAAAAGACCACAGTTAAACATAAAAGCAAAATGAAAACAGATAAACATAAGATGGGAATATCACCGATAAATACAAAATACAAAGAATAAGACCTTAAAAGACATTTAAAAGGCTTCATAGTGAGTTGTTGATGATGATGATGGCGGATGAGATTAATCATTTTTTTCACTAAGTTTGTCCTTGCTAGAGGGACCCTGTAGCGACAGGTTGAAGGAAGGAGTTGGAATGAGGTGTGGAGTGGGTGAGGTATTATTAGCTACATTCTTGTATTTAAGCAACAACGAACAGAAACATAAATCAGGCAACTCTGTCCATTCCTGTTCATGGCCACTGCTCCCTGCTGCTGCATGTTGTCATCCTCCTGCTCACAGATGCCACCTGGTGGTTGTTTGGGCACATTGCCGCTTCTCTTGAAAACACAATTGATCCTCCACTAAAAAGGTGCGTGATTCACGCGTGAACTCGGCCACAACGAAGTAGTACCTACTGTAGGTCGAATTTCTTTGAGAGTTCAGAAAAGGACATAAAAATCCCTTGGTTATAAAGGTCCTTTAATTTACTTATCCCTTTGTCAAACCAGGTCCGAAAGGTTAAATCAGAGCAAGAGGGTAAAAAGCTGACCATATTCTAATCAATCAATCAAAACATTTTTATAAAGCACATTTAAAAACAACAACAGCTGCCAAAGTACTGTACAATAAAACTGAAATGGCTAACACAGTAAAAACACAAAGACCAGTTAAGACAGACACAAGGACAGACAGGGGCCACTCTCATACTGAATTAAAAGCCAAGGAATAAAAATGTGTTTTAAGGCGAGATTTTAAAACATGCAGTGTGGGGGCCAGCCTAATATCTAGAGGCAGCTCGTTCCAGAGTTTGGGGGCCACAGATGCAAAAGCACGATCCCCCCTGTGCTTAAGCTTAGACCTAGGGACAAACCAAGATCAGCTGGTCGGACCTGAGTGACCTTGATGGGACATATGGTTGTAGAAGGTCAGTAAGGTAAGCTAAAGCTAGCCATTTAGTGATTTGTAGGCAAACAATAAAATCTTAAAATCAATCCTTAAACATACAGGGAGCCAGTGAAGGGAGGCCAGTATGGATGAGATGTGCTCTCGCTTGCGTGTTCCAGTTAAAAGACGAGCTGCAGCATTTTGCACCAACTGCAAGCGAGAGAGGGAAGCCTGGCTAACAGTAACATAAAGGGCATTACAGTAGTCAAGCGGGGAAGAGATAAAAGCATGTATAACCCTTTCCAAGTCATGAAATGATAAAAATGGCTTGACTTTAGATAAAAGCCTTGGCTGGAAAAAGATATATTTTACCACTGAGTTTATCTGTTTGTCCATCTTAAAATCACTGTCCATTATCTCTCCATGTTTTTCCATTAAGTGCTTGGAGAGCAGTGGATTATGGTCTTGAATCATGCATGCTGGATTTGGCTGAATTTCTTAGCTCCTGGATGCTGACTATGTTCTAAAATGATCTGATATTTATATTGCTCAGTAAGATGGGGGTGATTGTCAAGGGGGTTATCCAAAGCCATTTTTAGGAGGGCAAAATCACTCTCTCGACCACTCCTAAACACAGGAAGTGAGGGCCTTGGTATTCCATAAGGAGAAGCTATGAACGGATCCGTAGTATTGGGGGTTTGAACATGTGAGTAAGCAGATTGTGTTGCTGGAATGACATGACTTGCATCGGTAGTAGACTTCCAGTGAAAGTGGGCTGTCCAGGAGCAGGGATAGATGCAGTATAATTAGGGGCTTGGACGTGACTGGAGGGGTATGTCCATGGTTAAAAGAAAGGGTGAAAGCAGATGTATGATGACTGGAGGAGGGTACAAATCTGTGCAGGAGCATGGGGAATGGACAACAATGCGGCCTGAACAGTGGCTATGGAAGGCAAAGTGGATGCAGCTTGAGCAGTAGCTATGGAGGCCAAAGTGGGAAAAGCTTGAGCAGTAGCTACAGAGGCCGAAGGGGGAGCCTGAACAGCGGCTAAGCTTTGCTGTACTGGTTGAGGCCTGGGAAAAGCCTCTCCTTTGGGGAAGCTAAGTTGGGAAGGTGGGGGAGTTGAAGCCGAATAAGAGTCAGAGTCAGCAAACATCATATTTCAGGGAGCAGGAGTGAATACCCCGGTGGGCGGCAGGTCAATGAAGGAAGAGGTGGTTACATTATCAGGAAGAGATGAAGTAGAAAGAGCCGAAGCTCCACCAAGGTGATCATCTTCGGAAAGATTCTGTCTAATAAAGGTATAAACAAGCTGGGCTGACTCAAGCTGACTCTTGTTCTTTAATGCAAATGCATTGGTCCATGCAAACTTGTCTGAAGTTTCTCTCTCTCTCCTTGTGTGCATTTTCTTGCATATGCTCGGCAGCTCTGGCCTTCTCATCAATTAATTGACATTGTTCATCAAGCTCCTTCTCCTCAGCTCTTTCTCTCTTAAGCTCTTTCAGCTCATCTCTTGTCCTCTTTTCCTCAAGAATGCTGGCTCAGATCACTCAAATTAGAGGCATGGCTGCTCCTGGAATGCCTGCTAAGTTGAGATCTTATAGGAAGACTAGAGGCTGACTTGGTGCGATGAGTCCTCTTGCTGTGATAACTCCTTGAACCATGGGACTGTGAATGCCATCTGCTGTGGCTGAATCCCATAGTAGTCAGGGGCCGTATATCTCTTTTAGGTCTATCCCCTGGATCATGGCTAACTGGCTTGGTGAGGGTTTAAACTGATACTTCACAAGCTACTCATGGCAAGGGGATCTGGTGCGCTCTCTGAGAGATAGGTTATAATTGTTCAGATGAAAGGTGAGGCTCTGTTTGGTGAGCCGGTGTAGATGGCTTAGGTATTGTTTGAGACACGTCTTGGGTGGCCTTCTCCATATTGGGCTGGGCCGAAGGCTGGGTTGAGTCTATTACAGTTATGGATCCATCTATAAGCTGATCGAAGGGAGCCTGACCTTCATTAGTGAATGAAGGTCAGGCTCAACATGTTTAGTGCCACCAGTCTCAGAATTAGCCACGTGAGGTCACTGTGTGGATTGTGACTTAGTATCCGGTTCGAAGGACCATTTGATGAGCATATAAGGTTCTGACTGGAGCCACAAACCACCAGGAAACAACTGTTTCAGTTAAAGCCCATTTATTTAGTGGGAATTGAGAATATTGATGATTTCCATGGTTCTAAACAAAGAAGTTATAATCTCATGCCAAACAAATCACCAAATAATAACTCCAGCCTTTAAATTATGTTTGATATTTTCACATGAAAGCACAATAAATGAAAAACAATGATTAGCCTGACATGTGTTTAAAGGTTAACAAATTGGATCAAAGTTATCAAACAATATCTATTAAGTTTAATTCTCATCACAACATATTGCCAATAAAGAAAAGGAAAGGCCAATTACATTGAATATTACTCATATACGCAAACAAACACCAAACACCAAACACTCCATCAGGACAAAGAGGACAAAGAGGAGGAAGTGAGGTCCAGCCGTCTACTTGTAGACTGGGATGTGGGTGGTACTAACAAAGTGGCAACTCCCACATCCGCACTGAGCAACTACTTTGGGTCTCCTTCAGGAGCTGAGTTGATAATCTTGCAGTTTTGAACATGTAGACTAGATCAAGAAAACAATAAGTCCAAACTTAGATTTCCTGGTTCCTTTTCAATTAATCTCAGTACTCTCTGCTTCGAACTATGCGAGAACAGTCTGTTGAAAGGTCCTCCATTCAGGTTCTATTGTGTTGCTGAATACGGCTCTGTTTACACCTGGTCAAACCCCCGAACTTCTTTGTCTTTGTGCAATGGCTTGTTGCCATAGTCTTGTTTGTGTTTTGTTGTTGGCGTGTTCATCTTTAGATAAGCAAACAATCGTTTGACTATAAAGTCGTTTGTGGTTTTCTGTACATTTTACAGTTCAGTCACTGAATGCATTCCGATTTTGCCAAGGCTTTACTTTAATTACAATTAATTATTTCCCCTGAAAAATATGTATGTTAATGGACCCACACTTGCCTTATCAGCAAGAGGTTTCACTGTGTTATCACACTGACTTATGAGGTCATATCACTGGTCGAGGGTTCAACAATAGTCTGCATAATAACCTTTATTAACGCCATATTAGTACTAATATTTTGAGCAATAATTAGAATCTTACATGGGTAAATAGGAGGAAAAGAAAGAGAGAGGAACCAACTTAGAGAGGAATGTAGTATATTTAAAACTCTTGATAGGTTTAAGACCTAAGGATGAGGATGCAAAGTCCATGGTTGGGGGACGAGGCATGTTTTCTCAGCTCTGTGCACTCCAACACTGGCGGAAAAAGCCTATTGATGAAACCATCAAAATGTTTATGAAATAATTGAGTTTCCTTACAAAGACACTGACTTCACTGGTACTGAAATTTGGCTGTAACATTAAAAAAATGGATGCAGGGAAAAGCTGTAAATTTACATTAGTTAATTGTTACATTGTGGATAGTATTTTAATGTCATTTTACAGGAACTGCCTGACAACTTTTGCTGATGGTGATTTTACCTTTTTTTCTTATAATTTTTACTACTATACTATCATCTGGCAGACATGTTGGGTACACTGGTAAGGTCAGGTCTTAACAAGTAATTCGTAACCAATAACCAAATGGGAAAACAATCTCAAAAGGATATTTGTTTGAAAATGTTATCTTTATTAAAAATTAAACATTAAAAGGGGAACAGGGAAGGGAATGAATCTGAGCACAAATGCACAAATAATCATAGACAAAGGCTCTAATATAATAGTTTATTAATGAACGTCTATCATCCAACTACAGCTATAGCAACTAAACACTACATTAAACTCAAGTATCAAACATCAAACAAGCATGCGGGTGTGTGTATGAGTTTGTAAGTGAGATCAAATCAAATCAAATCAAATTTTATTTGTATAGCCCAAATTCACAAATCACAGTTTGCCTCAGAGGGCTTTACAATCTGTACAGAGACGACACCCTCTGTCCTTCGACCCTCGATTCGAGTGAGGAAAAACTTGCCCCAAAAAAGGCCCTTTTAACAGGGAAAAAATGCGGAAGAAACCTCAGGGAGAGCCACAGAGGAGGGATCCCTCTCCCAGGACGGACAGACGTGCAATAGATGTCGCATGTACAGAGCAGATCAACGAGATCACAATGTATTCAATTATAAGCGATGGTTGACAGGAGTGAAAGTACACAAAGATGTATTACAGCAATAATGATGAAATGCACATGGAAATGTGATTACTAGTGATAACAGTAGTAATGATCAATGGCAAGGATGGTATGTAGCAATGCAGTACGATAATAGTAGTGGAACGTATGTAACAGAGATGTGACTAATATTAGCGACAGTAGTGGTGGGTGTCAGGCAGGGTCATGGCAGTAGGTGCATCCACGATCAGGCAGGGCCATAGCAGTAGGCGCATCCACGATCAGGCAGGGCCATAGCAGTGGGCGCATCCACGATCCACGACCCGGGCGCGGCCAGGATCCAAGGGAGCCTGTAGGACTAGAAAGCACAAGGACTCCGGGGAAGAAGCAAGTCAGTGACATGCAGAGATGGGGCATGTATACAGGCATAATGTATACAGATGGAGAGGAGAGGAGAGGGGAGGAGAGAGAAGCTCAGTGTGTCATTGTCCCCCGGACTAGGCCTATAGCAGCATAACTAAGAGCTGGTCCAGGACAGGCCTGGGCCTGTCCTGGACCAGCCCTAACTATAAGCTCTATCGAAGAGGAAGGTCTTAAGTCTACTCTTAAAGGTAGAGAGGGTGTCCGCCTCCCGGACCAAAACAGGAAGATGGTTCCACAGAAGAGGAGCTTGATAACTGAAGGCTCTGGCTCCCATTCTACTTTTGGAGACTTTAGGAACTACAAGTAATCCTGCGTTCTGGGAGCGTAATGCTCTAGTTGGGTGATAGGGTAATATGAGCTCCTGGAGATATGATGGTGCCTGACCATTAACAGCTTTGTAAGTGAGGAGAAGGATTTTAAACTCTATTCTTGATTTTACAGGGAGCCAGTGCAGAGAGGCCAGTACAGGAGTAATATGATCTCTTTTCTTAGTTCCTGTCAGTACACGTGCTGCAGCATTCTGGACCAGCTGGAGACTCTTTAGAGACTTGTTAGGGCAGCCTGATAATAGAGAATTACAATAGTCCAGTCTGGAAGTAACAAATGCATGGACTAGCTTTTCTGCGTCTTTTTGAGACAGGATGGGCCTGATTTTTGCAATGTTACGTAGATGAAAAAATGCAGACCTTGAAATTTGTTTTATGTGGGAGTTGAAGGACATATCTTGATCAAAGATAACTCCCAGATTCCTGACGGTGGTGCTGGAGGCCAAGTTAGTGCCATCCAAACTCGCTATATCATTAGATAATGCATCTCTAAGGTGTTTAGGACCAAGTACTATAACTTCGGTTTTATCTGAGTTTAACAGCAGAAAATTGCAGGTCATCCAGGTCTTGATGTCCTTGAGACATGCATGGAGTTTAGTAAGCTGATTAGTTTCATTTGGCTTTATTGATAGGTATAACTGTGTATCATCTGCATAACAATGAAAGTTTATGGAGTGTTTCCGAATTATATTTCCTAGAGGGAGCATATATAAGGTGAATAGTATGGGTCCAAGCACGGAGCCTTGAGGAACACCATGACTAACCTTGGTATACAGGGATGACTCATCATTAACATGTACAAACTGAAATCGATCCGATAAATAGGACTTAAACCAGTTTAATGCGGGTCCTTTAATGCCAATTAAGTGTTCCAGTCTCTGTAGTAGAATGTGATGATCAATGGTATCAAATGCAGCACTAAGATCTAGTAAGACCAGGACAGAGACAAGTCCTTTGTCAGAAGCGATTAGGAGGTCATTTGTAACTTTCACCAGTGCCGTCTCTGTGCTATGATGTGCTCTAAAACCTGATTGAAAATCCTCATATAAACTATTTTTATGAAGAAAGTCACATAGCTGGTTGGCGACTGCTTTCTCAAGGATCTTGGAGAGGAAAGGGAGGTTGGATATAGGTCTATAGTTGGCTAAAGTTTCTGGATCAAGATTAGGCTTTTTAAGGAGCGGTCTAATTACAGCTAGTTTAAAGGATTGTGGTACGTATCCTGTTAATAGAGACAGGTTGATCATTTCTAGTAAAGATGTGCTAATTAAAGGTAAAGTTTCTTTCAGCAGCCTAGTTGGGATGGGGTCTAGGAGACAAGTTGTTGGTCTAGATGAAGAAACCATCGAAGTTAGTTGGTGGAGGTCAATGGGAGAGAAGCAGTCTAAATATAAGTCAGAATTTAGAACTGTTTCTGAGGTTCCTGTGTTTAAAGATACAATAGTGCCAGTTGAGGGCAAGCGATGATGGATTTTGTCTCTAATAGTTAAAATTTTATCATTGAAGAAGCTCATGAAGTCATTACCACTGAGCGTTGTAGGAATACATGGTTCAGTAGAGCTGTGACTTTCTGTCAGCCTGGCTACAGTGCTGAAAAGAAACCTGGTGTTGTTTTTGTTTTCCTCTATTAATGACGAGATAGAGAGGGAGATAGAGGCAAGATGGCCGACATGAACTTGTGGAGATCACATCAGGCGAGAGCAAAAGGTGGCAACGTAGGCACGTCCGTGTATAAGTCATTCCAGGGGCTAGTTAGTAGGTCACCACAAGACTTGAATGAGACAATGCAGTGCACCTGCTGACCTACAATGTGCCTTTATTATGGCGTCGGACAGAGCTGAAACTTGTTGTCCCGATTTAGGTCTTTGGGCCATGGCACATGCATTTGGGTGAACAATGTCATGGAGGCAAAATGAACTCCAAATGATCTGTTCATCAGAGTTCGTTGGTGGATATGCGTGTACGTGTGGGTTGATGGAGAGGAGAGAGAGAAAAGGAAAACAGCTAACGCTTTGAGCGCAGCAAGGAGGTAACTGCCGTGGAAAGACACAATAGTCACTTTTCTATCACTCAGAGGCCAGTGGACGAACTTGGGCTCGACCACCTTCCTCTGGTCTTTGTTCCGAATAGAAATGTGGCTTATTATGTGCTAACAAGGCGGACCAAACTGACACTTAATCCACAAAGTGGAGAAGCTCAAGTCAGCTCGTGATGAGCACAAACAGCAATCACAAATACAGTGTTCATAAGCAGCACATAAATAGGACACAGCAGTCCTTCAAACTCACAATAAATGTAGCTTTTAAGCATACAATACACATGACTAATACCAAGTATCCAATGTAAGCCCCTTACCAGGCAAATCAAATCAAATCAAATCAAATTTTATTTGTATAGCCCAAATTCACAAATCACAGTTTGCCTCAGAGGGCTTTACAATCTGTACAGAGACGACACCCTCTGTCCTTCGACCCTCGATTCGAGTGAGGAAAAACTTGCCCCAAAAAAAGGCCCTTTTAACAGGGAAAAAAAATGCGGAAGAAACCTCAGGGAGAGCCACAGAGGAGGGATCCCTCTCCCAGGACGGACAGACTTGCAATAGATGTCGCATGTACAGAGCAGATCAACGAGATCACAATGTATTCAATTATAAGCGATGGTTGACAGGAGTGAAAGTACATAAAGATGTATTACAGCAATAATAATGAAATGCACATGGAAATGTGATTACTAGTGATAACAGTAGTAGTGATTAATGGTAAGGATAGTATGTAGTAATGCATTACAATAATAGTAGTGGAACGTATGTAGCAGAGATGTGACTAATATTAGCGACAGTAGTGGTGGGTGTCAGGCAGGGTCATGGCAGTAGGCGCATCCACGATCCGGCAGGGCCATAGCAGTAGGCGCATCCACGATCAGGCAGGGCCATAGCAGTAGGCGCATCCACGATCAGGCAGGGCCATAGCAGTGGGCGCATCCACGATCAGGCAGGGCCATAGCAGTGGGCGCATCCACGATCCACGACCCGGGCGCGGCCAGGATCCATGGGAGCCTGTAGGACTAGAAAGCACAAGGACTCTGGGGAAGAAGTAAGTCAGTGACATGCAGAGATGGGGCATGTATACAGGCATAATGTATACAGATGGAGAGGAGAGGAGAGGGGAGGAGAGAGAAGCTCAGTGTGTCATTGTCCCCCGGACTAGGCCTATAGCAGCATAACTAAGAGCTGGTCGTCCTGGCCCAGCCCTAGCTATAAGCTCTATCGAAGAGGAAGGTCTTAAGTCTACTCTTAAAGGTAGAGAGGGTGTCCGCCTCCCGGACCAAAACAGGAAGATGGTTCCACAGAAGAGGAGCTTGATAGCTGAAGGCTCTGGCTCCCATTCTACTTTTGGAGGCTTTAGGAACTACAAGTAATCCTGCGTTCTGGGAGCGTAATGCTCTAGTTGGGTGATAGGGTAGTATGAGCTCCTGGAGATATGATGGTGCCTGACCATTAACAGCTTTGTAAGTGAGGAGAAGGATTTTAAACTCTATTCTTGATTTTACAGGGAGCCAGTGCAGAGAGGCCAATACAGGAGTAATATGATCTCTTTTCTTAGTTCCTGTCAGTACACGTGCTGCAGCATTCTGGACCAGCTGGAGACTCTTTAGAGACTTGTTAGGGCAGCCTGATAATAGAGAATTACAATAGTCCAGCCTGGAAGTAACAAATGCATGGACTAGCTTTTCTGCGTCTTTTTGAGACAGGATGGGCCTGATTTTTGCAATGTTACGTAGATGAAAAAATGCAGACCTTGAAATTTGTTTTATGTGGGAGTTGAAGGACATATCTTGATCAAAGATAACTCCCAGATTCCTGACGGTGGTGCTGGAGGCCAAGTTAATGCCATCCAAACTCGCTATATCATTAGATAATGCATCTCTAAGGTGTTTAGGACCAAGTACTATAACTTCAGTTTTATCTGAGTTTAACAGCAGAAAATTGCAGGTCATCCAGGTCTTAATGTCCTTGAGACATGCATGGAGTTTAGTAAGCTGATTAGTTTCATTTGGCTTTATTGATAGGTATAACTGTGTATCATCTGCATAACAATGAAAGTTTATGGAGTGTTTCCGAATTATATTTCCTAGAGGGAGCATATATAAGGTGAATAGTATGGGTCCAAGCACGGAGCCTTGAGGAACACCATGACTAACCTTGGTATACAGGGATGACTCATCATTAACATGTACAAACTGAAATCGATCCGATAAATAGGACTTAAACCAGTTTAATGCGGGTCCTTTAATGCCAATTAAGTGTTCCAGTCTCTGTAGTAGAATGTGATGATCAATGGTATCAAATGCAGCACTAAGATCTAGTAAGACCAGGACAGAGACAAGTCCTTTGTCAGAAGCGATTAGGAGGTCATTTGTAACTTTCACCAGTGCCGTCTCTGTGCTATGATGTGCTCTAAAACCTGATTGAAAATCCTCATATAAACTATTTTTATGAAGAAAGTCACATAGCTGGTTGGCGACTGCTTTCTCAAGGATCTTGGAGAGGAAAGGGAGGTTGGATATACGTCTATAGTTGGCTAAAGCTTCTGGATCAAGATTAGGCTTTTTAAGAAGCGGTCTAATTACAGCTAGTTTAAAGGATTGTGGTACGTATCCTCTTAATAGAGACAGGTTGATCATTTCTAGTAGAGATGTGCTAATTAAAGGTAAAGTTTCTTTCAGCAACCTAGTTGGGATGGGGTCTAGGAGACAAGTTGTTGGTCTAGATGAAGAAACCATCGAAGTTAGTTGGTGGAGGTCGATGGGAGAGAAGCAGTCTAAATATAAGTCAGAATTTACAACTGTTTCTGAGGTTCCTGTGTTTAAAGATACAATAGTGCCAGTTGAGGGCAAGCGATGATGGATTTTGTCTCTAATAGTTAATGTTTTATCATTAAAGAAGCTCATGAAGTCATTACTACTGAGCGTTGTAGGAATACATGGTTCAGTAGAGCTGTGATTTTCTGTCAGCCTGGCTACAGTGCTGAAAAGAAACCTGGTGTTGTTTTTGTTTTCCTCTATTAATGACAAGTAATAGCTTGCTCTGGCATTGCGGAGGGCCTTCCTATATATTTTAAGGCTATCTTTCCAGGCTAAGCGGGATTCTTCCAAGTTGGTGGAACGCCATTTCCTTTCAAATTTCCGTGATGTTTGCTTCAATTTGCGGGTATCCGAGTTATACCAAGGAGCTAACCTCCTGTGTTTTATAGGTTTCCTTTTCAGGGGGGCAATAGAGTCCAGTGTTGTTCTCAATGAGCCTGCAGTGCTATCAACAAGATGATCGATTTGTGAGGAACTGAGGTTAGCGGAGGAGTCCTCTATTATATTGAGACATGGCATTGAATTTAGTGCCAGCGATATAATTTCCTTAAATTTAGCTACAGCACTATCAGATAGACATCTAGTGAAGGAGTTTTTGCCTAATGGTGTGTAGTCCAGTAATAGAACTTCAAAAGTTATTAAGTGATGGTCTGATAAAAGAGGATTCTGTGGAGAAACTGTTAGATTTTCAATCTCGATACCATAAGCTAGAACAAGATCAAGGGTGTGGTCAAAACAGTGAGTTGGTTTATGTACACACTGAGAGAAGCCAATAGAGTCTAATAATGAGATAAATGCAGTACTAAGGCTATCATTAATGACATCCACATGAATATTAAAATCACCTACAATAATTACTTTATCTGATTTGAGGACTAGACTTGATAAAAACTCAGAGAATTCAGATAAAAATTCTGAGTAAGGACCAGGTGCTCGATACACTACAACAAATAGAACTGGCTGTAAAGTTTTCCACGTTGGATGTGAAAGACTCAGAACAAGGCTTTCAAATGAGTTATAATTTAATTTAGGTTTAGGAATGATTGACAGACTTAAGTCATAAATAGCCGCAACACCACCTCCTCGGCTGGAGCCTCGAGGAATGTGAGTATTAATGTGACTGGGTGGAGTGGATTCATGCAGGCTGACATATTCTTCAGGGTGCAGCCAAGTTTCAGTAAGACAGAATAAATCAATATTACAGTCTGAAATTAAGTCATTTACTAGTACAGCTTTCGATGACAGGGATCTGATATTTAGGAGTCCGCATTTAATTCTCTTGTCTTGTTTTGAGATTGCAGAGTTGCTGTTAATTTTTATTAGATTTTCATGCACAACTCCTCTTCTGTGGACTTTTGATTTGATTAATTTAATTAATTTAGGTGGTCGGTGGGCAGACACAGTCTCAATGAAGTTTTGGGTGTGCAACTGATCTATTGGAAGCTCAGAGAAGCGTGTAAGACTGCAGCTCTGCCTCCTGGTCTCAACTCTGGGTTGTCAGGCTGGTTGTTGGCTAATGAAATGGGTTAAATTTCTAGAGATGAGAGCCGCTCCGTCCAAAGTGGGATGGATGCCATCTCTCCTAATGAGACCAGGTTTTCCCCAGAAAGTCCGCCAATTATCAACAAAGCCCACATCGTTTGCTGGACACCACCTTGACAGCCAGCGGTTGAATGATGACATGCGGCTGAACATGTCATCACTGGTCAGATTTGGCAGGGGCCCAGAGAAAACTACGGAGTCCGACATTGTTTTGGCATAGTTACACACCGACTCAACATTAATCTTAGTGACTTCCGACTGGCATAGCCGGGAGTCATTACCGCCGACATGTATTATGATCTTACTATATTTACGTTTAGCTTTAGCCAGCAGTTTCAAATTTGATTCGATGTCGCCCGCTCTGGCCCCTGGGATGCATTTCACTATGGTCGCTGGTGCCGCTAACTTCACGTTTCGTACAATGGAGCTGCCAATGACCAGAGTAGGTTTCTCAGCGGGTGTGTCGCTGAGTGGGGAAAATTTGTTTGAAACGTGAAGTGGCAGGTGGTGTAACGTGTGCTTTGGCTTGGTATTATGCTTCCTTCGTTCAGTCACCCAGCCGCCCTGCTGTCCAGGCTGCTCGGGAGTTGCCGAGGGACGGCTAGCTGAAGCTACGGTTGCTCGGTCCACACTAGCTAAGTGGCTAACTGCAGCAGTTACAGTCGGAGTTTCCATGCTGCGGAGCCTCGCCTCCAACTCACTGAGCCTCGCCTCCAACGCTACAAATAAACTACACTTAATACATGTACCAGTATCACTAAGGGAGGCAGAGGTGTAACTAAACATCTGGCACACCGAGCAAGAGAAAAGAGGAGAGCGAGAGGGAGAGAGAGAAGCCATCGCTAGCTGATAGTGGCTAAGCTAGGACACGATAGATTAGCCAGCAGAGCTAGGAGAGCTACAAACAGCAGCAAGCCCGGCGACCAAGCTATAAACACAGAGTATTGTTGAATGCCTTAGTGGACCAGCAAGTGCCCGATCACAAGCGGGATCTCGGTCGATGAGAAAGGAATACAACAATAATCTGCTCGGACGAGCCGGAGCAGCACAGCTATCAGTCAGTAACACAACAACAGTAAATGACGCAATGACGCAACACGCTTACCGTAGTACGTAGTACGTAGCAGTCATGAGTGGATTCATGCCAGTGTGAGGTCACTGCAGGCTAAAAATAGATTTGGGCCCACGTGTGCCCCACATTTCATGCTGGTATCAGGACCCAAAGTGGGCTGCCAACATTATGGGTATACTGGGTACACTGTGAGCATATTGGATAGACTGTGGGTTTACTGTGGACACACTGGGTACACCGTGAGTCAACTGTGGGCATATTGGGTACACTGTGGGTTTACACAGTGGTTACAGTGATAACACTCTTAGTGTACTGTGGGCATACTGGGAAAACAATTCTTGGACACATGGTAAGCAAAATAAATTATAGTATAATTTATAATCTTTCTGATGTCATGGCCTGTCCAGCAGAACAGAGGTGCGTTCAGGTGTGTCTCAGACAAAAGGAGACAGAGGGTTGAATTTGGGTAAATTCACAACCAGGTGAGGTTTACTGGACTGCTGGGGTTTGGACGCACTTTTTTTTCTTTGCTGGCTTTGCTGCTGCGTGGCCACCGCATGTTAGGCTTTTGGTTTAACATGCAGGCCTTTCTATTGTTGGGAACATGATAAGTTTTGATCTGTCGGACAATTATTACCATATTGTTTGTTATCTTGTATGCACTTTTTCTGTTTTATTTGTGTTCTGTTATGTTGTTTCTTAGCTGTTATAATTTTTATGTACCTACTCTGTTTATTTGTTCTCTTATGTTCGTTTGTTGCTGTTTGTTATCATATTTTTGCACCTACTCTGTTTAATTTGTGCTCTCGACATCATTGAAAATGAGGTCTTGACCTGTCCTGATTTTTCAAGCTTTAAATAAAGGTTGAATGAATATGCTTTAAAATGTTTGTCAAAGGCCACAGATTAGCTGTTTTTGTTGGCCCTTTCACAATGTGTTGTCCTATCTCCCGCTGCTCTACTTGCAGGTGCAGCTTGAACTTTTCCACTAAGGTATGCTGTGGTCAAGTCAAGTTGTTTTGAATGCACCAGTAAGGCGATCTATTCATTTAACTAAATTACTTTATGGCCTTAACTTACAAGAAAAAACGACTGGAGGTCTGTTCAAAAATAAAGTTGCCTGAGTGACTATCGCCTGATCGCACTCACACAGGTAATAGCTTTGAGAGGCTGATTTTGGCCTTCAACTGTACCATCCCTTCCACCTTGGACCAACACCAATTTGCCCACCAGGCAAACAAATCAAAAGAGAATGCTTTCAGGCACGCCTTCCATACAGCCACAGAGCACCTGGAGAGACTATACGGTCACATGGTTAACCACAACTATCTGCAACTGGACTCTGGATTTTCTGACCAATCGCCACCAGACTGTCTACGTCATCTTGAAAACGTGATTATGCTGCTATTGTCTATTTGTTTCCCTAATTGCCTACATTTGCCTTATTGGTTATTGTTTATTTGCACATGAGTACTGTCTTAACTACCTCATATTTATGTTATTTTATTTTATAAATTGTTTTGAATATTGCTGTTTTATGTTGTTCTCCTTGACAACAGGGAGTGTCATGGTATTTTCCTGGTGTTATTGTTTTTCACATAAGTACAGAAACAATAAAGTATCTTGAATCTTCTACATTAACAGAAGGTAGGCTATCACAAATATCGTCAGACTGATTGACTTATGGACACCCCCTTACATGTATTGTTTTTCTCACCATTGTTGCAAAATGCTCGCTCATAGGGAAATGTTGGGTCTCTCTGTAAAATAAAGAGTATGGTCTTCAAAGACATGCTTTTCATGAAAAGTGGCATGAGATAACTTCTGGTGAATTGGTGCAATATTAAAAAGATTAACTTGACTTGTGTTGGTAACTGTAGTAGTATCATCTTGTTGGGCACACTGCTACGGCAGATTTGGTTTTCAGCAAATTATAATTACTAATGGTAATTATTAAAAATAATGATACAATTATTAATATAAATTAATTATAACAGGACACTATCCTTAAATCAGGGAAAAATAACCAAACGGGAAAACAGGATTCACTTTAAGAGGTATATATTTATAAAATATAAATCATAAAATTAAAGGAAATGAATCCGAGCACTGACTGTCACAACTAGCTGTGACCACAATATACATGCACAAAAAATCACAACCGCTCTGTACAATGAAATAATTTATTTATCAAAATTATTATTATTTATCAAAAGAAGCTCTGAGGCTTTGTTCTATATGTTATAATACAAGATTTCAGCATTGAGCTACAATCAGGCTACATTCATGATTTTGTACAGTCAAACTCACCAAAAACTTCTTATTGATCATCATTATAAAGTTTCAGGGCGTTCCTGTAACCATGGTAACTCACGGTGCCAGAGGGGAGGGAGAGACGAGTTCTCACGTGTTGACTAAACTCAATTGATAACGTAGCAGCACGACGAGTCCTTGCTAGCTAAGCAGCTAAACTTTAGCGCCGCTCCGTGTTGAGATCCCGCCCTATGTGGGTCACTGCACTGTCATTGGTCAGGCGCGCACACGCTGTTATCGATACAATTGGCTGTAGAGTGTGACAATCTGTCAATAAACATCAGCCAACAGTTCTCCTCCGATCTACATTGATCTCACAAGTCGCCTCTGTTAAGTTTGAATGACGGAAATCCGTCGTAGCGACGGAGAACTTTAATCCAACCAGGGAGAGGGAACAAATCAAGAGAATTATCTTCTGAATGTAGTCAAGATTTAAACAGTGAGCCACTGAACCTACAGTGAGGCTGTGTAGATATTCTAGTGAGCAAACAGTCCAACAGACACACTACAGAGGGGCCCTCTCCAGGTCTTGGTTCAAAGTGACAATGAGGATTTCCAGGCAGACCGACCAGTGTCAGGTTCGCTGTGTAACCTTGACAAATGAGGCATGATGATTGACACATGAAACTACTCCTTTAAATTTTTCAAAACAAAGACAATACACATCATTCTTGGCAAGTATGAAATTATTGATCATGTCGTGATTATTTCCAACACTCATATAGAACACTGCATATACTTTATTCTTAAGCAAACACCGATTAATACAATAGATCAACAAATCGTAATCATCTGCGTTTCTTAAAGAATATTATTTAATGTATTAGGCTAAAATAGATGCAGGCTCGCTTCTCTTCAGACCATGCATTTTGCACACGTAGGTATCACAAGGTAGCATGGTGATTTTGTCGTTGTGCGTGCAGTATAATTGACATACTGCATCCACAGATTCTTTAAGAGCCATTCAGGGGTCTTGCCTGGTCCATAGGGGTCAGAGGTCAGGTGTCTTTTGGTTCTGTGTAGCGTTCTTTTGGTTCTGTGTAGTTTCTTAGTGCAGCGTTGTTGTCATGAGTGGTAGTGTTTTATGAGCTCTTCTGCTTGGATGAGTCAAAGTCCATAATATGGGTACCACTATGATGACAGTGATCCCCACAAGACAGAACAAGGTGCCTCTGAGACCGCACATGCCTGGCTGTCTGAATGGATGCCACGGACATTGTCGTCTTTCCATGTTGCACACAATCCTGAAGTTGTTTTCTCACACAGTATGCCAGTACTGTGACCGTCTACTTCTCTGCCTGGCGTCATGGACACTCCTGGCCGTTCTCAGCGTGTTGTGGAGTTGGGACCTTCCTGCAGTGGCTGGCGTGTATCCAGGTGGCTCTCTCAGTGATTTTGACAGCGGTGTGGGTGGTGAGGAGGACCTGGAAAGGGTCGTTCCACTTCAGTCCTCCACTTCGGACCTCAAGTGTTTTCGCCTGAGGTCACGAACCACGATGTAGTCGCCTGGAGTAAGGCTGTGGAGAGGATGGTTGGCCGGAGCAGGAAGGGCATCCTTCACCTGTCTATGGATTTGAGATAAAGCAGAGGACAATGTCTGGCAATATTGCAACATATCCTTTTCACAGAAACAGGTCTCAGGGAGTGGTCTTTTAACAGGCCCTACTCCCAGCTCAGGAGGCCTGCCGAAGAGGATTTCAAAGGGACTTAGATTTGTGCGTGCTCTTTTTCTCATTCTCATGTACATTAAAGCAATCAGCAGGGCTTTAGTCCATGAGAGACCTGTTTCTTCACAGCACTTTGCAAGTTTTGATTTTAAAGTGCCCCTTTTCTCTTTCCACTGCGCCCCCACTCGCTGGATGATAGGAGCAGTGTTGTCTCAAATCAATCCCAAGAAAACATCCTAGCTGTTTAATGGCTTCACTCACAAATGGTGTACCATTATCACTACTTATCTTCCTGAGGATACCCCATTGTGGTATCACACACATCATCAGGGCCTTGGCCACAGCAGCAACCTTCCTACCTCATGAAGAACTTTAGCTACCTCTTCGTCATCAATGTCTTTTAAAGTTGCACTGAAAGTGGACTGCTCTACGATGTGGCTGACAAGATTCCTTGACAGGAACTGTGGACCAGGTCCTCCATGTACTGCTGACACAGCAATCATCTTGCCTGCCAGGTAGTACCTGCTGCTATGATAACCTAATTTCCCTTCGGGGATTAATAAAGCTATCCATCCATCCATCCATCCATCCATCATGCTCAAACTCCTTTCTGCTGCACACATATAATGTGATTCTTTGATAATATTTTTCTGCCTTGTAATCCTTTAAATTGATTGCAGTTTCTGTCCCAGGGACACAAAGGACTTCAGTTGAATCGGAATACAGACGCATGAAAGGTCCTTCTCCTGCATCTTTGTACAGCGCTTTCATTTTCTTAACTCCTAGGGCCGGATCTACTTAAGGTTTGCGTGTATTAAAACATGTGCAAACTTCTTGCACACGCAAAAAAATGTACAAACTGATTTACTAACAGTGCGCAAAAAGGGTTGCGTCTGTCAAAGGTGCAAAATAGCGCGTCTGCATCCAGTTAGTACGTTTGCAGCAATGAATATGCAACATGGGGAGTTTACACGCAATTGTGCGTGTTGTGGGTGGAGAAAATGTAAATTTAGCACACGCAAAGTGATTTATCAAACCTGAAAGCAATTTTGCCAATAGAAACTGCGTCTATATTTAACACGTCTCAAAGGGAGGTGCAAACAGTTTGTATGCATAATTGCGCACACATGGCTGCCGTTATTGTTGCAAGAAGGAGACGCCGAAACAATGTAAGGAGATGCCGAGAATGCATTTTTCACCCTTGTGTGAACATTTTTGGGATGAATGAGGAAACTATCATTAGAACATATCGCCTATCCAGCCTTGCCATTTTGGAGCTGTTGGCGGAACTCAGAGCGGACTTGGAGCCAGCTACGAGAAGGAGTCCTGCAATACCTGCAATAACAAAACTCCTTGCAAGTTTACTATTATTATTATATTTATATTATTATACGCCAATTTTTCTTTTGTTTTTCTTCTGATGTCTTGGTATCTCCTTTTCACTTCATCCACTGTTTGCCTTTTTTTTCCATCAGCATTAACTTTTTCACCGATTTTCTCCCACACGGCGTTCCTTTGTGTGACCGTCAGATTCCTTTGCTGCAGCTCATTGAAATGTTTATTCGCTTCCTCTACCAACACTTCTAATTCCAAAGGGTTGAATTTCACTTTGCGCTTTCGCTCTCTCAAACTCGCCATGCTGAAAACCATGAAACATGCTAAACCCTCATTTAAATAGGCGTGTCTCCAAAACGTTTGCACCTGTTGTCATTAACGCAATCACTCTTAGTAAATCGCCCGCAAACCGCAGTTGAACCACACACGCAAATTTCTAGATTGCCCACGCAGATTAGTACAAGCAATTTGGGATCTTTGTAGATCCGGCCCCTAGAGTGAGCAGATCATCTGCTGAGGCTTGGGGTTCTGTGGTTAGAGGAAGGTTTCCCCAATGCAATGGCTTTAGCATTCCATTTTGTTGGCACATCAATCCAATGTTGATCTGCAATTGAAAAGAACTGATATATAGCACAGTTTTTTCACAACTGTTTACACACTAGGGGCCGGCTCTACTAAAGGTTTGCGTGTATTAAAACGTGTGCAAACTGCTTGCACACGCAAAAAAATGTACAAACTGATTTACTAACAGTGCGCAAAAAGGGTTGCGTCTGTCAAAGGTGCAAATAACGCGTCTGCATTCAGTTAGTACGTTTGCAGCAATGAATATGCAACATGGGGCGTTTACACGCAATTGTGCGTGTTGTGGGTGGAGAAAATGTAAATATATTAATTTAGCACACGCAAAGTGATTTATCAAACCGGAAAGCAATTTTGCTCATAGAAACTGGGTCTATATTTAACACGTCTCAAAGGGAGGTGCAAACAGTTTGTATGCATAATTGTGCACACGTCTGCCGTTATTGTTGCGCCGTTATTGTTGCGCTTTCGCTCTCTCAAACTCGCCATGCTGAAAACCATGAAACACGCTAAACACTCATTTAAATAGGCGTGTCTCCAACACGTTTGCACCTGTTGTCATTAACGCAATCACTCTTAGTAAATCGCCCGCGGTTCAACCCCCCACGCAAATTTCTAGATTGCCCATGCAGATTAGTACAAGCAATTTGGGATCTTAGTAGATCCGGCCCTAAGGCCCATATTTATCAACATCGCCTGTACTTTTTTCTCTGGTTGGTTGTGCTTCTTCTTACCATTCATTTTTTTTTCAACGTTAAACGTGGCCCTTTCCCTGGCTCTCAGTTCCCAATGCTCCATAAATCTTTTACACAGCCCCTAGAGGAAAAAGACAATGGGCTGCTAAATACTGAAATATTGCTTCATACATACAGTGAGCAGTGTAAGCCTTGGGGTGAGAAAGGGCTTTTTCCTAATTCAGCTCTACACTCTTAATGTATGAATTTGATATAACCTCCACCCCTGTAGCTCTGGGACCTTTAGAACCAAAGTTATCGACCAAAAACCATATTTTGTACACAGTCTCCCATTTTGGAAGAAGCCCAAGTATTGGGAAGAATTGACATTGACATGTACATCGGGGGCCACCAATTACATTTGTCCAAGGGCCTGAATTGTTTGGAGCAGACACATTGTTTAATATTTTCACTCCAGATTTAGAGTAGATGTGAGGAGGAATCACCATTTGGTGATCTGAGATGTACATATTTAGTAGGCTACTTGGTCCCATATCTATTGCATGCAATGACTGCGTGAAGTCTGCAACCCATAGACCAACAACCTGTTGATAAATTTATAAGTGCCTCATGGGCTAGTGGTTCACTGCTGCTAATGTTGCACTCTACCAGACGGTTTAGTGATACTGTAGGGTTGTCTACACGGTTGCCTACATCTAAATTCTTACCTGCATTCGGTGTCTGGTTCACATCTTTATTGTCGTCAATACTTGCACAGGTACTTGCTTCTGAAAAGTACATTTCTTTGCCACAGGAGTAGAAAAAGGTGTTGACAGTAATCCCCAGGTTGTGGCCACAAACGGGACAAAACATATTAGCCTGGAAAGAAAAAGGAGAAATTCCACTTTTTTTGTTTATTCAAAACTATCTCTTAACTACACTTCCTGTCCTGAACAAGCAACCAGAACCCCCCCAAATATTGCACAGATGTAGTTTAGCATAAGTACAATAAATGTAATGATTTTTAAGTGTAAAGATAGCCTGACTCTTGGCTACAGATGTTATTCTGCACATTCCATTGCACATTGTTTTTAGCAATCGCTAACTGTCAGCTGGACTGCTCTTGTCACCCGTCTGTGTATATACTATATTGTTATATTTTCTACTTCGTAATAATTTATATTGTTATATTTTCTACTTTTTAATAGTTTATATTGTCATATTTTAATGTTTAACAGTCATTTGACTGCATGCACCAGCATCACCACAACAAATTCCTCGTATGTGTGAAATCGTACCTGGCAATAAAGTCCTTTCTGATTCTGATTCTGATTCTGATTCATGCAATAGCAGTTCCACCTGGCTATTGCAAAACAGTCAACATTGGCTAACTAATGTCCCTGACCACTGTCTTTATCCCTCAACCTCTCCCTAACCCTATGGGGGTTGTCCACAGTGGTCCCAGATTTTCATTACTCAAAGCCTTATCGGAAACAAACAGATCAATCACTTTACGTGGTCTTCAGTGACAGCTACCTCTGCTGTGAGCTAACGTTAGCTAGCTAGGAAGCTACAGAATAAATCAACTTTCTCAACAGTTGACGTTCATAATGTATTCAGTAATGTTAAATGTTACTGACACGTTATCATGTGAACTATTCACAATATAATATAAAGAAAAACTCATTTTTCTCAGCAATTTTCCTTTGTCAATGTAGAGCATGATGACAGAGCGCGTCTTCCTCTGCTGTCAGCATGGACCTCCGCACATGCCCACTGTTATTGTCACTGATCTGCCCAATTGGAGTCAACAAGTACAAGTCCCGCCGTTTCCATTTGACAAAAGTGTTTTCTGGTTAATGTCATTGTGTTTTCTGACTTGCTGTTGTGTTTTCCAATTTGCCGTTGTGTTTTCTGACTTGCTGTTGTGTTTTCTGACTTGCTGTTGTGATTTGCACCTGTCGGTCAATGTAGAATGGGGCTTAACTTGTAAATATAATGTAATGTAATGTAACTTGTAAAAGTAAATGTCCACAATTTCTTTCAAAATATTAAATCAAACTATGATACATTAACGTTCAATACATATTTGCTCTTTATTCTTACAGCATATTCACATGTGGTGCCAATCTGATTCGGGGTCAGCCTGTCATCCTATCCTGCTGCCTGTGTAAAAAATAAATACAGTTTTACAGCTCTACATTGAAAGCATTTTATTATAGTATGACAAAAACTATTTTGGTACACCAGTGTGAATGACTTTTGTGTTTTGACTAAAAGGCTACGGATATGTATTGTGACGTACATAGATATACAATGTAACATGTTAATCATTTGTTTTCGTTGTTTTCTGTTGTAGAAAAAAGCGTGTAAATATCATAAGCCATTTTAATATCTTGACATCAATTACAAAAACCTCATAGACTTTGAGACAAGGGAACGGGATGTGCAAAAATGCTAACTGATTTTTTGTGTAGTTTTTGTTTTTGATGTTTTTTAATGTAATATGTGAAAATTTTACCAAAATCCCTCATTTGTTCTGCTGTTTGCAAGTTCACCATTCTTGGCATTGGGAGTGCTGTGTTTTTTAGTTGCGTAATGGCACCCTCTACTGATCGTTAGTGGATGTACCGTGTAATTTCCGGTCTCTCGTCAGTCTGCACTGAGCTCGACTGTGAGAGGTATGTATTTAAGCCAGCTCGTCCATAAATAAAAATTTCTAAGTCTTAATGCTGATTTAAGTGCATAGAGTGTTTTAGTTATTCTTAATATTATCAGGACAGGTAGACCACGTATTTTTCTGTTTGATATTCTGCTTGTAAAGTGAGTTTTAAAAATTTGAAAGAGCTAGCTAAACACGTTTCTGCTGTGTGTGGGCTGTTGTCCGCCCTACTATCTTCTCCTGGGATACACGTTTAAGCTTGTCTTTTTCTCATGTTAGGCAAGTTGTTGAGAAGATAAAAGCTATGTGACCACATTTTCCTCTTTTTGGATTCAAACAGGAATAAACCTTGAGTTCAACGTGATGTGCCAGTGTCCAGCGTCTGATTGTGCACCAGTGTAGTTGGGGTTTGCAGACTGCCCCGACTACATATACACCATATACACGGCTTATGCATCGCCAATGTCACTATCAGCATGTGGTTGTTATATGTTCTGTCCACTATAGGGCATTCGCACATTACTAATAACTGTAGACTGATAGTTTTCTTGCTAAGTTACATTAAGTTTAGACCCTGGTAAGCTCAGAGATGAGGAGGAGGGAGGCATCACTTCTGATAGTGTAATTTTGGGGGTTAAAGTTAACACATTCAACATGAGATTGTGATCTGGATGACTTTATTGTTCAGACATTACAAAAGCATCTTGTTGTCATGCGTGTTTAGATTAACAGAGACAGAAAAACAGATCAGCCGGACACTGAAAGTTGCTGGAGGCTGTTTTCCCTTTATCATCCGACATGCTGTATGCTTGTTGTTAGCTGTGTAATCAACCCTCTGTTAAGCGTCTTGTTAGCATTAAGTTAGCTACCCAACTAATGTTTATCAAAACCCACGCTCAACGTTGTTTTGTCTTGCCACACATCCCATTCCTCATGAGTGTGCTGCCAGGACTTTTCTGCCCGAATAAAACCCTATGGACACGGGGCCTGACGCAGAGCAAGATGTACTCACGTTAACCAACACATGAATTTAAATATATAACAATAATATAATATGCATTTGAGTAGTAATTGTAGCATTAGAAAAGTATACAACTTTTACTACTTGAATTATATTTGATACACAAAATGTGTTCCAACAGCATCAGCTAGATACCTGAGCAAAAAAACAATTCAACCGCAAAGGAAGGTCGCAGAAGGATTTTCTGTTGTCTTCTGCTGTTTATGTCCTATACATATTTAAAAAAAATTTTTTTATGTAGATTCCATCATTGCTGATAATATTTTGCAGTTTCTCTGTCCTGTCCTGCGCAAGATTTTCACCACTGTCTAAGAATATAATGTACTTACAGGCCTGAGTCAAACCCATAGAGGTTTGTAATGGCAGGTCCATCCAACTGTCAACTGTCTTACTCTTTTCATGTACCTCTGTGAAGTAACATCAGACAATTTGGATCATGTATTTCATCTTGAATAGACAGGTATTTTCAGCTTTACAGAAATTTTGTGTGTGTGTGTGTGTGTGTGCGTGGATTTCTTCAGCTTTCGAATGAATGCTTCATAAGAAGAGGGCAACACCTGCTGTGCTCCAGGTAACTAAGAATATGGAACTGGAATGTAGCCCAAAGTCCAAAGTGAGTATAATGTCATGGTGCTAATTTTGGGGGTAATTTGGCGTTTTTTTTTATGGATCCCACTTATGTTCTCACAAGACCCACCCTATTCTGTCTCTGATTGTTTGGCTTTGTTGGTTGCATTCCTCTATGCTCTACTCAAATTGTTCACTTTCACACATTAGCTTTGGTAATGTCTGTTTTCTGTGATTTATAAGCTGTAGTTTTGCGGGTAATCACACAACCTCTGCAGCCTCTCTCCTGTCCCTCATCCTTCGGAGCCCCTCTTCACTGTCAGAATGTCTCATTGAGCTCATTAGGCATAGGGGCCTGGGACGCCACCCAGCCTGCCCACCCTTATCCTCCAGAGAAAAGAGTGTCTAAACACTGTACTATTTGAGCAGTATTAATATTAATAAAAATAATATTGTGCTATTTCTATGTCATACAGTTGATACAGGAGGTTTAATGTTACAACATGTTGAGCAGGGAAATAGCATAACTGATGTGCCCCTTCTTCCCCTGTGTTACAGCTCTTCAAAGAGCGAGCCAATATTTGGGAAAAACTGCTGACACCAGATGACCCTGATGCATCCAAAAGTGAAGGGCAATGCAGCTAACTAGGAACATGTCCGCTTGCCAAAAGGCCCTTGACAAAGACAGCAGGATGGCACATTTTCTGCTTTGTATATTTATTCAGTAATATGCACTCAAGTGGTTTCTATTCTATTTCTTCTATATTTAACAGACAAGACCAGTTAATCCTGTCAAAATATTCCAAATGGTGATATCCTCATCCTTCCTGACACTGGATGTGACTTTCAGATATACATAAATACATACACATTTGAAATATCCAGACCGCAGAAATCACTTGTGCGCAGTTACTCAACATATAGTAATACAATGGACATATAATATCCTGACAGATCCTAGCAGTATGAAAGTGGTCCCATACCAGGAGTTGGATATGCTCTGACCACAACATCTATGCCCCATGGCATCATCAGGTATGACAAGAAATCACTTTAATATTCTGAAATATCCAGACAGCAGATATCACTTGTGTTCAGACTTCGGACAAGGTTACTGGTCATATCTATACAATATCCTGACATCAGAAATTACATATATCCTGCTCAGATATCATCATATATGGCTTAAAATCACTTTGTTAATACTTTGAAGTATTCCGACAGCAGATATTACTTGTGTTCATACTTAAGATATGGTTACTAGTCATATCTATACAATACCCTGTCCATTTCTGACTAGATATTTTCCGAATATGATGCATATTTATCTTTAGTATCTGGGATGACATAAACTCCAGATTCTACAAGTATAAAAGCGATACCATATCTCATTTTCAGAGTTCAGATCATGAAATCTGTGACTCTCATGATCGGAGAGTATCTCAATGGATATCATCATATTCAGATCATGTCTTGGAATATTCTGGCATTAATATGGCTGGATTCTTGGGGGCAGTGAATGGTCGCAAGACTACCTCTTAGGTGAGCCTGTAGCATATATTCATTTTTATAGCTTCAAGTATGCCTTAACACTCTCTATCAATTGGGAATGTGACAGAGGTTTGCTGGACTTCCCCTGTAACAGTATAAGCCACGTGCCATTACCAAGGAGGCCAGTGCATCAGCCTGGGCCCGTGACAGTGAGACTTCCATAGGTACCCCAAATGTTGCAATTGCTGGGTCTGGCTGTAATTCTTTGTCACAGACATGAGAAGGCATTGTAAAAAAGCAGTCCAGAATGAGGCCAGCATATGAGGCAAGTCCAAAACATTTGATAAAGGGTCAGATAGGGAACCTGTTTAAAATATGACCTAAACTGGAACCGTACTCTCAATAAGTCATTCACAATGAGGTTGATTGATGCACAAAGCAATGGTGTTAATGACACAGGGTTATAAGCTAACTTTTCCATCTCAGCCCATAGTGGATCAGTACCTTGATAGAAATGAGTTACCCAGTAAATAACTAATTAAACAGGAACAGAAATCTAGGCAGAATAATCACCTTGACTGCATTTATCCTGCCTGCTAATGAAAAAGGAAGCAATGACCATTGATTTAAGTCTTGCTTGGCTTTCTCCAGTGCTGTCATCATATTGCATTTGAACAAGTCATTATATTTACATGTCACTGATACCACCAAGTATGTGAATTTGTCTTTGGCTACTTTGAATGGGAACAGGTTGAAATCTAATTGTTGTGCATGGTCATTATTGGAAATGTTATTGTTTTAGATCAATTTGTTTTATAACCTGATATTTTTCCAAATTAAAATATAATGCCCAGAGCTTTAGGGATAGATTTGTTGGGTTCAGGAGTAGGGACAACGGACAGCCCTGTCTAGTGCCCCTGTACAGGGGGAACTAGTCTGATATAATCCTGTTAATCCTAATGCACGCCTTTGGAGAGGCATATAGGACCCTTGCTGGGATCCAAGAGCAAGAAGAGAGACCAAACCAAATGTTTTTAGAGCCGAAAAATAAATATTCATAATCAAGGTGGTTGAAAGCCCTGTGAGCATCTAGGGAGACTGGCACCTCTGTGGAGGGTGATCCCTTCGGTGAGTAGAGTATGTTAAACAGTCTATGAAGATTTCCAGAAAGCTGTCGCCCCGAAATGGTCAAGTTGTATTAAAGAATGTACAGCGGGATCGAATCTAGACGCAAGGACTCTAGTTAAAATTTGAGGACAAACGTATAAGTCGATATGAGTCACATTTCAATGGGTCCTTATCTTTTTGCACAAGACAGGAATAATTGCTTCTGTCATGGTGGGTGGCAGTAGCCTCTTTTCAAGGGCTCCGCAAATACATCTCTCAAAATGGGGGACAATTTAATTGAAAATTCCTTTTAGAACTTGATGAGAAAGCCTTCCGGTGGCTTTCCCACTTCTGATTCCTTTAATTGCTTGACCAATTTCACCAGCTGATATAGGCTGTTCAAGATTTTCTTTATCCTTATCCTTATCATTGTAGATAGCTCTAGATTATTAAGAAACTTGTCTGTTTCTATTCCGCTGCAAGACTCTGATGTGTATAAATCGTAATAGAATTTCTTGGTTATTGGTTATTAATTAACTGGTTACTAATATCCAGTTGATTTGTGGTTTCTATCTCTGCTATATATCCAGCTTCAGCAGCTTGTCTCAACCGATGGCAGAGTAACTTACTGGCTCTCTCTCCATATTCATATTTCTTCTGCCAAGATTTCAGATACAGTTAATCCTCAAACCCTGTGTTTAAAACATCTATTTCAGTCTGTAGTGTCACTCGTTCCATGTACAGGTTAGGATTGGGAGTCTGAGAGTGTTCTGTATCCATAGCATTTAATCTACAGATAAGTTCATTGGTCCTTTCCATTCTTTTTTATTAACACTGGCATTATATGAAATTATCTGACCCCATAAAAAGGTCTTCATTGCCTCCCAAAGGGTGCATTTACTTACGTGCGGTTAGTGATTTGTGTCAGGAAAGAAATCTATCTGCTTAGACACAAACTTCACAAACCTCCTCCGCCAGTTGTCTAGAGTTGAGCCTCCATATTCATCTTGACAGTATATTGTCTGGGAAGTTAAGTGTCATATAAACAGGGCTATGGTCAGAAATAACTATACCTGTGTATTTGGACGATCTTAGCATGGTTAATAAAAATGTCTATAAAAATGAAATCAATTCTTGAATAAATCTGCTGTGCTGAAGAGAAAAAATAATACTGTCTAGATATTGGGTTCTTGTATTTTCATGCATCCACCATCCCATATGCCTGTAAGAAGCACCGAGCTGATCCAGGGCTGGATACAACGCACAATTACAATCTTGCCCGGTGGTGCTGGTGGCTATATTGACGTTATCCCTGTTAGGAGCATATAAATTCACCAACACTACAGGTACATTGCACAGCTCTCCTTGTACAATTTCAAACATTCCGTCTTTAACCTATATTATCCGTAATTACTTTTGACTCTTTAAACAAAACATCTCTGTGTATTAGGATGGCTGTACCTCTGCTCTTTGCAGTACATTTTGAATATAAAGAAAATAGTAATACAATAAACATGATATAATATGCTGGCCTCTAAACAAGAGGCTGCCAGTACCTCCAGCCAGTATCTTCACTTGCTTCACAAAGCAACTCACCTAACAGGCATGAGCTCCAACCAAAACAATAATTGAAAATATCTTATCGCACAATAAATTCCCCTTTTACAAAGTTTCTTTTTTTTTTTTTTTTAAATTCTCTTTTTATTTAGAAAAGCAAACTTCCATCACATACATCAATTACAGCCATAGTCATTCAAGGACATAGGAAAGGATGGATGTAGAAAGTTTAAGTAATTTGTCCATACCTCCCTTCTGGGGTTTTCTTTTACGGACCACTCATTTTTCACCCAAAGCACAAGTACATTCAAATTAAATCAGATCTAATTGGTTTTACATACTCAGTCCATTTGGACCAGATCTTATAAAGTTTTTCTTTTTCAACTTTAAGGGAAAAAGATATCTTCTCCATAACATAAATCTCATAGACAACTTCAATACAATCATCAATGGTGGGAGGTTCTACTTTTAACCATTTCATCATGACAGATTTTTTACTGGCTGCCAATAGTATAGCCAGCAGTCTTTTATCATTGATGTTCGTTTCACACAATATATTGCCCAAATACATGGTTTCACATTTAAATGGAATGTTTACATTAAATACATTTTTAATTTGTTTGTGGATCTCTTCCCAGTAAGGTCTTATTGCCTGGCAGTCCCAAAAAATATGGAAGTGCTTGCTCCATTAGACCCACAAAGTCTCCAACAAGCGTCCCCGCTGCCTTGATATTGTTTCTGAATGGGTGTGATAAAAAATCTTGCAATGTTTTTCCAGCAGAACTCCCGCCAGCACAACTCCCGCCCGGTTGAGAGCCATTGTAGCTGGCATATTTTATCCCAGCTCTCTTGTGTAATCATTACCCTTGCTTCCTTTTCCCATTTTTTCTTTATGTGTTCTGTATTCTCTTGTTTAGATAATTGTATGGCATTGTATAAATTGGAGATAATTTTGTTGCATGATCCGGGCTTAGTTAATGATAAAAATACCTCCATGAACCCTGACTCACCTTTTCCTAACACCTTTTTCAGATTTTTGTTAAAATAATGTCGCACTTGCAGGTACCTATAAAAATTATCTCCTCCCAGACCATGGTCCTTCTGTAGGGCTTCAAAACTGTGAAATGCCCCTTTGTGGACAAATGAATAATACGTAGTTAAACCTTTTGTGATCCAAATCTTAAATCTGCCTTCGATCCTATTTGGTGTAAAGTCTGAATCATAGGCACACCACCTCATAATTTTAGATGCGTCTTTTAATCTGCAAATTTTGACTATTTCCTGCCAGGATTTCAGAAGACTGCTTGTTATAGAGTCTTCTGGGATCTCCTGTTCTCTTTGTAATTTGTTGTCACTTAGTAGGGCTGTTATTGGGATTCCCTTTATCATCGTGCCTTCTAATTCTTTTCATGCTGCAGTGTATGTTGGTGAACACAAGCAGACTAAAGGTCTCAGTTGGGCTGCATGGTAGTATTCCTGTGAGCAGGGAAGGCCCATTCCACCCTTTTCTTTTCTTAATTGCAGCGTCTTAAATTTAATTCTGGCCCTTTTCCCTTGCCACAAATACCTCGCTATTAATCTGTCCCATTCTAATAACTGCTTAGATGGTATTTTAACTGGCAAACATTGAAATAGATACAGCATCCGTGGAAGAATATTCATCCTGATTGACTCTATCCGGGAGCTCAAACTTAAAAAGGGAATGACATTCCATCTATGTACATCAGACTTTATCTTTGAATTTAACGGGCCGTAATTAATGTCATACAGTCTCGAGAAGGCCCTAGGTAATGAGACACCCAAATATTTAATGGACTCAGCATCCCAATTCCAATTGTACATACTCTTAATTGAAAATGGAGGGTCGTAGTTAAATGTTAATACTTGAGTTTTGTTAATATTAATTTTATAATTTATAAATTAAACCAAATTCCTCTAGCAATTTCATCAGTTTTGGGAGCGTCTGTGTAGGCTGTGTTATACTTATCAATAAATCGTCAGCAAATAGGGCCAGTTTTTGCTCCCCAGATGTCATTGTTACCCCCTTTATATCTGACCTCTGCCTAATCAATTGACTCATGGGTTCTATAAACAAGGTGAAGAGGAGCGGCAATGCTCAACACCCTTGTCTTGTTCCTCTTTCCAGAATGAATGAATTGTTTAAATCTCAATTGATTTTAATTCTAGCCGTTGGTTTGTTGTATAGTGCTGCAAATGTTTATAGTTGTATGGAAGCCAAATTTTGAAGTACTTTATATAAAAATGACCACCTCACTGAATCGAATGCTTTCTCTGCATCCAAACTTAAAATCAGTGTCTCCAGTCTTTGTTGTGTGACTTGTCTCACAACGTGCAGTGTTTTCCTGATACTATCTTGGGTCTGTCTTTGTCTGACAAAGCCAGTCTGGTCTTTATGTATTAATACTGGTAATATCAGTTCTATTTGTTTAGATAGTATGGAGGTGAATAGTTTATAATCATTATTTAATAGACTTACAGGACGATAATTCCCACATTCCAATTTGTCTTTCCCCTCCTTAGGTATGATCAAAAATCATTGCCTCCTTCCATGAGGGGGGGATGTTTTTGTTTTCCAATACCCAGTTGAACGTCTTTAATAATGTTGGAATTAGTTGATCTTGCATTGTTTTGTACCATTCTGTGGGAAAACCATCTGTCCCTGGAGACTTCCCCCCCTTTCATTCTCCTGATTGCTAACTGAATTTCTTCTTTTGTTATTTTATATATTAACTTTCCGTTTTGTTCATCAGTGATCTTTGGAATATTTATCTGGGCCAGAAAGGCATCGATCTGGTTGTCGTTATTTGTCTGTGGTTGGGAATATAATATTTTATAGTATTTTTGGAAGCACTGTTGAATTTTCTCCAGACTAGTTTCTATTTCATTTGTTGCAGAGTTTCTTATTTTATGATTATTTCTATCCGCTTGTTGTTTTCTTAACCTATATGATAGAAGTTTCAGTGATTTTTCACCAATCTCATAGTATTATTGCTTTGTAAAAAGGAGCTTTTTTTGGATTTCCTGAGAATTTATTTCATCTATTTCTTTTTTAAATTTTATAATCTTACTTTTGTTGTCATCTTTAAGAGACTTTGCGTGTTCTTTCTGTAGTCTCTTCAAGTCCTTTTCCAATTCTTCCAGTTTTTGTTCTCTAATTTTCTTATCATATGAGGAGACGGCTATTATTTTGCCCCTAATCACCGCTTTTAATTCATCCCAGAGAATGGGTTGGGTCACTTCTTCATTATCGTTGTTTTCCAAATTCAATTTAATTTAATTTTTCAATTTATCTTTAATAACTGGGTTATTCAGGATGTTTGAATTCAGTCTCCAGAGAGTGGACTTCTTATTATTATTCAGATGGACTGATATATAGATGGGACCATGATCTGAAATAGTACTGGGTCCTATTTCACAGTTATCCACCCTAAAAAGATCTCCTTTAAGCATAAAAAAGTAATCGATGCGCGAGTTGACATTGTGAGCGGACGAGTAATGAGAGTAGTCTCGGCTCGTCGGGTTTATCTCTCTCCACACGTCCACAATCCCAACTTCACGCATCCAAACATTTAATCTTCTGCTAATGTTTTTTGTGTCAGATTTCCAGTTTGATGAGTCAATTTTCGGATTTAATCGGATGTTAAAATCTCTGCCACAAATTAAAATCCCTTGACTTTTTGTTGTCAATAGATCAACTATATGTTTATAGAGGGACCAGTCACTGCCCGGAGGAACATACACGTTAAGGAGACTTATCACAATACCTTCTATTTTGCCTGTAACCATAACAAATCTGCCTTCCCTGTCCTTATGTTCTGATATATGTTCGTAATTTAAAGCACTGGATATCAGAGTCGCCACTCCTCTCCGCCTCCCCGACCCATGGGAAGAAAAGTAAAGATGTTTAAATCCTGATTTATTCAATTTAGCATGTTCAGAGTCGTTGAGGTGTGACTCCTGTAAGAAAGCAACTTTCTTTAATTTTGATAGGATTTTTTCTCGCTTAACTGGATTGAGTACTCCATTTATATAAATGATGCTATTTTTAAAGACCTGTTTTGCATCTATGTGATTCCCACCTCCATCTCACTCAAAAACCTGGTGCGCTTCCCCCTCCCCGCGAGAACCGGCAGGGAATGAACAACTAACATATTAATAAACATCAAACTGAACACAATATGTCCGTATGACTCCCTATGTAGGGGTCTGTTAGTCTGAACCTCGAAGGGAAAAGTCTCGCTCCTCAGTCCGGAGGGAGAAGCCCTTACCTGGAACAGTCGCATTGCGGAAAAAAAAATTGAAAGGGAAAAATTAGGCCTGATCGAACCAGTCTTTTCAATAGTGGATCTCCACCACTAATTACAGTCATAGTACAGTACAAGAGATTTCACAATTAACTCCGCCATCCTCAAGGTGTTGGTTAGGTCCTTTAGGTCCCGGAGGGGGCCGGTGATGATCTCCTGCAGGCTCGGAGCTTCTTCTTATAACCTGAATCCCGTACGGCTGTGCCCTTCGTTGCTCGTCTATCCACTCTCCTCCAGGACAGCCGCTGCACCTGCTCCATGAGCGTCTCTGGAGGTCTGATGGTTGTCACGGTGTAGCCTCTTCTCAGCAGGTCCTCTAATGCCTCCTCTGTAGTATCATAGGTTTTGGTTCCGTTGTCGTGTCTCACGCACAGCCTGGCAGGGAAGAGGGTCTGGAACTGAACTTTGTTTTCCTTGAGCACTTTGCGGATCTCTGTATATTCTCTTTGTTTTTTGAGTATTAGAGGTGGATAGTCGTGATCCAGATTTATGTGCTTTTCTTGCCAGGTAAACCCCTTCCTCTGCCATGCCTTGCAGAGTAATGTCTCTTTTGCTTTAAAACTTAAAAGTTTAATTATAATGGAGCGTGGCGGCGCATCCACCAGCGGCTGCGGTCCCACTGAACGATGGGCTCTCTCAATCTGCAGGTCAGGCATGTCATCAGTTAGCTTGAGACCCTCGCGGAGTAAATTCTCCACAAATGAGGCCATCGTTGTTGATTCCTTCTTGGATCCCTCCGGCACCCCATAGATCCTTATGTTCTCGGGTCTGGAGCGGCTTTCCAGATCCAACAACTTGTCCTCCAGCTTGGTGTGCAGCTTTAGCATAGCCGTGATAACTTCTTCTGTGTTTTGATTTCTTTCTTCTTCTTTCTCAATTTGTCCTTCCACCTCCTCCAGTCTGGTGTTCACCTTTACAATTTCTTCTTTTATCATCACTAATTGTTCCTTATTTTCTTGGCGAAACCCTCTTAGTTCTTTCGCAGAATCACTTCCATGACGGCCATTTCTCCGCACTGCACCGCGTTGTTTGCTAGCTTAAACCTGTTAGCTGCTAATTGTTGCTGCGCCCTGTCTTTCTCACCCACCTGTCTTTGGACAACGTTTACTGCTCAAAGTGGTGATATGGCTCTTATCCCCTTTCTCTATGCTTTTTGCAGAATGATTTACTTGGTTTATTTGGGGGAATTTCTCCAATTGCTCTGGTTCAACCTGGAGCTCTCTCGCTATGCGGCCATCTTGACGGTGTTCCGACCGGAAGTCACAAAGTTTCAATCTTATTGGAGTTCCCCCTTTTATAGACTCCTTTCAACAGTCCCTTCAAATTATTTTCCAAAATGTAAACATTTCAATACAAACACAAGCAGTGATAGTAACTTGGCCAAATACTCTCTATCTCTTTTTGGAGAATATGGCTCCATAAAAGCCCAGCATCACATGTCAAGCTTACCTCATCTGTGATCAGTAAAACACAACTGAATGAGCTGTCAAGCTATTTTTTGAAAATAAGTTTCCCTCATGGGGATCAATATAGCAAAACAAATCACTAAAATCACAGTAGTCAATGTCAATTGAGGATTGATACAGCCTACCTTTACCTTGGTGTGTAACATTTGAAGAAGAAAAATAAATGTATGTATATATGGTCCAAACTGTATTCGTCCATGACAGGCTGAAGTTGGTATTATGTAATCCATTTTATGTAGCCTCAATGTCTGGCCATGGCCAGTGACAGTGTTACTCAGACACAGTTTGCTGTTGTATCCTGGCCAACATGCAAGTCAGTTAACATTGTTCATGCATCTTAAGCGTGTATATTCCCCTTGACAAACTCCATGGCTAACTTGGCATCCTTAAAGCTCCTTCTGGTCCCATCCTTCATTGTGTTTTTTCTGCATGGCCTTATTGATCATTGCTCCATGCTGCTAGAAGTTGTGGCATCTCTTGACGGTTGGTCTTCACCTGGCCTCTCCCTTAGAGTGCGGAGCGCCCTGTCCAACAACGGGGCCTTATCCAGCCCAAGCGAGTTCTTAAGCAGTTGCAAGATGTTTTCCGGGATAAGTTTCGTTCTCTCGTCTTTCCCTCAGACAGATAATGCACAAGTTACACTGCCGAAATACAGCCTCCAAATCCTAATTTTTCTGCTCCGAAGTGGCAACATCCCATTGCAGCTGCTTCACCTCCCGCTGGAGGGAGCATTGGAGTGGTCATTTCTTGCTTCCTCAAGAGAGATCATCCGTGCTGCATGGTCTTTAAAGGAATAGTTCACTCTGGAACGAAATTCAGTCATTATCGACTCACCCTCATGCTGATGAGAAGTCCGATGTAGTTTCTTATTCCTCAAAGTGCAGCTGGAGACCCACGGGGTACTCTCCGGCAACAATAATCCATATAATGAGCGTCAATTGTGCCTGAGAGGAAAAGGTCCATAAAACTACACAAAAACTTTGTAATATTCCTCCATACTGCTCGTCCGCTGCAATCCAAGTGTCCTGAAGTGGCGACATCCAGAGTTTACTCGAAACTACGTTATTTAGTACATCTTCTAGCCTAAACAGTCACTATGCTACATGGGCGAGCGGTCATAATAAGCTATAAATGCAGTGCATGCCCCAGCCCTTCAATAAAAATAATTGAAAATATTAATCTGGCAGTGTGTTCAATTATACAATACCTTAGTTCTACTGTTTTGGTCTTAAATCTAATCTGTCCCGTTTTGCTTGCGAAAAGCTGGAAAGCTGACAGCTTGTTTCGTGCATGCGCACTGTGACACCGAGTAGTACAGTTACTGCTAGAGGCTGTGTTTACTGTAGATGAGCATTTTGAATGGCAAAAAAGCTGTCAGTGAAGCAGCTTATCTGCCAACGCGCATGCGCAAAACTGACTTGTTTGAATTGTTCAGCGGGAAACTGTCAGTGGTTCATTTCATCATGTAGCCTGGTCAAAATGAGTGAAAATATTAATTCTATTCAGTCTTTGCGTTCAGTGCCGTTTTCGCGGAGAACTTTTGAGGAAAAGAAAACTATAATTTCAAGTGGACGGCCTACTCCTGAAGTAAATATCACAAAAACTGCCCGACCCCCCCTCCCGTCAAACGATCCGGTCTGACAGTGACATATTGCCTGTTCATTCATGAAAACCATCTCGAAACACTCTCAGCCAAACAAGGTGAGGAATGAGAAATCTGCGGCGCTACTAGCCTAGTTCGCTCATTTTAAAAACACACCGGCAGCAGCGCCTACTGATCAGAGACGTGTCACGTGAGTTACTGTAAATGCTGTGTGGAAAACCAGCTGTGGTCTGTGACTGAGGTGCAGACGGGTGAGTTTGGAGCTGACGAGAGGATCGCGCTGACGACCGTTTCGTTACATTTTTCTCATTGAAAAACTATACAACTGGCATTTAGATGATGTTCTGCATAAAAAAACAAGTGAAATAATAACAATTCGGTTTTAGTAATCAACCGCTTATAGTGATCAAATGTACTCTGGACCAACGTGATCACTATAAGTGGTTTCCACTGTAGTAGTTAAAAACCATATTATATTTTTTATTAATAAATAAATACCCCCCTTACGGGCGTGCATGGTATTGACACTTCTGCATGACCACAGTAAAAGGTCACCGCTCGCCACTGCTATGCTATATCTGCCTGGAGGCACGCGCCGCGTTCACATGAGTCTCCCTCACAGCGTTTGCACTACGGAAGCCACGCCGGACAAGATGAACGAGACTCGCGATAGATACACACTGGTATTTACTTCCTGTTGTGAGTGTCAAAGTTTCAAATCACTAGTGCAGGCAGATCCCTCTTGTGTTTGTGTGTCACTCGGTCGCTCAAAGCAGGAAGTAAATACCGTAAAAATTTACTAAAAGACGTCGTTTCGAGTAAACTCTGGATGTCGCCACTTCAGGACACTTGGATTGCAACGGACGAGCAGTATGGAGGAATATTACAAAGTTTTTGTGTAGTTTTATGGACCTTTTCCTCTCGGGCGGCACTTATGCTGGTTATATGGATTATCGTTGCCAGAGTACCCCCGTGGGTCTCCAGCTGCACTTTGAGGAATAAGAAACTACACCGGACTTCTCATCAGCATGTGGGTGAGTCGATAATGACTGAATTTTGTTTTAGAGTGAACTATTCCTTTAAGTCAGCTTAATCCACGGCATGCTTAAATTTGCCTCTTAGCTGTTCACACTGGTTTCTGATGTCTATGGCTTGTGTTTCGAGAGCTTCTTTCAATTTCCTTATCTCGTGGAGAATCACTTCTTGGCTCTGACATGCCGTCTGTGGACACCATGCTAGCTGCAGCAGTGTTCGTTTTTTGCATCTTGTTGTTGCGCGGCATAGTTTATCAAGTTCAAAATAAATGTTGCTACAGTGGTTTTACTTCTCCTTACTCACATGCAGCGCAAGCGACATGTCCTCACATGTTGCTGCTCAAACCAAAAGTTTCAGTCCCTATCATAAAAGAATAAAAAAGAAAAAACACGTGTTACCAATTACTTTTAGGAATACAATGGTGAAACACTCACTGCCAAAAAGCTGGCAGCACACTACATGTATTCTGAGTTTGACATAGACTTTTTTTGTGTGTTGCTCCTCAGCATTATAATCCAGTGTTGTGGGGATGATGGGTGCATGTGGACAGCATTTCCAGCACAATTAGTTGCGTAGCAGGCCGCTGTGCTGCTGTGCTGTCAGCCAGGTCCCAGCCTCCATCTGGAGCACAACTAGAGGTGTGAACCTTGTCTTCAGCAGTGTCCTTCACTGCCCTTCACTGCTGTACATCACTTTGTTAGATCTTCAGTTCCATTTACAAATGCTGTGACACTTTTAAGGCAGGTTTTTTCACAGAAAGCTGTGAAGTATATGTCTACATGGAGACATTCTGTTATATTCTGTCTGACACAGCTCCAAATTATACAAAAATTGGAGAATGTTTCTGACCTGTCAAATCCATTTTTTTGCTTTAAAACACTAAAAGCATCCAGAATATTTAAGTCATTACACCTGACAATTTAAAATGTTAAAACATTAAAACAGTGATATGTCAAAGCTTCAGACCAAGCAAGCAGCTGTTATGTCCGTCTCCAAGGTCAATGATAAACTAACTAAATTCTCATCTAGTATCAGTACAGATACAATGTGAGACTTCAATAACTCAAAATGAAAATTTGCTGATTTTGAACCAAATTTATAGCATGGCAATGTGGGTAGTATATGCATATAAACAATGTTTAACCCATTAATACTCAATTACTATATTTAGAATGGTAAGGAATACCCCTGACAGCTTATGCTGTTAGAGGTTGAAATACTATTTGTAGTGGAAACTGTCAAGTCAAGTGGCTACACATGACAAGATCAAAAGTTTTGATTTCGATTTTGATAGGAAAGTTGATTTGATTTAAAAAACCCTAATAAGGACATACACAAGATATTTCTTTCATGCACTTTAATAATTCCACAAAACCAACAGCAAAGTTGGTGAAAATCTGCCCAAAGAGCATGTGTCGAGAACAAGGCTGCATCAAAATAAAAATATAATTAAAACTACTATACCATAAATTTAAAATTTATCATCATCAAAATGTATCCTCCTATTTGGAGGCCATGTGACAAGTTCGAAGTGAATTTCTTAAAAATACTAGAATGGCACTGGAGTGGAGTGCATATCTCCTTTAAGGCCCAACAGTCCCCTTTAATTCAGTCAAGCCTAATCAAACTCGATAACCCTGTATCACTCCTGAAATTTGAACTGCTGCATAACTGCTCAAGCAAAACTTAGGCTCGTCCGATCTAAGACCTGCATCAAATTGTACTCACTCAGAGATACTAGCCACCTAAATAGGCCTGATTTTTTTCATCCAGATCCATGCACTATTTTCCCAATTTTATGATAATATTATTAATTCTGTGTCTGTCTGCCAGCAGTGTTCATTGTCTGGGCATCTTGTGACCAGTGTTGAGGGTAGCTTCTTACAGAGTAATCCGTTAGAGTACTCGGATTACTCATTTGTTGGAACATAATGCGTTGGTTCTGCAATTCAAGTAATCCATTATTTAGTTAGTTTTTCACAAAAGTAACCCGTTACTGGAAAAGCAAATGCTGTCTTTTCCTTTCCTTTTGTCACCACAAAAATAAAATAAAATCCCTGAAGCATTTGCACTGTTTCTGTTTCTCTCCTGCTGCTTAGCAGGTGGCTGCATGCCAGTAGAAGGTAAGCCTACAGTTATGTCAGTGCGCATGCGTAGCTAGCTAATCCAGTGTAGCAAGATGGCAGAGGGGACAGCATTAACTTTGTGTAAATATTCCCATTATTTTGAATTTTTGGGTGAAAAGGACAAGAACAATATCACAGTGGTCATCATTGTATGTAGGTATGTGTTTTTAAAAAAAAAGCACTTTCATCACATTTATTGCTTTCATCGTTTCTATGTAAGCACTCATAGTTTACATGTTAATTAGCTGCATTTTTAAACATCATATACTATAAGAGCCCATGCTGTATTGTTTTCATAGACACAGTTGTGTCTAACGCCGTATGCCTCTGCACAGTTCACTGTCAATACATTCAAAGGCACATGTATAGTTGGTTACACGCCATCTGGACAATATAACCGACATGCGCAAAGAGACGCAAAGGGGTTTTACCATAATTTTTTGTAATTCTAATGTGTTACTTTTCTCAGCAGATAACCCAGTAACAAGTTACTTTTTAATGGCAATAATCTTGTTATGCCATGAGTTACTTCACCCTCCTGTTAGTCCTCTCTGTCGCCTAACTGCATATATGGGGATCTTCCCTGTGATCTTTCTTCTTCTCTTCATCTTCTCAGCAAGCAGCTGAGTTCATAAACAGACATGCACCTGTTGGTTATAGTGGAGGATGAGGGCTTTCAGAAGATGATTTCCACTTTCAACCCAACCCAAGTCCACACTTCCTTCAAGAACCTACTTCATGAAGATGATGGAGAAAACGTATAAGAAATCACAGGCAAGTTGAAGAACACCCTTAAGGAGACTGTAAGCATTGCCCTCACAACTGACATTTGGACTAGTGTTGATATAGAGGCATATCAGGGGGTGATGTGTCACTTTCTTGTGGAGGACTGGGAAATGAAGTGTCACAGCCTGACAACGATGCCCCTTGAAGGGAGACACACAGCTGAAAATATTTTAGAGTGGCTAGAGGATGTAATTGCCAAATTTGACATTTCACCAGAGAAGATCAAAGCTGTTGTCCACAACAATAGTGCTAAAGTCATAGCAGCAGTGAAGATTTTGGCAGAAAAGTATGGATGGGCATTAATGCGCTGTGCAGGTCACACTGAACGTGGTGGTGCAAAGCGGTCTTAAAGGAATAGTTCACTCTAAAACAAAATTCAGTCATTATCGACTCACCCACATGCTGATGAGAAGTCCGGTGTAGTTTCTTATTCCTCAAAGTGCAGCTGGAGACCCGCGGGGCTACTCTCCGGCAACGATAATCCATATAACGAGCGTAAGTGGCGCCCGGGAGAAAAGGTCCATAAAACTACACAAAAACTTTGTAATATTCCTCCATACTGCTCGTCCGCTGCAATCCAAGTGTCCTGAAGTGGCGACATCCAGAGTTTACTCGAAACACGTCATTTAGTACATTTTTCTAGCCTAAACGGTCACTATGCTGTGTTTACACGGAGGCACGCTCCGCGTTCACGCGAGTCTCCCTCACAGCCGATTGCACTACGGAAGCCGCGCCAGACAAGATGAATGAGACTTGTGATAGATACACACCGGTATTTACATCCTGCTGTGAGCCCCCGAGTAACACACAAACACAAGAGGGATCTGCTGCACTGGTGATTTGAACCTTTGAAACTCATAGCAGCATGTAAATACCGGTGCGTATCTATCGCGAATCGCGTTCATTGTTGCTTTTTTTAAAAAGAAAAGGAACAATGAATATATTTTAATATAGCTGGCACATTGCTTCAAAAAATAAATGTAATAAGACTGACAACATGCGGTGTTGGTGAATTGATAAGAGAGGCAACAATTTAGGGGCAAAAAATGTCATTCTAATCTAATTTAACCCATAGGGCCCCAAAAAGTGTAGAGCTGACCCTGCTCAGATAACACTGGCAGCATTCTGCAGGAGAGGCACTCCGTGTTGCGGTTGGATTTTATAACTGATCTATGAGTAGGACACAGACTCTAACTTTCTCTTGATGAAGAAAGGTATTAAAACATGAGTCTGAGGCTACAGGGAAAATATACTCATGTAGCTGAACTGAAAAAAAGACTAATAGTTGAATCTTTTAATTTGAACAGCAAAATACGATTTGACTGAAAACACAGCCTTATCACACCATCATGATACACTTATTTGATGATGATGAGGATGTTGAGATTGTGAACTCTTATAAATACCTCGGCACCGTGTTTGACTCCCAGCTTAAGTTTAACTTCAATACTGAGTCAGTAGTCAGACGGTCCCAACAGAGAATCCACTTGTTGCGGAGGATCAGCTCCTTTGGCGTCTCAAAACCCATTCTGTGTTCTGTGTATCTGTCCTACATTGAGAGCCTCCTTACTTTTTCCTTCATCTGCTGGTTTAATAGCCTGGCAGTGAAAGACAGGAACTGTCTAAATAAAATTGTAAATGTCTGCTCTAAAATCATAGGTACACAAATGACAGATCTAAACTCTCTTTGGGAGCGACGTGTCCGTAAAAAGGCAAAAGGCATTATTAATCAGGAGCACGCCCTTCACAAAGAATTTGTGCTGATGCCATCAGGACGGCGATATAAGCAGCCTCTTGGGAAGACCTGTCGGTATTCCAGGTCATTTGTGCCTTCATCCATTCGGCTGCTAAATGCAGAGAACTGAGCCAGAAATGTGTGCAATGAAATAGTTTTCTGTTTTATTTATTATAATATGTCTAAGTATGTATGATTTATGTTGTATGAATGTTTTTTATGACGGTGACATCTACTGTAGAAACTGAATTGCCCTTTGGGGATAAATAAAGTATTCTTCTTCTTGTTCTTCTTCTTCTTCTATTTAAAAAATTCAAATAAACTAAATAGAGCTCACAGCTGTGAGCGACCGAGTGACACACAAACACAAGAGGGATCTGCCTGCACTAGTGATTTGAAACTTTGAAACTCACAGCAGGAAGTAAATACCGGTGTGTATCTATCGCGAGTCTCGTTCATCTTGTCTGGCGCTGCTTCCGTAGTGCAATCGGCTGTGAGGGAGACTCGCAGGAACATGGGAGCGTGCCTCCAGGCAAATATAGTATAGTGACTGTTTAGGCTGTAAAAATGTACTAAATGACGTCGTTTCGAGTAAACTCTGGATGTCGCCACTTCAGGACACTTGGATTGCAGCGGACGAGCAGTATGGAGGAATATTACTAAGTTTTTGTGTAGTTTTATGGACCTTTTCGTCTCGGAGGCCATTTATGCTCGTTATATGGATTATTGCTGCCAGAGGGTACCCCCGCGGGTCTCCAGCTGCACTTTGAGGAGTAAGAATCAATGTCTGTAGCAGCAACGCCTCTATTACAAAATACTACTTGCCTTCCTCACAGGCCTACCAACAATCTGTTGCCCACTTCAATCAAGATCTTTGACCCCAGCAATAAACTCTCCACAACTACCCCACTTTTATCAATGGCCACCCAATGGAGATGGTACAGCTTTAAGTACCTTGGCATCATCCTTGACAATGTGCTGAGCTTTGGTTACTGTTAAAATAATTTTGCGTTAATTTAGAACTGGAGGAAGAAAATCGGAGTCAGCTCAAAGTTCAAACAAGGTTTTAATCTTGTACAAGAGGAGCATTCACAGAGCAACACAAAGGTCAGTTACTGTACAAAGTGAAGGATCAATTTCTGAAGAGCAAGGCTTGGTATTTATCTATCTTCTGTGGGTGTGTTTTCACTCTGAAAGCTACTAATTTATGCCCTCCTGCACTTAAAGAAATTATTAACAGAGAAGGGAGTGTTAACCTTCAGTGATTACTCAATACTTTACATGGGTCATAAAACAAGTTCACAGGTCACAGGTCACAGTTCACATTAAACAGTTACTTTGAATAGGGCTGTGTAAGACTTCAATTCACATACCTCTACTTGAAGTACAAAATTCCCAATACAGTCACCACACCACAGACTAAATAAACGCTGCCAATTAAGTATTTCTGGCATCTGCAAAACTCCTGCTTCTTCTTTACTGAAGTATTATTGAGCCCATCCTCCTGTACCGTGCCACCTGCTTTTTTACAATTTTCACCCTCAGCAATCAAAACAAGCTCCTGAAAATCACAAGCAAATCCTGTACAATAATTGGTACCCTGGTAGCTCTCCTGGTAGAGCATGTATGGACGCCACAGTCCTCAGCAGCGACCCAGGTTTGATTCCAGCCTGTGGCCCTTTATTGCATGTCATTTTCTGCAATTTAACATATGGTAAAAGATGTTTGGGGCGATTGTTTTTAACTTCACTAGATCAGTTTGTAGCTCAGTAATATCTATCTTTATATTGGGGTAAATACTGTATATTTATTTAGAGATCTTCACGTCAATTATTTTTGCTGGGTCATTGAAAATGACACTTATTGACTCACTTCTACACTGCTTCAACCTTTCTTGAAAAAACCTAAATCTTGTCTGCTCGTCTATTTTGGATATTATTCATACTAATAGAGGAAAGAATAACAAAATATTTGTGAATCGTGTTCAATACATCCTCACCTGCTTTTGACAGTATGAGGCCTTTGTGTGTCACCATGTCCCAGTTCTATAGCATAAGGATATAGGACATGAAGGTCGCATAAGGGTAGGTGAATGTGCTATACTTTTCCTCTCCCTTATTTATCAACAAGCTCAAGAATTGAGCTGGCTTTCTTGTGGTCACAAACTTGTTCTCTTAACAGCCTAACCTTTATGCCAACAACACCTGACTGCTGCCTGCATTACTAGGCTACATATAGCCCAACTAAACATCAATAGCCTATAGCAAAAAAAAACCTGTGCTATACAATATTATTGAGACTGTCTCTCCAAAAAGACAGATATCACCCAACACTATCTCTCTTTCTCACTCACAGGCTCACCTCTGTCTACCTCTTTCGACCCCTCTGTCTGTCTCTCTCACTATCAAAATCAGAAAGTTCTCTCTCTCTCTCTCTCTCTCTCTCTCTCTCTCTCTCTCTCTCACTTACCCATTAAGTTTCCCCTCTGTTGCAGTAACATGTTGTAAGTCACGTCTAAATCAACATGCGGTATAGGGTGAAAATTGACTGATTAGGCCTTTAAACCTATAGGTAACTTGTTTATTCAGGGGTAGAACCAATGAGATCACTCACACCTTTCACATTTCACACTCACACACACACGTTGACACCTCTGTCACTGATGAGGGAGGTTTTGTTGATAATAATAGTAATGACTCCTGTCTGGTCTTCACCCAGAGTCCTGTGTTGGAGCCACCTGTTCCAGATCTGTCCTTCATGTGGGGGTCACTTGATAAAAAAATAAGAAATGTGCATATATTTAACCTGTTAGACCATTAACCATTCAGCTTGAATTTTTCAATCAGAGTAATGACAGGTTGCCAGATTGTCTGAAACAGTCCCTCTCTGTTTGACATAGTGAATATAATTTTCTCTAGATGTAAAACATTTCATAATTCCTTCAGCCACATGTCAAATATAGGGGGCTTCTCAGACTTCCAGAATTATAGCAGCAATTGTCTGTCTTGCAGTGTGGATAATGAGATGGCCTGGGCTTTATACCTGTTCATCACCCCAAAAGGTGCAGTTAGAGGGCAAGAGAACTCCCTGTTAAAAGCTTTATCAAAAAAAAAAAAAAAAAATCAAATAAGTAACCCCACAAAGATTACAACCTCTGTCATTTTAAGAAGAGTCCCTTGATCTTTTGAGCATTTTATGCAGAGGGGTAAAGAGTCTTTGAACATTTTATGTAATAAAGTGGGAGAGAAATGCAATCTGTGGACAACTTTGAATTTTATCAAAGCATGCTTTGCATTAGAAACAACTACTGTGAATATTTTTTATACATTTTGACATTTCTGTACCCAATTCTTTCTGCCAGTCTGGCCTAAAAGAAATGATGGACTATTTAAATTTTGTAAAATGTTTTAAAAATTAGACACACCTACTTAAGCATATGATTTGATATTCAGGAGACTATTAGATTTTTGGATAATGGGATTATTCCTATAATAAGATTGTCTTTTTTAACCTTTGTTGTTTGGACTATTAAGGAGTGCTGGGAGACACAAATGCTTACAGGGAAAGGTGCTTGATCTGTTGCCACACCGGCATATCTTCCAGGTTACTGCCAGGTGGGCAGCAATGCCAGAAAGTGAAAATATTTTAATGTACAGCCAGCTAGAATAACTTAAACCGTCATTCATGCGTCCCACCACTGAGATAGGCAAATGTTCCAAAAGTCTGTTTTTCTTCCAATTGTTACATTTTCTTGTCCCAGTTATGCTCCAATAATTGGCCCAGTTTACTTGTGACTAATATACTCAAACTTGTGAATTTATCTGAGACAATCAATTAACAACAATTAAATGGGGTGGTTTTCAGGAAGTCCTTGTCTACCAGTTCTGATAAAGGCATTGGACTTTTTTCCAATTCATCCTATATCCCCAAAATGAGCCAGAATTATTTAATAGTTTTAACAAACACGTCTTGAGGATCCGTAATGAATAAAATGACCTCAACAGCGCAGTCAGAGATCTGATGTAAAGTTCCTTGATGTGTCGCCAGATATATCTCAGGACTTAAGCATATGGGTTAGGCCAGGGGCTTCATAGCTAAAGCAACTATAAACTGGGAAATTGGATCACCCTGGCGTGTACCTCTAGATTGGCAAAAGGGATTTAATATGTTTTAATTTGTGACAACATAGACTGTAGGTTATTTCTAAATTATTCTTTTCCTGAAACCTGAAAATGAAAAGGCTACATAGACAAGTACCACCTAGGAATTCTAGCATTAGTGTCTTTCATTTTGTGAATCCACTGCAATGCACGATGGTCAGTCTCAAGCACAAACTTCTTCCCAATGAGGTAGTACTTCAATGTGTCTAATGCCAATCTAATGGCCAGAGCTTCCTTTTTAACTGTTGACTACCTTGTTTCCCTCGTGAAGAGTTTCGGACTGATGTAATGGACAGGGAACTGGTCTCCTTCCTCTCCTTGCAGCAACACAGCTCTGAGACCTACTCCTGATGCATCAGTCTGTACTGTAAAGGGCAGAGTAAAGTCTGGACACTTCAGCACAGGTTCTTGACACAAACAGTTTTTCAAGTCATTAAAAGCAGTCTCCCTTTCTTGTGTCCACCTTTACTGGACTGGATTTACGAGTCATGTCAGATAAAACAGCAGATCGTGATGAAAAGTTTGCGATAAGCCGGCGGTACTAACCCACTAACCCCAAGAATGACCATAGCTTTCTCTTAGTGTTAGGTAGTGGTGCAGCTGCAATTGCCTCCACTTTTCCCACCTGCAGACGGATGCCTCCACCACCAATCTCATAGCCACGGTACTGGACCTCTGACTCGGCAATGTGACACTTCTTGGCACTGATGACCAGACCAGCACTCTGGACGTGTTGGAAGACCTCAGCAAGATGTTCCAGATGCTCCTCTCAGGAAGATCACAATGTTGTCAATGTATGCTGCTGCGAAATCCTCTGCTCCTCTCAACACTTCATCCACCAACCTCTGAAAACTTGCTGTCGCTCCGTGCAGACCAAAGGGCATCACTCTGAAGTGGAAGAGTCCACTTGGAACTCTGAACATTGTCAAGTCCTTTGATTCTTCTGTTAAACCCTTTAACACCTAAGCCTCAAACAGGCCGCTTGGATTTATTTTGTTGTTTTTTGGATGTAAAAGGTGTCAGAAAATGTGTTATGAGTAAGTGCTTTTGCCCCTTTTTCCAGGATTACTTAAAGGTTGAATATGTAGAATTTTTATTAAAAGCAATATTTTTTTAAAAATAATACATCCACGGGGCGTTTTGAGGGGTACAGAATGAAAGTATTGCTTTTCCACAAAAAAAATTTTTTTAGTCTAAATTAATATTTTTGACATTTTTGACGGGCTCGACAATGACTTTCTGTCACGTTCTGTTTACATTTTACCAGCCAATAGCGGCTGGAATTGCGGGTTGCCAGTTGCTCCGGCGCAGCTACTGTAGGCTGGCACTGGGTGAAATGGAGTTTTCTAATGTAGCTGTTTCGGAGCCTCAGCGAAGACGGCGTTATTTGTCTCAGCAGCTGAGTGACCAGAGAAGGGCAAAGTCCAGGGTCAATATAGGCCAAGCATGGAGTCGATGGACTGTAATAAAGGAGTTCAACGGCATTAAAACGCACGCCGAAATGGCTACGTTTCTCCTCGACCGGTAAGTTAGGCTAACTTTCATGTTTACTTAGCTGTAACGGCTAACGCTAACGGCTAACGGTAACTGTCAGTCAAACTGCTCTGCAATACTTGTTTTTATGGTGCGATTTGCCGGAGGGGATGAGTTCAAACAGGCTCGAACAGACTCCGGTCTCCTGTGCTACTGGGCCGGGTCTGTCTCAAGGTTTGAAGCGGTCTCAATTAGAAACCAGTCTATTTCAATTTTCTACAAGTTATTGTGAATGTACAACATCTCTCAAATCCCACGATCGCCCGTTTAAACAGTTTCCAAGCTGCTTCATTGGTGTCGGAGTTCTCAAAGACCCTACCCGGTCCGATCCGCAGGTGTTAAAGCCTGGACCCGGACTCACGGGCAGTCGCTGCTGAGAACTCGGACTGACCAAATGAAAGAAGCGGAGCTATACAGTCTGTGGCCGGACACATATTTACTAGAGTGCCTAATAGAGTGCACTCTAATATTTACACAGGCTAGAAGAAGTTGAGTGGGTGCGTATCAAACTTGTAAATGAATGTTGCTCTGTTCTGGCTGCAGAGGTGGGTAGTAACGACCTACATTTACTCCATTTGTTTATGTTTTGATGGAGACACTTCCAACACAGGCTCTGTCATATGACTGCGTTTCACCAATCAGATGTAGCCGCTAGCAACGTTTGCCTCCGTTTAACCAATCAGTCAGAGCCAGGCAGTCAAATGACCGCACACAAAATCTCCGAGGTAAACGGGGCGGCCACTCCGCCTCAAATTTGAGAAACTGCGGCTAGTAAATGTGTTCTTTTTCACCAAGTACTTTCTTAGTCTTACTCAAGTAAATATTTGAATGGCTACCCCCCCTTTGTTTTTTTTTTTCACAATCATGTTGACCCTAGATATGAGCTTACTGCGCATGAGCCATCAACCTCCACGCCCAGTAAACAACGGAGGAAACGGAGGCGGCTCAATCCTCCTGCCCTGTCCAGTATTGCTGGCTCACTGTCACCACTGCGGTGAGTGTCTATTATAAAGAATATACTAGCTAGCTATCTGTATAGGTCTCAAAATAGACACCTAAGTCAAATGAACATACTGTAAAGTTCCACCAGATGTTAGTGTGAATTAAAATGTATTAATTCTGACTCTTTGTAGAGAGCATCAGCCAGGGGCGAGTGCAGAGGACACCCTCTCAGCCTCAGAAATGAGATGCCTTGAGGAAAGGTACAAATGCATTACATTATCCTTGCCCTGTATTTGGTGATGTTTGTTTTTCCTCTTGTATTTTAACTGTATTGTGCACTGCTTTTGTAGATCAATCAACTTGTAATGGCCTGAAATTTTTCTTTTTGTTTGTTTAGCCTGCAGGACATGAGTATGCAGGAAAATCCACAATCTGTCCTTACTGTGGATGTGGACATTGAGGAGATCAATGATCTGAGGAACAGCATGTAAGTTACTATGATCCTGTTAGATGTGGTTTATTGAGTGATTTCAACATTATTGTGCTCAGCATTTATATTTATTATTTATTTATTATCATTATCATTATTATTATTATTATTTATTTATGTATTATTTATTTATTAATTATTATTTTATATATTCCCCTTTATTCATTTATACATTTAACCCCCTAACCCATATCTACTTCTTTTCTGACAGTATTGACTGGTCAGAAGGAGAATTTGATGAGGTGGACTCTACTCCTGCTGACAGTTCCGATGAGGACTTTGTCCCGGGTCTTTGCATACGGTAGGTTTTCGGTCACAGCTTTCTGTTACATATTTGATGATTGAGCTGTAATCGTAAATTTGGATATTCCTTTCCCCCCCATTCATGCATTGCTAGGACGGGTGGAGCATTACAGGCACCTCTGTGTATCCAAAGTCTGCCCATCATTGGGGTAGACGAAACCGTTCACGACATCCATGAGGACACAGTGGTACCACAGGTCGAGGTTCAAGGGAGCAGAGGTGAGGGACTCGATTGGTGACTCAAGTTGAAGACAGACTTGACTTTGTTATCATGACCTCACACTTGACTTTAAATTGAAACCAAAGATTCAAAAAGACTTGATTGTAATGAAATATTGGCATTTTCCTGAATATTGTTATGTTTTTTTAACTAGTACGGAGCCGTGCCCCTTTGGGCCCACAGCTAAAAATGATTGCAATGCTTTCAGAGTGGACCAGAGCAGAGTCCACTGCACGACACAGCTGACATGGAGGGGGCTAGTCAAAGAAATAACATTTGGCTTTAAAGAGAATTTAGCTGACAGGTTTGACTTGAGCAATGACTCAGCTTAACTTATTTGACTTATAGCATGGACTTTACTTGCTAGATTGCACACCAAAGTAACTTGGGACTTGCTTGAGACTTTGAGGTTAAGACTTTTGACTTGCTTTTGACTAGTACATTGTGTGACTTACTCTCGCCTCTGCCAGGCACCACATCACCCACGTTCCCAACACCACTCAAGGTGGAATGTGAGGAAGATCTCATAGGGAGGCGTGCCTTCATCCTTTATGAAGACTCGCTGCGACAGTTGGCTTCATTCCTGGTCTTACCAGCCCAACGATGTCCATACACATGTGAGCTAACTGGGATGCAGTGCCAGTGCCTTCCACCCTATGACATCTCTATCACCTCACGGGGAACAGCTTGCATTATGGACTGGGTGAGTAATGTTAAATTAGTAATTAGTAATGTTAAAAACTTGTACATGTTCAAAGACTGTGCAATCCAAAATAAGGGATACTTTATTAATCACTAAGCTGAATTTGTGTTTTCTGTATTTTTAATATTATTCAGACCTGTGCCAACGGCCATGTGATTTGGAGATGGAACTCGCAGCCCACCCTCAATTTTGGCATGCAAGCAGGGGACTTCATGTTGGCTTGCAACATTCTCCTCTCCGGGAACAACTACAGCAAAATAGCCCTCTTGTTCAAGTTTATGAACTTGGGGATGGTTAATGCTGGGTCGTTCTATGCCATCCAGGACACCTACTGTGTGGACTCCATTAAGGAATGCTGGGCAGAGAAAAGGGCAGAAGTCATCAGCTGTCTCAAAGACAGAGATGTGGTGGTTGTAGGTGAGACAATGTTTGTTATTCTTTAGGTCTCTTTGGCACACAGTCTTTACTATACATTGTCATGTGCTTCATTCTGAACTAATCCAACTTATTTTCAGCTGATGGGCGGATGGACAGTCCTGGCTACTGTGCACAGTACTGTACATATACAGTCATGGAAAATGAGTCCAGGAAAATAATTTCCGTTGTCACAGTTGACAAGCGACAAACCCAGAGGAACTCCGTCATCATGGAGAAGAAGGCGTTTGTCGACTCCATGACCCAGCTTCTGACAGAGCTGAAGGTGGTTGAGGTGTGCACGGATGCCCATGTACAGATCTCGTCGCTCATGGGTAAGAAAGCATTATTCTTGCAAAATCAGAGGTACACGCACATCCAAAAAACATAAATGCTAGGTGCTGGAACGCTGAGGGAATCTCAGGTAAGAAAAAAAGGAGACCGCACACTAGATAGCTCCCATCACAATTTAATAGGATGTCACAGCATGCGGGCATTTTGGGCGTGGGCCCTTCATCAGACATGAAGATAATTAACAACGCAATCAGTGGACAGGTCACCTGACACATCATGTGACATAGTTAGTCTGCTAAGTATGAAAAAACAAGGAAAAGAAAAAAAATGAACATACATAAATGTACAGGGGTAAACACAGCGCCCGAAACACCCGCATGCTGTGACATCCTATTAAATTGTGATGGGAGCTATCTAGTGTGCGGTCTCCTTTTTTTCTTACCTAAGAAGGCATTATTGTCAGTTTGTATAAGTGGCAATGTGACGGTCTCAGTATGTCAGCAAACTAAATTTTTTCTCTTACCCAGATAAAGGAAAGTTCCCAGGAGTGCTGCATAGCCTGGACATGTGGCATGGGTCCAAGAATCTTGTGAAAAGATTATCTGCTGTAAGTATTTTATCAAGGGAAACAGACTTTTGACAACCAAAACTATACAAACTTTGGATATGTGTGCATCTACTCATCAGGCAGCACAGATCCCCGGACAGTCCAAATTGCTGGTTTGGGTACGTGACATCGTCAACCATTTTTGGTGGGCGTGCAACAAAGCCACAACATTCCATGGATTCATGGTATGGTCAATATTTACAGGACACAATGAGTGAATAGTTTTAGTCATCTAAATAAATTTGCATCTCTGTGTGATAACTGTTTCTTATTTTGTAATTATGAATTATTTTCATCAGGACCTGTGGCTTGGCCTCATCCACCACGTGGCAAATGAGCATGAGTGGGTGATGGGACGGTGCCAACATGAGGTGCTAGAGAGCAGCTCCACCAAGGAGTGGCTGGAGAGAGGGTCGGTGGCTCATGAGGCTCTCAAGGATGTGATTTTAAACAAGCGGTGGTTGAAAAGTGTACACAAATACCTCACCTTCAGGTAACGTGAGAAGTGTTGTGTGTTGTTTTGTGAAGCACTTTCTAATCTTGTGCTTTTAAAGGTGCTATATAACTGAAGTCGTTGTTGTTATTATTATTATTACATTTTTCAACATAACAAAATGTCAGCCTTTCTTTGGATCTGATTCTATGTACACACTTTGTCTTGCACAGATCAACTGCAGATCTCGAGGCCTTTCAAAATCACATCCTTATGTATGCTGGCAAGCGCTTTGCTTTCTCTCCACCGGTTTACGAGGCCAGGACCCTCCTCGCAGCGCTGGACTATAACCAGCATGCGGGCCGCCCTTTTAAACACACAGCCGATGGCAGGCCCATGTATGTTCATGTCACTAAATCGTGTATAAGCCTATTATGAATTGTAAGTCATATTTACTTGACTGATAAGATATCTGAATGACTGGTAAAAGGTAAATGTAAATTGACAGGGTCATGAGGCTTTACAAAAAACATGCCAAGAGGTGGAGTGTCTACGCTCTGAAGGTCAACAAGACCTATGACCACATTCCAGCTCTCCAGGCCCGCATTCTCTCCAGGAGACTGAATGCAGATGCAGGGCTGCCTCGACGGAGGACTCTACGGCCAGACGACCCGAGGACACTTGGCCTTCTCCCTCCCATTCCACCACCACCAGTGGAAGAACTCTTGCTCATGCAAGCCAAGCGAGGTCTTGGTATGTAGGAAAACTTGTTTTACACCTTACTTTACAAATGTTGTTGTCTTATACTTTATAGCTGTATTGCTAACACAAGCACATGTATTTTCAGAATGTGAACAATAAAGATGTTTTCTTTTCTTAAAGACCCAGGACACTCCTGATGCCTTTCCTCAGGGGGTCAGCTCCAGCATCAGCCCCAGCCCCCCAGCAGGGACCATGACCAGCAGGGGCCACGACCTCCAATAGCTAATATTTAGTGTGAATGCTGAAAGAGCTATTGTTCTTCGGGTCGGCCATTTTCTTTATACTTGATATTCTTACTACTTTCCACCGTTTCATGGACCGTGTCTATTCCTTCATACTTTGTGCTATTTCAACAATTCATATATCAAAACATGCAGCTTTTTCTGGACATTATCGGAACTATTTAACTTTTTCATACTATTTATACTTTTTAAAATATTCAAATAGTTCTGATTTTTTTGTTCCATAGGAAATATATTGGAACAGGTTTCAAACTCTGAAACTACTGCACCTACTTTGAACCTCATTTGCTTCCACATACTTTCACCTACAGGCTTCATTCAACCTCTGTGCTGTAGACAAACTTCTAATGTATTCACCTTGTAAATAACTTTTTCATATCTTCTACTGTTATTGAGATAAACCCTTTAAAAGCACATGAGGATTTCTGACTAAGAGTAATTAGAATAATTTTAAATATTTTTTAAATGCAGCCTGGGTGCTCTCTCTCTGCCTTTCACCCCAGTACATTTTTTTAACAGCAGAGTAGAAGGAGCTCAACTTTGTAATTCACTGGAAAGGGTATTAGACTTTGTTTGAATTCACCAAAAAATAGTCACACGTCACAAAAAAGTCCTCTACTTACTTGCCTCTAGTTTAAACTGTTTAAACTACAGCTGCATCTGACAGTGTTTGATTTATCACGGTATAAAACTCAATATGTTTTATCTGCCTCTGGTTGAGAGGTTAGCTGCTTGTGTTACATGCCATTCCTGTACTTCCTGTCTTTGTCAATTTCAACTGCTAATTTAGCATGGCTTTCAGCATGCACATGCATTTTCCGTTAGGAAATGCTCTTTCTAGTAAATAAACACACCTGGCACACCACTGACAAAACAACGTGGCAGTTTTATTTATTTAAATTGTGTTTTGTCCTTCAATAGTATTTATACTTGTTTAATTGTTTGAAATGTTTTTTTATGGCGAAATACATTTCTTGATGAGGGTCATCCTATCGACCAGGCACAAAGCCCATGAACTGTCCGTAGGGATCAGGGTAACGGTCCCTGATTGCCCACACACAGCAGCTGGGGATGACCAACCGGTTTCCCTGCCCGAGGGCACCATGCTGCCAAAAGATGTAGTGTCTGTAGGCAGCATGGCGGTACTCCCGGTTGTCATCCCCTGGGTCCCTCGCTGGCCTCACCACCATCAGGTCCTCCCTGTACTGCCTGTGAATGCGCAGGTTGCCTTCGTCCAGGCAGTACAGGGAGAAATGTGGCAGCTGGCGGATGCAGTGGGTTGGTTCCTGGCCACAACATTTCCTCTCCCGGAGTGTGGGCATGTCCCTGCAGTTCCCACATGTGCACCAGGGCACCCCAGGCAGGTCAGCAGGGGGGGGGGCACCATTCCGGGCTTTGTTTAACCGCAGTGCATCAAATACAAGCCCAGGCTCTCGGGCAAATAGCTCCCTACCTAGCTCCCTATACTCCTCAAGGGTAAGTGTCTGAAGAAGTTCCTTAGGAAGCAGATGGCACAGGAAAAAAGTCTTTCAATATAAATACCTTCCTTCAATTACAAAATAGAACATACAGATAACAAGAAGTGGATTTATTCTGTATAACTCCATGCTTTGGTCTAATATGACTATTCCTACTTGTTGGGTGACTGGAATAAGAATATGATAGCCCTATCCTGTCCAACTCTTGCACAAACCTCTGTCTCGACCCTTCTCTCTTCCAGCATAGTGATCACTCTCTGCTCCTCTGGATCTTGCTGCAACCCCCTTCCTGAGTTGAGTTGAGTTTATGTAATTTATACTCACAGTTAAAAACAACTGAATAAAAGCAGAATTTGCATAGACACACATAACACCCACTTCCTGGTCTAGCTGTGCCTCCTCTTGCTGCAGCTCTAGGGCCCCCTCTCCCTGCTTGGCCCCTTCCCCCTCTGCCTCCTCTTCCTGCAGCTCTGCCTCTGCCGCCTCTTCCACCTCTGCTTCTGCCTCTCTCTCCTCTTCCTCGTGCTGCGCCCTGCCTGGCCTCAGGCTCACCCAGTGTGGCCTGCTCTGACTCTGACCCTGACTGTAGAAACAAGGGAATAACCTATACATGTTATAAAGGTACATTAAGTGGAGCTCCAGTGTGCAAGTATTCTTTATTTATGACATGACCAACTGTTACTCAGCACCTGTAATATAGAGGATAGACTTAAAGACTCCTTTGTACCTCGAGCCATACTGTACAACTCTGCACTGGGGGGAAGGGGGAAGGGTGGCAGAGAGGAGGAGGGAAATTAATATACTTATTTGTTATTGTTCTTTTAGCCCTGAACTGCACTTTATATTTCTATATTTGATCTGTGTGCTTTTTAATGTACTTATTGTCGGTGCTGTGTCGCTGCTGGATCCTCCCTGAGGAAACCCTTCCAAGGTATTAATAAAGTACTAGTCAGTCTATCTATCTATCTAGTGTGCGATTTGTGAAAAAAAACAGAGGGGGGGATAGTTTGCGGGGGGGCGGGGGGCTGTAGTTTATAGCCAATACCGTCACATCCACATCAACCCACGATATGTTAATAGACAGGCGTCTATATGGGACAGGCTTTCAAACAAATCAGCTCAGCAAAGATGGGAAATAATATAATCATAGTATAATTCTCAACGGGCCGAACAACTCGACCGGACGCACCGGGTCCAGAAAACATTTAATAACTCGGGTCGGGTCTTTTCTTTCTCTTTTTTGCAACAACTCCTTAACTGCTACTCCCACTGCCGTTACAATGTAACCGTTACAACTAACGTTGGCAAAGTTAGTTCCGCTATATGACCATACTATATTTTGCCAGTATATATATCAGTTTACCCATCTCTATATTCATTATCACCACACCACTGCCTGACAGCTATCTTTGTGCAAACCTCAGTCTCTCCATCTCTCCATCTGCCTTCAGCCTCACTGTCACTGCTGAGGAAACTGCTGGTCTGCTCACGCCGATCAGGCTACAGAAACAAAGAATCATTTTGAGTTGAGAGCTAGCTAGCTAATCGATTACACACCACTCAAAGAAAGACTGCCAGTTGGAGACTGGATAACGTTAAATACTGTTGTAAAATTAATTGGTCGAAATTAGTTGTTACTTTGTACGATTCGTCACTTGACATGGCGCAGGCTGATCGATTGACACTCGGCAACGAACCTGGCAACCCGACTGCTGGAATTATTTTTTGTTGTTGCAACTACGACCTCGAGACACTAGATGGCGGTGTTCTGCTCATTCTCCATATTCAACCTTTAAGCTTTCAATATCTGGCAGCTATTTGACATTACTGTATGTTTTGAGTGTAATAACAGTTTAAAGGGGAAGAAAACACAAAATGAAATTGGATTTTACAGGTTTTTAGTGAAGTAGAAACTGTAACTGCTCATATACTAAATGTTACACATGTTCAATTTGAAATTGTAACTAATAAACATGTATGTACAGTATGTCTGCACTGCTGTTGTCACAACCAATGGACGTCTGCATTGCTGTTGTCACAACAGCAGTGCAGACGGTGATGATCTCCTTTGGGATTCCGACTCTGGAAAACAGCTTGATGAGGCAATTCACAATCTGCTGGGCCTTGATCTTCTTCAGGGGAAAGGCTTCCGGGTATTGTGTGGCATAATCACAGATGACTAGGATGTACTTCTGGCCTACACGACTCCTTTCTAACGGGCCTACAATGTCCATGGCAATATGGGAAAAGGGTCTGTCAATAATGGGCATATTAATGAGGGGAACCCTATCTCCCTTCCTCCGTGGCTCTGTTAGCTGACACTGTAGACAAGCTTTACACACTTGCACTGTGTCTGCATACTGCTGGGGCCAATAGAAACAGGGAACCATTGTTGAAAATGTTTTAGCCTGTCCTAAGTGACCTGCCCAAGGGATAGAATGACTCAGGTTAAGAATGGTGGGCCTCAGACTCTGGTGAATGACTAGCTGGTCATCTATCTGGCTACGGCGATACAGCCTATCTCCCTTGATTGTAAATGCTCCCTGTCCTCTGCCTGTTGCTTTGGTGGATTCAGGTACACATTTAGCAAACAAAGTGCCGAGTGTTGGGTCTTCTCTTTGGAGCTTAGCAATATCACTAGGATTGGTAATGTCTGATTCTAAAGGCTTAGGCACATCACAGCCTAGCACAACCTGATAGGGCAGTTGTCCAACCCCCTACAGAAAGCCCATAGGGCTGACCTTCAACCTGGAATAGTTACCTCAGCTAATAGTATTACACCATGTCAACGTGAATACATGCAATGTCAACTATTCCCCCCAAAAAAGTGACATCCCTAGGAAGACTGTCCTGTCTGACTAGGGTGCGACTACTTCCTGAGTTTAGAGGGGAAACACAGGGTCTGTCAGCAATTAACACACCTACTGTAAGCTCCTCACGTTGATAGTCTGAGGTATCAGTCCTGCTTAACTGACTATCTGAAAACTCGGGAGCAAAACACATGTAGTTGTTGCTAACCTGAATTTTAGGGCACTCAGCTTTAAAATGACCTGTCTGACCACATGCATGACAAGCTAAGAGGGCTTTGTTTCTAGGCTCAAACTTAGCTGAATTTGTGGGAAAGAAACTACGTTTGTTGTTCTTGGCTCTGAACTCATTACCACCAACAGGCTTACCCGAGGATGTGGGTGGGTGGCGCTTGGCTGGAGTCTTTGGGTTTCACTCTTTCACCCAGGTGCGAAGTTCTGGATTCAGGACTTTGAGGAACTGCTTCAGGATGATGGTGTCACCGATTTGTTCTTTAGTCTTGTCATTTGGCGTCATCCACTTGCCATACAAGTCTTTAGGGGCACTCTTCTCCTGGCACACTGGAATGAAATGTCACTCGATAGGTCTCCGCGTTGATTTCATATTTGTCCAAAACAGCACACAGTCTGTGGTTTCATCAATGTTCATGGTGACATAAGCAGAATGTGCTCTACCTGTTAACAGTGATGCCAGGTGAAGGGCTCACTCATGCTGAGGCCATTGGCAGACACAGCTAATTCTCTCAAATGTTATCAAAAAATGTTCAGTGTCTTCACCTTCAATGTATGGCTGCATTTTTTGACTCTTCCAGCCATGAAATCTCACCAGACTGGAATGCTGTTCTCCGTCAGCTACCTGCGATGGCGCAGTCTCCGGTGCGACTGGGATGGCTGGGTGGGTTGGCTTCGATGTAGGCGCATAGGGAGTGGATCGGGTGGTTGCAGCTTCCATCAGGTCCTGACGCACCTCATGTTGGAACAGGGAAAACTCATGCTGGATCCGCTTCCACCTGCTGTCCTGTCATTTGCTCTCTTGCTCCATCCATAGGTCATGATCTGCCTGCTGTTGCATCAGCTGATGCAGAAAGTTTGACAGTTCAGCCATGCTTGGGCCTTGGTCACTGCTGCCCCTGCTGGTCACCATCATCTTGGGACTCCTCCAGCTGTGACTCAATGGTTAGCACTTTCTTTTGATTGCGAGTTGTCATCGTCTTCGTCGCCTCCCATTGGCCTGGATCCCACCACTGCCACCAGATGTTAAGATGTGGGACCAGAGTGGCTTAAGTAGGCTCAGGCAACATTGTTTCAGCATCGAAAGGTGGTTTTATTTATACGTGCTACCATATTAAACAAGGGCTACACATAATATTAAAAAGTCTGCACATGTTGAAGTATATATGCTAATTCGGAATTAACCCAGTCTGGTCTGCATGTATCATTTTAGAAATATGACTCTTCAAATGATTTGATAACATTTTAGATAATAATTTTGTTTCAGCCAGGTGGAGAGAGGTGGTTCTATATGCCGAGACAAGAGTGGAGTTGCAGTCTTTTTTGAGTAACGAAAACATTTTGCCATGATATAATGAACACGATAGAGAGACCACCTCTTTGGAATGATTTAACATATGAATGATCAGAGTAGCCAAAAGTGAACTACTGTATATGCTTAAAATTCTTCCCCTAACCCTTCTGGCCCAGGGGAAACTGCTGAATTGCTACTTTGAACTAATCTAATGTAAAATCTGCTTCTAAATCAGCAACTGCCTCCTTATCTAATATAGTCAGTTTACTTTGCTCAAATAACTGAGCTGTAAAGCTCACAATAAAATTCCAGAAAACATTTGTTTATTTCCTGTGGGCCGGTAACTAACTTCGCCTTTTTCAGTTCGTATTGCTAGCAACTTGACCTTTGTATGAAATGAATTTGACGTTGAATTGAATACTTTCTGAAAAATTCTGGCCAGCCAAAGTTTGGTCTGTCATCAACAACAACCCCCACCCTCCCAACCCCAACACTGTATGAGGGGTACGGCAAGCCTTTTCACATTTATTACCCAAATGAGACTATGCAGAATTAAGATAACAGTTATCAATATTGTCATTTGGACTAGTCATTAATACATTTCTTGACACAAATTTTGCCGAATTTTGACTAGTCAAAACAAAAAATAGAGATATCCGTCACTGAGTTTTGATTAGATATCTCTAATTACAATTACAGATATCTCTAATTCAGTTTTGACTAGTCTAGTAAAGTTAACTGAAAATGTAGGGTTTTCAGGCAATTGAATTAAATTAATTCTGTTCCTAGCTGACAGCTCCTGTGGTGCATGGACTGCAGCATTAAAAACTCAACTGTCAAAAATCCTCAGTGTGCTCTGACATTGCATTAAAATGGCTTGCCATTGCAGTATTATTTATAGTGCCATAGACTAAGCTGGTCCACAGTATTGCGACATTGAGCAATTATTGGGTTGACAAATTAAACTACTATATTTTCAATAGTAAACAACTGAAATGAATTCATAGACAAATAGATACAGCTGTGGTTCATCAAAAGTTTCCAAAATGAAATAATATAACAACAACTCAAGGGCTCACAGGAGTGTGAGAACACAGATACTGTAGGAGGCTCCATTATACAATGCAACTTCTGCTGTCTGCCTTCAAAATAAAGGGACAGCTCAAATTACAACAATAATAGGTTTTATCTAACCTGATAAACAGCAACAGGCCTTGACAGTTTGCTAACTTAAAGGGTTATACCACCACCAGTAGACAATAAGGGAAACAATAAGGGAAATTTCAAATCAAATGAAGATCACTGGTCCCACCATTGTAATCAAATCAAATCAAATCAAATTTTATTTGTATAGCCCAAATTCACAAATCACAGTTTGCCTCAGAGGGCTTTACAATCTGTACAGAGACGACACCCTCTGTCCTTCGACCCTCGATTCGAGTGAGGAAAAACTTGCCCCAAAAAAGGCCCTTTTAACAGGGAAAAAATGCGGAAGAAACCTCAGGGAGAGCCACAGAGGAGGGATCCCTCTCCCAGGACGGACAGACGTGCAATAGATGTCGCATGTACAGAGCAGATCAACGAGATCACAATGTATTCAATTATAAGCGATGGTTGACAGGAGTGAAAGTACACAAAGATGTATTACAGCAATAATGATGAAATGCACATGGAAATGTGATTACTAGTGATAACAGTAGTAATGATCAATGGCAAGGATGGTATGTAGCAATGCAGTACGATAATAGTAGTGGAACGTATGTAACAGAGATGTGACTAATATTAGCGACAGTAGTGGTGGGTGTCAGGCAGGGTCATGGCAGTAGGTGCATCCACGATCAGGCAGGGCCATAGCAGTAGGCGCATCCACGATCAGGCAGGGCCATAGCAGTGGGCGCATCCACGATCAGGCAGGGCCATAGCAGTGGGCGCATCCACGATCCACGACCCGGGCGCGGCCAGGATCCAAGGGAGCCTGTAGGACTAGAAAGCACAAGGACTCCGGGGAAGAAGCAAGTCAGTGACATGCAGAGATGGGGCATGTATACAGGCATAATGTATACAGATGGAGAGGAGAGGAGAGGGGAGGAGAGAGAAGCTCAGTGTGTCATTGTCCCCCGGACTAGGCCTATAGCAGCATAACTAAGAGCTGGTCCAGGACAGGCCTGGGCCTGTCCTGGACCAGCCCTAACTATAAGCTCTATCGAAGAGGAAGGTCTTAAGTCTACTCTTAAAGGTAGAGAGGGTGTCCGCCTCCCGGACCAAAACAGGAAGATGGTTCCACAGAAGAGGAGCTTGATAACTGAAGGCTCTGGCTCCCATTCTACTTTTGGAGACTTTAGGAACTACAAGTAATCCTGCGTTCTGGGAGCGTAATGCTCTAGTTGGGTGATAGGGTAATATGAGCTCCTGGAGATATGATGGTGCCTGACCATTAACAGCTTTGTAAGTGAGGAGAAGGATTTTAAACTCTATTCTTGATTTTACAGGGAGCCAGTGCAGAGAGGCCAGTACAGGAGTAATATGATCTCTTTTCTTAGTTCCTGTCAGTACACGTGCTGCAGCATTCTGGACCAGCTGGAGACTCTTTAGAGACTTGTTAGGGCAGCCTGATAATAGAGAATTACAATAGTCCAGTCTGGAAGTAACAAATGCATGGACTAGCTTTTCTGCGTCTTTTTGAGACAGGATGGGCCTGATTTTTGCAATGTTACGTAGATGAAAAAATGCAGACCTTGAAATTTGTTTTATGTGGGAGTTGAAGGACATATCTTGATCAAAGATAACTCCCAGATTCCTGACGGTGGTGCTGGAGGCCAAGTTAGTGCCATCCAAACTCGCTATATCATTAGATAATGCATCTCTAAGGTGTTTAGGACCAAGTACTATAACTTCGGTTTTATCTGAGTTTAACAGCAGAAAATTGCAGGTCATCCAGGTCTTGATGTCCTTGAGACATGCATGGAGTTTAGTAAGCTGATTAGTTTCATTTGGCTTTATTGATAGGTATAACTGTGTATCATCTGCATAACAATGAAAGTTTATGGAGTGTTTCCGAATTATATTTCCTAGAGGGAGCATATATAAGGTGAATAGTATGGGTCCAAGCACGGAGCCTTGAGGAACACCATGACTAACCTTGGTATACAGGGATGACTCATCATTAACATGTACAAACTGAAATCGATCCGATAAATAGGACTTAAACCAGTTTAATGCGGGTCCTTTAATGCCAATTAAGTGTTCCAGTCTCTGTAGTAGAATGTGATGATCAATGGTATCAAATGCAGCACTAAGATCTAGTAAGACCAGGACAGAGACAAGTCCTTTGTCAGAAGCGATTAGGAGGTCATTTGTAACTTTCACCAGTGCCGTCTCTGTGCTATGATGTGCTCTAAAACCTGATTGAAAATCCTCATATAAACTATAACCACTGGCCCAGGAATCGATCCCCATAATAACGAAAAGAACAATTTGATTTAATAACATTCATTTTAATACTGCAGTACTGAGGTACAAAAGTGCAAACAGTGCTGCATTACTCAAGCACAATCAGTTCTTCCTCCATCTCCTCCTCAGTTGGTTGATTTTTGCGCCTCCCTCCATGTTACAGGGCGTTTTACTTGACACATGCTAAAAAAATAAGATAAGATTTACAGCCTCACCACACACCATGTTCTCTAATGCAGACATCAAGTTTAAATATTTGACCAACAGTGTTTTACAGGAGGATGATCTGAACAGCTGTTCTATTCACACTTAAAATGTTTTTTGTCTTTTCAATGTAATTTTCAATCTATAAAATAAATATGTGCCTTTTTTTTGCATCATACAAATAGCAACTTTTGCAGCCTTGACAGTCTGATGGCGAGTTATCACCTTTCTTTCATCACTAACATACTGTTAATAATCAAAGACGCTCTGAGGCTTTGTTCTATATGTTATAATACAAGATTTCAGCATTGAGCTACAATCAGGCTACATTTATGATTTTGTACAGTCAAACTAACCAAAAACTTCTTATTGATCATCATTATAATGTTTTAGGGCGTTCCTGTAACCATGGTAACTCACGGTGCCAGAGGGGAGGGAGAGACGCTGAATGAAGCCGTTTACACAGACACACTGCAGACAAAGTCCAGACTATAGTTGTTATTTCACACATGTAGCACACAACAGGAGACTCTCCGTGTCAGACGAGTTCTCACGTGCTGACTAAACTCAGCTGATAACGTAGCAGCGCGAGTGTTGAGATCCCGCCCTGTGTGGGTCACTGCACTGTCATTGGTCAGGTGCGCACACGCTGTTATCGATACAATTGGCTGTAGAGTGTGACAATCTGTCAATAAACATCAGCCAACAGTTCCCCTCCGATCTACACTGATCTCACAAGTCGCCTCTGTTAAGTTTGAATGACGGAAATCCGTCGTAGCGACGGAGAACTTTAATCCATGCTGGCCCCACTGGGCCAGTGCTTGGAGCGTCCTGGTGGCCCTGACGGTTTTAAAAGTACGTCCGGGCAACTGGGCCAGTTATATTGTCGACCCCTGACCACACACATGCATGAAGAGAGAGAGAGAGAGAGAGAGAGAAGTAGGCTACACGCATTCCCATGATATGTCATGATATCAAAAAGCAATACAAATAATGTTACAAGCAGAGAGGTTTCCAATACAATGAAAATACAGGTTTGAAAAATCCCTCCAGCTTGTGTGTTCTAGTAAAGCTGTGGATGGTGGTGATGATGGTGACTCAAATCTCCTCTCAGCAGAATAAAGAAAAAGTAATATAAAAAGTTGTGCTGAGTGACTGGATGCGTATGTGTAATTAGTAAAAATAAGTACAAATTTACGAATATATTCATGAATATATTTTTAACAAACTGTAATATTTTATGTATGTATTTGTAAATCCTGTCCTCTCGCCCAAACCCATTTCACCTCGCACAGTGCATCCTAAAACCAGCCCAACTGGGCAGAAAAGCGCCCAGTCTAGCAGAACTGCTGGACCCGCCTCCCACTTGACGTAGCTTCTGACACATCGCTACAGACATTTGCAACATAATTTCACCATGTCAAAACTCTAAATCAAGATATCTATAATTACACTTTGACTACATTGAATGAAAGTTAAAGATATCTTCAACTTGAGATATAAAATCAAAATTAAATTCAACATATCTATAACTTGATAATAGATTATGTCATGATCCTGGTTTTTGTTGTTCTCTGATATCCTGTTTTATTTTGAAATTGTGCCCTCATGTGTCAAGTGTCGCTTTTCAGTTCCTCCCTTCCATAAATAAACAACAAAAGTTATCCTTCCCTGGATGCACCTACAGTTAGCCCTCTAGAAGTGGGACCAGCCGTCCTTCTCAGAAGCCCAAGCCCCAAGGTCAGATCACGAGTAAAAATAAGACAGTAAACATGAACTCAAATCTTTGACATAATAGGCCGTCACAGCTTGTAACGACTGGACAAAAGTTTTAAATCCTTTGTCCTCCACAATGAAAAATGGCTGAAAGTCACTGGCTATCATTTTAGCCAGCTCCTCATCAACACTTATCTGTTTGGCTCGGGTCATTTGTTTTGGAATAAATGTGCTTATTTTTGTTTGAGTTGCAGAAGGACGTAGTATACCTGCAAATTTCGGCAAGACAGTGTATGCTGCAGCAGAAGTACTTGGCTTAAAACAGGACACTTTTAGTGTTTTAGTGGATGGAGGAGAGAGAGCTTGCCCTCTCGGCTGCACGGAATGGTGGGCGGTTCTTAGATGTCTGTGCAGGTTTGTTGTTGACCCTTGTTGTTGAAGGATATTTTCATTTTACAAATTCTGCACTCAGCTTTACAGTCTCCAATATCATTGAAATGCAGCCAGATGCTGCTACTTTTTGGGTTTTCGCTCATTTCTTCACTTTTTCCCAATGCGCTTGCATTTAAATCTGGCTCCCCCATCTCTCTGTCGCTCTGTGTGTGCCTGGCCTGTACCACTACACTTGCTGTCTTTGGAGAGTCTGCCCCCCTTCCTTCTTTCACATAATGGTATGATCCTAGCATGTGATTGGCCGCATGGTGTGCCCATCCAAATAAAGGCCCGCCCCTGCCTGCATGGATTCTCAGCAGAGAGCAACTGAAGATTTGGCTCTCCCCAACAGGAGTCTGCTCTTCTCGTTCGCTACAAAGAATTGGTTCTTAGAGCAGGCTTGTTCGCAAACGACACATCACTAGCTTCTTCAGTTTTAACTTACTGGAGTTGCAGGCTTTTAAACTCTGTGTGGGAGTGTCTTTACAGAGTCGTTAGGGCCCCTTGTGGGTCACTGACCAAACTGGCCTTCATGTGGGTTGCTAGGGCTAGGTGAGCCCAGGTGTCAATGGTTGTTAAGCTATCTGGGGAGAGAACTCAGTACTGCATTGTAGGTGGGTGATAAGTTCTGTCGTAGGGCACCTCCTCTGTTCAAAGACGGTCATTCAAGTTTTTAATAATGACAGAAATAAAAAATAAAGAAACTGACAATAATATACGGCAACCATCATAGTATTGTATGGGGGAGGGGGCGCTGTTGAGCGATGAGCAAGTAGGACGCACTCACCAGTGGCTCTCGCAGATTTTAAGTTTAAAACTCCATTTCAACAAAACCATACGAACGAAACTTTGGAGAATTTACCTAGCAACAGTTTGAGAACTTTTATACGAGAAGGGACGCGTCGAAAATGCCGAGAAAAACTAATGCAAAACCTGACCTGGACGAGGAGACAGGCCAGCATGAAGCCTCGGGCTCAGCTACAGAGACAAGAGCCGGTGAGAGCGTCCAGCAGGCAGATAGCAACGACATGCTAAAGGCCATAACATCACTCCACTTAGAGCTAGCACTTATGAAGTCGGAGATCTGCAACAAGATCGAGGCAGGGATCTCAGAGGTAACTACCACCTTGAGAGGGGAGATAGCTGCGCTGAAAACCAAAAATAACACAGCAATATCGGCGCTTAATACCCAAATGGATGCACAAAGCCAAGCTTTGAAGGAGCTAGCAGACGCTGCAAACGACACTTCAGACACAATACAAAAGTTGGAAGACAAAGTTAAGAGACTCTCTGGACAAGTTGAATCACTATCAGAGAAATGCCTTGATCTGGAAGGCCGTTCAAAACGACAGAATCTGAGAGTGTCCGGAATTAAAGAGGGGAATGAAAATGGCCAAAAACCAAGGGAGTTTGTGGCTCATTTGTTAAAAGAAGTGTTAAACCTCACAGATGCACCATAGAGCCCTGAGGAAACGACCTGACAATGATGAACCCCCTCGGCACTTCATCGCAAGGCTACACTGCTGCCACGCTTATGAAGATATAATACAGAAGGCGATGTCCATCAGAGATCTGACGTACCGGGGCCAGCGGATACAGATCTTCAGGGATCTGCCACCTGATGTCGCAAGACGCCGAGCTGCCTTCACCCCAGCCAGAAAGATACTACGTGACAAACCCAGGGTTAAATTTGGACTCCTGTATCCTGCTAAACTACGGGTGACACACAACGGGTCAGAGAGGCTCTTCACGGATCCAGAAGAAGCACGCCAATACGCAGCCCGTCATTTCAGGTCATCAGAGTGAGGTGATGGTGAGACCCCCCTATAACACTGGTCCAGATATTGTGAACATCTCATTCCCTGAGAGGAACTGAAACTGAGGACTTCAAACAGGTGACCAGAAGTCACGGCAGTTGCCGGCATTTTGTTTACATTTAAAGCTACAATTAATGCTTTTAGTGTTAGTGTGTTATAAGATATTCCTTTTACATATGGTTTAATAAGCTAAGACATGCAATGGCTCTCTTGCTGAGCCGACGACAGGGTTAGAACCTCTTCCCCTTCCATGTGGTGCTGTTCATATAATATAAATAATTTTTCATTTGCATCATGTGCATTTAACGTGGATCAGACGGTGGCTTCAGGAGGGGAACTAAAGACTGTGTCCTAAGGTTCTTTATTCATCATTTGAATATGAATATTCCCCGTTAATGTTGGAATCAATATAGCCACAGTTTATTAAGGTTTTTGGTTGTTTATATAACCAAGGGCGTAGTCACTATCAATACAACCGCTGTCCGTAGTGTTTAGTCAATGATTATGGCACACAAAGGGTTAAATGTTGGTGTCTGCTAGAAGTCCCGCCTCTAACCTAAATACCGCTCCCTGATCGGCTGCCAGTTTCTCGCTAACTTACATGTGATTGGCTGTCCCCACTGTCACTCCTTCTGCTTATCAAAACTATCTGCAACCTGCTAGTTGGACCGGACAGAGGCAGTGCATGTTATCTGAGCTGCGAGTGTAAGTTGTCAACATGTTCGGCATTTGTTCTTCCTGGGTCACGTCAGCTAGATGGATTTTAATATCAGTGGTGTCATTTACATTTGTGTTTGTGTCTGTTTGCCTGCGTGTACGTGTGTGCGTGCGTGTGTGCTGTATAGGATTTGAAGGATGTCAAAGAAAAGAAAAGTGGATTTAAGAGACTTCTTTAGGAGTCAAAGTGTATGTTACTTCAAGGGTGTATAGGTAGAGGCTCAACAATACAGATATTGAATAAAAGAGAATATTTAATGCCAAAGAGATACACTTTTTTAAAGTTCTTATTTTCATGCATTTGTGTAGAAGAGAGCAACGGTTAAAAAACACAAATAAAGAACATTTGTGGTGGAAATACAATAAAACCTCAAATTCTAAATGATCATGTGATTTTATAATCATAAATTATAATTAATTAATATTAAGTAATCTTAATATTTAGTAAAAGCCTTTTTTGCTCAGGCAATAACTGTACCATCAAGCTCTATGATCATTGTATCCCTAATGTATCTGTTCATGTCATGCATCAACATATTTTTGTAAGGTGACAGACAGCAGAGAGGCTGGAGGAGATGGAGGAAGAGAGGCCAGAGAAGGTAGAGGAAGAGAGGCAGGAGGAGATGGAGGAGGAGAGGCCAGAGAAGGTAGAGGAAGAGAGGCAGGAGGAGATAGAGGAGGAGAAGCTGGAGGAGATGGAGGAAGAGAGGCAGGAGGAGGTAGAGAAGGAGAGGCTGGAGCAGATAGAGGAGGAGAAGCTGGAGGAGGTAGAGAAGGAGAGGCTGGAGCAGATAGAGGAGGAGAAGCTGGAGGAGATGGAGGAGGAGAAGCTGAAAGAGAGGCTGGAAATTCACAGGTGAGGTTAAATAATGACGGATATGTTAGTCATGAGATTCAGCACTGTGACAAATGTTAGTGTGATGATGATCTGAATGGCAATGCTTCACCCATGTGGCTTTAAAATCAGAGCTTTATATCAAGTCTGGTGTTCATCATGTATTACTAGTGTGTATGTGTATACAGTAGTTGCTATACAGTTGTCAAATTTATACTGTGGTTTATTCCTCGTATGTTCCTTATTTAATCTATAACATCTGCATGACGTGGAATTATGATTTCTAATGCAAAAAAACGTCAACTTTAAGGAGTGCTGCCTTGGAGCACTTTTGTGTCTCCACCAATCTCAAAATCAAACCTACTCCCTTGTATATAACTGCAGAGCTACACAGTTAGGAGCAGGATGGTAATGATTAAGAACAGGTTTTTTGATAAGAGTTGTGGAGATTGGACCTCTGGGAAAGAGGCCTGGTCTCACTCCCAGGTTTTTGACTGTAGGTTGTCCCATAGGGAGACAGGCTTTTTCTTTTTGTCGGGGTTTTTCTCTACGGTGCGTATCGGGACAAGGGCAGGGTGGGTTAAAGTGCTACTTAGATCAAAATACATCGAAATAGAGATGCCACATCAGGGATCACAGATGGAGCACATATGTCACCATGACTACACATACTGACATGGTAGGGGGAACAGGGGGAAATCTAACGTTTTGCTCGTGGAATGTAAATGGAATTAATGAGCCAGTAAAGCGAGGGAAGGTGCTATCTCATTTGAGAACAGATCCAAGCAGATGTGATTTTTTTACAAGAGACACACCTGAAAAATGAGGCACACAATAAAATTAGAGCCAGATGGATTAACCAAGTATACCATTCCAAATTTACAGCCAACGCAAGGGGAGCAGCGATAATAATTAGTAAAAACGTTCCCTTTCTACATAAGTCTACCATAGCTGACAAGGATGGGAGATATATTATGGTCACAGGAGAGATACACTCCATACCAATCACATTACTGAACGTGTATGTACCAAATTGGGATGACCCAGAATTTTTTAGAAAGACTTTTAGTCTGATCCCAGATATTTCAAGTACAAATCTCATTATCGGCGGGGATTTCAATCTGGTTTTATATACCTATCTGGACAGGTCATCAAATCAGAGATTTCCTCAATCTAATGCTTCCAACTTTCTGAATTCAATTATTAAAAATACCAATTTGGTGGACGTGTGGAGAATCTTGAATGCAACTGGTAGAGCACATTCGTTTCATTCTCGAGCTCATAATGTGTACTCCAGAATCGTTTTTTTTCTCCTAGACAGCAAACTTCTATCTGGGGTAAATAATGTTAAATACCACAACATAATAATCTCAGACCACTGTCCGGTTTCTGTCTCACTGAAGCTACATGAGTTTGAGAAATTTAGAAATTTTAGATCCTGGAGGCTTGATCCACAATTGCTAACGAGAAAACAATTCTGTGAATATTTGAAGACTCAGATAGAATTATTTTTTGAAACAAATGATAAGGACGACATCTCCCCAGTTCTTTTGTGAGAGTCTTTCAAAGCATATATAAGAGGATGCATTATTTCATATCAGTCCTCACAAAAGAAACGCAACAATCAAAAGCAGACAGGTCTACAGGAGCAGATAAGGAAATTGGATGCAGAAAACCCTGCCCTACAGAGGGATACAATAAAATCTCAGCCATTAAATATCAGCTCAATACACTTCTCTCTGAAAAAATTTCTAAAGCCTTTACTTTTACTAAACAGACTTTTTTGAATTCAGGGATAAACCTCATAAACTGTTGGCACCCCTGTCACTTTGCACAACAATATTAATAAGGCATTTCGCCAATATTATGAAGTTTTATACAGCTCCCAGGCACATGCGCACCTGAGACTATGAAACAGTTCCTAAATGCATGTCAATTACCAACATTGTCGGAGAGTGATCAGAAATCCCTAGGAATGGAAATTACAGAGGGAGATATAAGGAAAACAATCAATTCCCTGAAGAATGGCAAGAGCCCAGGACCAGACAGGATATGTAATGAGTTTTATAAGAAATTTGGCGATATAATATCTTCATTTCTTCTCAGGATGTATAAGAAGTCCTTGGAGGACGGCAAATTACCATCAACATTGAATGAGGCTACAATAACACTTATTCCGAAGAAGGGGAAGGACTTAGAGCAGGTGGGCTCATATAGACCAGTGTCACTATTAAATTCTGATTTGAAAATCTTGGCTAAAACTCTGGCTTCAAGACTCGGTCCTCTTGTAACCAAACTGATACATCCGGATCAGACCGGATTTATCCCAGACAGACACTATAATGTTAGATGCCTACTTAATATTCTGTATTTCCCCAGGCATCCAAAGGAAGATCTGTTCATTCTGAGTTTTGATGCCGAAAAGGCTTTTTACTGTGTAGAATTCTCATATTTATATGCTGTATTAGAAAAATTTGGACTTGGAACAAGGTTTATCTCGTGGATAAAATTACTTTACTCCAATCCTAGTGCCAGAGTTCTCACTAATCAGACAATGTCAGGGACAATTGACCTATATAGAGGCACTAGACAGGGGTGCCCTCTTAGCCCCTTGTTGTTTGCACTAGCACTAGAACCCTTAGCGGCGACCGTTCGCACAAATAAGGAGATTCATGGCTATGACACAGATTACACCTCAAATAAAATATCGCTATATGCGGACGACATTCTGACCTTTATCACAGAGCCACAAACTTCAACGCCTGTCTTATTGGAGGCAATTGATTAGTCATTGATTACTCATTCTCCGGATACAAAGTGAACTGGACAAAAAGTGAGCTGATGCCAGTGCGATGCAGTGACCCAGGTGCACTAGAACGAACCCCGTTCAGATTAGCATGGGAGAAGTTCACATGTTTAAGGTTAGAAATTACAAAGAAATATAATAAATTATTTGAGGCTAATTATGTGGCTATATTAAATAAGTTTAAAAACAAACTAGAGTTCTGGAAAACCCTCCGAATTTCCTTGATAGGCAGAGTAAATGCAATTATAATCGTCTGTCTCCCTCAAATACTGTACCTCTTTCAAAACTTACCTTCTTATCTTCCTTAGTAAAACCTACTTAAAAAAACTAGATTCTATGATTCTTCCATTAATCTGGAATTACAAAACACATAGGATCAGAAAGGGGCATCTGTGCAAAAGTAAAACAAATGGTGGGTTGGCCCTCCCAGATTTTATGAGGTACTATTGGGCAGCAAATATTCGATGCATCTCCTACTGGTTGGATGAGACAGTTGTGCTCGCCAACTGGCTGGACATGGAGCGAGAGGATTGTATTCCCTATTCGATCGGTGCTATTGTGATGTCTCCCACCCACGTTAAAAAATCATATTATAGCTACAACCCAATTATACATAGCACTATTCAGATCTGGAAGCAAATATCAAAACAATTCAAACTTAGGAAGTTATCCTTTTTTTTTTTTAATTTCTTTAGTGACACCATATAGTGGACAAAATCACAAACAAGCAATGACAACAAACCAATACAAGAACAAGAAACAAGAGACAAAACTAAACAAGGAAAAAATGAAAAGAGAGAGAGAGAAAAAGAAAAAAAACAAACAAGAAACAAATAATAATAAAAATAAATAAATAAAAAAATGGGGGGGAGGGGGGCAGCGCCAGACCGACCAAGAGCTGAGGCAAGAGGAGAGTCCTGAGACTAGGGATACCCCAGGCCGCCACCGAACCAACAGAGCATAGCCGGGACCCAGGACCCAGCCTGTATGTTATTAATATTAATAAAAATATTCGATAATATTAAATTATTTGCAGATTATAGTCATTAATAAAAAATTACACATCCTCACCCTCCCTTCTTCTTGTAATTGGCTATAGCAATAACGTTAATAACAATGGAAAAAGATACAGAGAAGGATAGAGAGTAGTGTAAACATAATCTTATGTAGTAGGCTATAGCAGTATCTATGTTATGTGACTAAGTTAGAAGACAAAAAAAATAATAATAAAATAATAATAATAATAAATAAATAGAAATGATAGTAGTTTATCAGAAGAAAAGGAAAGAAGCAGAGAGAGGATAAACAAGAAAGAAAATTATGTATACAGTATATGTAAAAAAAGGAAAAAAGAAGATTGCCAAGATGATAATCATATTACCACAAAAGAAAAGTTGTGAATGTTATGTATGTGTTTGTGCGTGAGTGTGTGTGCATATGTGCAGGATGTATGGATGATTGCTTAAATGAATGATTAGCTACATGTAAAGAGTTTCAGCTGATGGGGGTTGGAAGTGGGGAAAACATGTTGAGGTAAGGAAGTCAGCCAAATGCAGAGGTGAGTTTGTTTGTGAATGTGGACCAGGTTTTATTGAAATGGTTACTGTTGTTGTTCAGAGAAGCAACCATTTTTTCAAATGTTATGTGATCTATTAACAGGTTCTTCCATTGTGGAATGTTTAATTGTTTTCTAGCTTTCCAGTGTAGGAGGATTGTCTTCTTGGCGATGATTAGGGCTATGAACAATGTTGTTTTGGTGTGGTGGTTGGGAAGCTATCCTTTACACTTCCAACATCAGCAAATCCCTCATTCACCCCTTCTATTATAGATGGAGGCTTCGATAGATGGAAAGAACTTGGACTGCACAGTGTGGGAGATCTGTACGTTAGTGGTTCATTTGTGTCATTTCAACAACTACAAGAGAAAAATGGCCTGTCAAAAAGTGAATTTTTTAGATACCTCCAAGTCAGACATTTTGTAAGGACACACCTGGACCATTTTGAAAATGCCACCCCTGACAAGCTAGACAGGTGCCTCAGAGATTGCACAATGGAGAGGAATGCAATTTCAGTTATATACGATTAATTTCAGGAGCTAGACCAGGTGAACATGGAATACATAAAGGAAGGCTGGGAAGAAGAATTGGGTATGGGAATAGCGGAGGATGTATGGAAGGAAAGTCTCAGATATATCAATACTTGCTCCCTGAATGCTAGACACTGCTTGATCCAGTTTAATATTCTGCATAGGCTGCATTACTCAAGAGTAAAATTACATAGGATCTTCCCAGAAATATCGCCCATCTGTGAAAAATGTAACCAAATGGAGGCAAACCTACTTCACAGTTACGCACTATGCCACAAACTAGAAGATTTCTGGACAGCAGTGTTCTCATTTTTCTCAAAGGTCTTCAAGACTACATTAAGGCCAGATCCACTCTTGGTTATACTAGGGACATCAGGGAGCACTGGGAACCTGCAGAATATGCGACACCCCCTTCCTACGGTCTCCTCTGTGGGAAAAAACTTGTTCTCCTCCAATGGAAAAGTATGGAGACACCAACTTTTAAAACATGGTTAACGGCACTGACTGATACCTTGCATCTTGAAAGAATTCGTTATTCTCTTAGTGACAGATTGGAGGACTTCAAAAGGATGTGGCAACGAATTATTTTTTTCTTGAAACAGGATGCAGGACAAACCTCAGTAGCACTGGGTGGATGGGGTGGGACAGGGAGGGAGCTAACTACTTTCACTTTATTTTATTTTATTTATTTATTTACTTACTTACTGATTTTTGTATTTGTTTCTATTTTTCTCCCATTTATTGTTTTTCATTTATTTACTTACTTGTTGCACATCTTTGTTACTTATGTTACAAAATAATGAAGCATTGCATAAACCGAGACGGTTTTGAAACATAGTATTGTATGGCCTGATTCTGCACTCTACAGTATTTCCATTCCATCAACCCATAACGTTACGTGATGTTTACCGTTGCTATGGCAACAAGTGGCAACTGCCATGAGCACATATTAGCTCCTTAAGCCCCATCGTCCGAAGAACAATAACCCATAAAAGTAATTTGCCGTATTTTAACAAAATCAACAACAGCTACCAACAGCCATAGTCCTTACAACCTTAACTAATGTGTTGTCACGGTTAGATTGTCAAAATTAGAACAATAACAGCTTAAATCCCTGAGGAGCTACTTTAGCATTAGTGACGGTTGCGTCCACAAGTATGCAGTTACATATAGCTCCCTCAAACAATGCAACGAAGATGTGCATCAGAGGGGATTGAGAAATGGGAATATGCAATGCTGCCAGAAAAATATATGGTTATATGCTGTGTACCTGCACCACTGGTTAAAGTTACTCTCTGCCAAAGCTAATTAACAGCAATCTCCACACTCCCTTCAAGCTGGTCGTAAACATATATGTCAGATCAAATCAAATCAAATTTTATTTGTATAGCCCAAATTCACAAATCACAGTTTGCCTCAGAGGGCTTTACAATCTGTACAGAGACGACACCCTCTGTCCTTCGACCCTCGATGCGAGTGAGGAAAAACTTGCCCCCAAAAAAACCCTTTTAACAGGGAAAAAATGCGGAAGAAACCTCAGGGAGAGCCACAGAGGAGGGATCCCTCTCCCAGGACGGACAGACGTGCAATAGATGTCGCATGTACAGAGCAGATCAACGAGATCACAATGTATTCAATTATAAGCGATGGTTGACAGGAATGAAAGTACATAAAGAGGTATTACAGCAATAATAATGAAATGCACATAATGGAAATGTGACAACTAGTAATAACAGTAGTAGTGGTTAACGGTAAGGATAGTATGTAGTAATGCATTACAATAATAGTAGTGAAACATATGTAACAGAGATATGACTAATGTTAGCAACAGTAGTGGTGGGTGTCAGGCAGGGTCATGGCAGTAGGCGCATCCACGATCCACGACCCGGGCGCGGCCAGGATCCATGAGAGCCTGTAGGACTAGAAAGCACAAGGACTCCGGGGAAGAAGTGAAGTCAGTGACATGCAGAGATGGGGCATGTATACAGGCATAATGTATACAGATGGAGAGGAGAGGAGGAGAGAGAAGCTCAGTGTATCATTTGTGCCCCGTACTGGGCCTATAGCAGCATAACTAAGAGCTGGTCCAAGACAGCTCCCATCTCTGCTCCTTCAGGGCAGTCATAGGTGTCTTGGTGGCCTCCCTCACTAGTCTCTTTCTTGCGCGGTCACTCAGTTTCTGAGGAAGGCCTGCTCTACCCAGATTTAATGGACCTTCCAGACACAGGTGTCTTTATACTACAGTCACTTGGGACACATTCACTGCATTCAGGTGTTCTCCATTTCACTAACTGTGAGACTACTAGCACCAATTGGCTGGTCCTCTGTGGAATTAGGTCAGTCACTATAAAGGGCGTCAAGGGGGTGAATACTTATGCACTTATTTCACGTTATATATTTTTAATTATTGATATTACTTACTTTTTTATCAAGAAAGCAAAATTACATTGACCATTATTTAATTTATAAAAGCAAATGAAAGGGCAAAACATCCAAGGGGGGTGAATACTTTTTATGGGCACTGTAAAGTGTTTAGAATTTATAATAACAGTGACAGTATATGATGATATGTGCACATCAACAAAGGTGTATTTTTAACCTTCAAAATAAAGTCCATAAGGGAATTAAGTGGATGTTTTGTGTTACAGGATTATTAGGGTCCGGGCAGCTAAGCTGCCAGGAACCTATTGTATTCCTAGGAATTCTTTCTTTCTTTCTTTCTTCTTCTTCTTCTTCCGAGGAAGTCATACTTCCCATGGGCGAAAACTCACCAAACTTTACAGAAATGTCCGGCCCCATGCCAGATTTACTTAATTCCAAGGACATGTCAATATTCCTCCTGGGGGGGGGCACAATAAGCGTTTAAATTTAAAAACTTTAAAAATACCTACAAAATCAACAGTACGTGCTACAGTTTTGAAACTTTCACCAAACTGTAGCCCCAATACTGCTGAAACTTTAGTCCACTTAAACTCATTACAAATTATGAAGTCCATCACTCAGTTTTTTTCAAAACCTGTAAAACTTATAAAACCTATCTCCTCCCACAATTTTTGCCCAATTGTCACCAAACTTGCTAGAGAGCATCTTCAGACCGTCCTCCACAAAACTTGTTTCTCGGATTTTTGATTTATCAAAAATTAAGCCTACCGTGCATCAAAATGTTTGACTGTAAACAGTACTGTAAACATATACTATCAAATTCTTGCTAAATACATTTTCAATCTTCCTGAAAAAAATTGAGAATATTTTGCAGTCATGGTTGATGGAGTTTGGCAAATATCAGAATTTTATCTCAAAAACTGAATTTTTGAGAACATTTTGAATTCTGCTCTCATGGGAACAGCTGGAGTCAATGGAAGAGTGGCATTTTTAAACATCAAATTTTCTCTTATGAAGCAAAACACTTTAAGTTAAAAACAAATCACCAACATTTCCATGCTGTCAAGATGCAATTTATGTTTTATCAGATTTTTGTTCAGGTAACAGAATTTCTGACATTTTGACCATTTTTGAAATCTGCCTTGACAACAGCTGCCCAGACAGTGACTCCCTGAGTCGACCAATGAAGCCACACAGCAGGTCTCACTTCCAGCCAATTAGCTCAGTAAGTTAGGAGCTGGTGCTTGGTGTCAGGGGTTGTGGGTTCAAGACCCAGCAAGGATGATGATGATGACAGATCCAGATGTCCTCAACATAAAACACAAGACCATTGTCCTGACGGTGGCATCACAGCAAGCCTCTAAATTAAATAAAAACAAATAGCTTGGACTGGACCATGGACGAAAGCTAACCAAGTTTTGCACAAAGGTGCAGTCTCATGCCAGATTACCTCACCTGTAAACCCAAGCCAATAGTCCTGATGGTGGTGCTACAGCAAGCGTCTAAAGTTCAAACCTTTGAAAATTCATAACAAATCAACCATACTTGCTACAGCTTCAGAACTTTTATCAAACTGTAGCCTCAATATTGAAGAAACGTGTGTACATTTAAACCTATTAAAAATTATGAAGTACATCACTCAGTTTTTTTTTCAAAAACTGTAAAACTTCTTAAACCTATTTCCTCTCTCCTCCTTTGATTTATGAAAAATTGACCCTCAAAAACTGAATTTTTCACAGCATTTTAAATTTTTCTTTCATGGGAACAACTGGAGTCAATGCAATGATGACATAGTTAAACACCAGTTATTCACTTATGGAGCAAATCAATCATTTTTAAAATTACCAACATCTCCATGCTGCAACATGTGTATTTTCAGATTATTTTCTATAATTGACATTGTAATTGTAACTGTGATTCAAGTGTTCATCAGAGTGATGGCCTGTTGGAAGAAATCAGTTCTTGTGACTGGCTGTTTTTGTGTACAATGCCTTGTAGCACCTACCAAAGGGTTGTTTGGAACATGTTGTGTCCAGGGTGTGATGAGCAGTGATGTTTTCCTGCCAAAGTAGAAATCTTGAATGGAGGGCAGGTTGGAACCAAAGATTTTCTCTGCAGTCCTGACTGTGTGTTTTAGTCTGTTCCTGTCCTGTTTGCTGAATCCAAGCCTCTGTTAATCCAGACCAGTTTCTGTATGGATGAACAGAGAAAAGACTGGGTTATTGCAGTTTACAGGTAGATCAGCAGCTCCTCGGGCAGGCTGAATATCCTGACCCGGTGCAGCAAGTATACATCCTCTGCTGGGCCTTTTTGATATCGGAGTCTGTCTGACAGTCATTTTAGGTCCTGGGTGATCATGGATCCAGGAAACCCTAGGTTTCCACTGGAGATGTTCCGATACCATCCTTTCTTTCCCGATACCGATTCCGATACCTGGGCCTTGGCCAAGGGCGCAATTTCCACTGGGGACAGGGGGGACATGTCCCCTCCACTTTTCAAAATCATGTTTTTGTCCCCCCCACTTTTTACAGTTTGAAAACCAACAGTAGGCACAGGCTGTAATTGCAAAACAACAAGAGACCCTGTGCCTACTGACCGCACAGAAGCCCCCCCCCTCCCCTCCTCTCTCCCCCCTCACTATGTGCTCAATCAAAGACACAGACAGGACGCGGCACAGCAGCAAAAAGATGAAAAGGAGCCGACAGCTCAACTTAAAGTCCTTATTTGGAACGGGACTAAAAAGAAAGAAAGAAAATGTGGGTTGATTAGTCATTACTGGTATTTCTAACGTTACTCTATACGCTATTGTAGCTAGCTTACTAATATGTTAGCAACATTAGCATAGTAGCTACATCTGCTCAGCACTGTTGTATAACGTTACGTTGTTCATGTCAACTGCTTTCATATCAGAGATCAGATGAGGTTGCACAATCGGCGCAGGGAGAGGAAGGGAGAAGCAGCAGCAGCACTGCGTTGCAGGTAGGCTGTGCAGAGATGGGTAGAGTAGCCAACGTTACTTTATACGCTATTGTAGCTAGCGTTAGCTAACTAATATGTTAAACCAGGCGCTTAGCCATCTCTGTTGAAAACGTGTGTGCAGCGCACTGATCACACAAGGGAGAGAGGAGGTGAAAAGAGACAACCAGTGAGTAACGAGTTTGAAAGTAGCCTCTAACTTCATGAACGCAGCTCAAACCAACCCGGTGCCTCAGCACGGTGACCAAGCTTTAATGAATACACCGGGATCATCCCTATGTTCCCCGGGTCCTATGTTCCCCGCTTTGTATGGGTTTTTAAAAAAAAGGTCCTATGTTCCCCGCTGTTCACCCAAAGGGTCCTATGTTCCCCGCTTTGTATGGTTTTTTAAAAAAAAAGGTCCTATGTTCCCCGCTGTTCACCCAAAGGGTCCTATGTTCCCCACTGTGTATGTGACCGGGTTAGGTGAAAGGTTAGGGTTAGGGTTCCCGACCGGGGAACATAGGACCCGGGGAACATAAGTACGCTCCCAATACACCGGATCCGGGCATCCTCACGTATTTCAGCCAGGTTGCTACCAGAGCCAAATTAAAAAAAAAAAAAAAAGTTTCCTCTACTACAGCTGAACAGCTGACATGTGGTCAAGATGTACAGACCTGTCACAGTCTCACGGTGCATTTCATTATTATAAACTTCAACCTCAGAGCTCTCTGTCCTCAGACTGTCCTCACCTGTCCTGAACATCACACAGGGACAACATGGAGCCATGGAGCTGCTTGTGTGATTAATTACTGAGTTTTATTAATGTTTACATCAGGCTGCAATAAATCAGTTCATGCTACTGTGATTTAAGTAGTAAAATACAGTTTATCATCACAGTGTAGTGGCAGGAAAGACCATTTCATCTGTATGTATCAAATATTGTGTTGGTCAAGAACAAGTTACTGCTTGTGTCTGTTGATTTAAAAAAAATAAAAAAATAATAGTGCAATAAAATGGTTAACAGTGATGTGAGCTGTAGATAAAATGCAATGTCCTTCTGAAAAAAGATGGCCCATCCAATTTTTTACTGGCCCACCCAAAATAAAAATTCTGCCTACGCCACTGTGTTAAACATTTAGTTAGCATAGTAACTACGTCTGCTCAGCACTGTTGTATAACGTTACCTTGTTCTTGTCAACTGACATGGTATCTACTGACTCAGACAGTGACCTGTGTGTGTGTGTGTGTGTGTGTGTGTGTGTGTGTGTGTGTGTGTGTGTCAGAGGGGGTTATCTGTGGCATTGTCTTCTGCAGAAATATTTAGTGTGACTGGCATGTTTAAATAATGGAATAAATGCAATGTTTAAATAACTATCACAAGGGCCCATCGAGAATGCTCCGACCTCTCTGTGCTGAGACCCACGCTCCGCCACTGGCAGTATGGCTAATGACAAAATAGTCGGCTAGGGTTAAATAGAAATGGCATGATTTAAGCTCTACGCAGGCAGAAATCGAGCACACTATGCACGCACAAATTTGCCGTTCCTACTTGTGTCCCCCCCACTTCTGAAACTAAAGGTTCACCCTTGGCCTTGGGTAGTGTCCAATACAGAGTACCAATTCAATAGTTTTTTGTGTGATTTTAGGTCCAGTGTGTTATTACAGTATGTCAAAATGAAAAAATAACTGTTAAGTCACACGTGAGGTTGTGCTGAAAAAAATGACACCAAACAAGGCAAGATAAACAGTTTTTAAGGTGAAATATAAAGGTAAAATCAAAAGTAGTCAAAAACAGCCAATTATACCCTGGACCTCATAGGGTTAAAACAGTAGTGCAGCAGCAACTTAAATAAATCTAGGAATAAATAATTCCCTTAAAACATACTTACGGGACTCATTTGCTTGCAGACACGATACTGTGTCAACCCAGTGTGCAGACTCAGCAAAGACATGGAGCACACGCTGGAGGTCCAAATGTCAGTAGTAAAGCTGATTGCCTGCACGTCTTTCAGTCTACATGAAATGTGTTCCCATGTTGCATCTTCAAATGCTTTATAAGGTTGCTGGTGTTGAAATTGGCAACGCTCCTGCCATCCCTCGAAATTACAGCCTTGCATACTGAACATGTCGCCGTTTTACTGGTGGGGTTATCCAGAGTAAAATAATGCCAAATAGCTATATTGCTAGCTCGATCTGACTTTAGTGAAATCAACTTCTTCTTTGCCACTCTAAAAACAGTAGTTGCCAGGGGCAGCACAGCGCAACTTGATGAAGAATTTCCGGTTAAATAGGGCTAACAGAGCTAACAGGGAAGTAGCAAGGTCCCATTGCTAAATTAGGTGGTATCAGATCAGTGCATAGACTGACATACTTGCCTTTTTAGTAGTAAACTCTAGTTTCCACTGCAGATGCAGTGTTGTTGAGCATGGTGATGGGGGTCAGCATTGGGGGGCTTCTCCTAAAATCAACCGTCATCTTCACAGTTTTGAGCATCTTCCGCACCACGTCTGTATATAGACTTGTCACAATTCCACATGAGGCCTTGTATGTAATAGATACATGCATGCAGTGGTTCAATAAAATAAGAGAAAGCAGTGCTGGACTGGTAATCTGGTATACTGAGCATTTTCTTGGTGGGCTGACATATATTTTTCTACAGGGGTGTCACACTTTCTCACACTCACACACACAAACACACAACACATTGGTCTATCAGCTCACTGACAGCACTGACAAAGCGATCAAGTTCTCATTTACTGCTCTTCACTTTCTAATACAACCAAATGTTGTAATGAAAAACACACATTCATACACAAACACACATATCCACATGCAGACACAGACACATGCACTCCTATACTCTAGCAGCAGTTTTCCCTCTCTCTGAATTAGACTGCTATTGGAGTGGTACTGATCTAATAAGAAGTGACAGCTGTTGTGGACTGTTTGGACTAGATGTGATCCACTTGGCTCTGTGCTGATCAAATCTCGAACAACAGACTATTAACTCCAAGCAAATTGTGCCAAGTAGGTTAAAGGGGGCCTTGTCTGTTTTAATATCACTGATATCTCCATTTGTTGTCAGGGTGTAAAAAGACTCATCTTGCATAGCAGGCGCTTGATAGCAAAAGCACATTTGTCAAGTCTCTCTATCTTCCTTCTCTCTGTCTCTTTCTCTCTCTCTTTCTTCTCTCTTTCTTTTGACTTTTTTTTCCCTCTGATCTCACTACATCACATTTTATGGGCCAGTATATTTGTTCAATTCTTTCCTCCTGAAGAAGTAACTCTAGTTTATTCATTCTCTGCTTAAGACAGCAGCTTTTCACATGTGAATTCATGGATGTCCAAAAAATAGGTTGCACATTATGCATAGGAATCAAAAGACTAATGTACTACAATACAATATAATATAATACAATACTGTACAATATAATATAATGCAACCAACTCAAGCATTCTGCAAGAAAGACTGCACTGTTAAGTATATAATGTTATGTTCTTTGTAGTAAGGCTAATTTCTGATGGTTTCATTCATACTGATGTAGTATTTGTATCATATCATATCTAAAGAAGTTGGAAATGCATTCATCCTCATATTTGTAATTGAGAAAACATTCATGCATAGACATTTTCTTGGATGGCTGGATAGTTGTTTTAATAGTACATCAGCAGCAGCAGCACCTACATAATGTGAACTACTGTAAGTGCTGTTATAAAATACTCAATGTTCATGATGCACAATTGTTGATTGATTCATAATCAATTCCATAATTTCATGTGATAAATAAGTAATGAATTGATGTAAGTTTAACATTTATGTTTGATGTGATTAAATAGATTTGTCTTATACAGTTCAGGAATATACTGATTTGTAACAGGTAAATCAACAAATGAGTGTAAAATAGCCACTAGTGTACTAAAATATAAAGAACAGTTGTATTTTGTTTTTTACATTTCGGTTGCGGAACCAATGTTTGTTTTCTTGTGCCACTAGGATGGAATACATTGAAGGACTGTACACTCCAACTGGAGTTGATTTTCTCCCGAAGCTCCGTTAAATTGCATCAAAGTTTATAATTATTGATGTCTGAAGTAATGCAAGAAGTCAAAGAAACTTTCCAAGGACTCAAGAAACTCTTTTCAAGTGGCCAACTAGTTCTCACAACGTGACTAAGATGTGGATGCATCAGAGAAACAAGACATGCACAAGCAATAAACGGCCGTTTCAAAGAACCTACCTGTGTCTGTGTGTTATGAAGAAAGCTACAGTGAGAATTCGACTGCTCATCACGGTGTTGGGAATGGATGGTAGGGCAGGTATGGTTATTTGAGAATTAATAATTATTGAAATAATTATTAAAATTAATGAAATAAAAATTAATAAAATTAATCTTCAAATCGTTAAAAACGGGGCACCACCCTGAAATCAGGGACCAATAACCAGACCAAAATTAGTCTCAAAGAAGGGTTCACTTTAAATGTAAATATTTGTAAAATATTTACAATTAAAGGAACAGTGAAGGAAATGAATCCGAGCACTGACCATCACAACCAATAAATGCTACAAAACATATGCACAAAATAATCACAGAAAACTGCTATTGTTAGAAAATTGATTAAATCAATAATACTTTCAATAAACACAAATCAATTACTCAACCAAAGCAGCTAAACTATGAAACTAAACTGAGACAAACTCAAGCACAAAAAACAAACAATCATGGGTGTGTTTGTGTGTGTGTGTGTGTGTGTGTCAGGGACAAAGAAAGAGGAGCCAAAATGGCGGTTGTAGTCAAAGAAACAAAATGGCAGAGAGCCAAAATGGTGGTCACGCTCCCTTGGAGGGTGACGTCACAGAGTGTTCCATTGAAAGGACTACAAAAATGGCCAAACATACGAATTCAATAAGGGCAATAGATTTTGCTGAATCATATGTCTAGAATTCCAAAAATGGTGGACGTGAATACGTCACCTAAAGCTAGTCAAAAGAATGAACGTGCGAGATTTGAACAACGGCAATGGTTACACCACTGTTGGCCTCGTGTGCACTTTGATTGCACACGAGATGAATTTGTAGGGAAAGTGACCTACTGTTCCACAAAAAGGTGGACGTGCTACCACAAGGCGTCTGTCTCTTAAGTCATAAAAGGGAGATATCACGAGACACACGTATCTTATGTTATAGTGAGGTCATCAACCATTAGTCTCCAACAGGTCGCTCATAAGATTACGTGTGTGCGCGCGTAACCCCTAATGTGTGTGTACATGTAGGTTAGTTAAAGAGAGGGAGAGAGAGAGAGAGAGAGAAAGACAAAGACAAAGGGCCAACGCCCTTAGCGGCGGCTAGGCTAACACTCCCGCTCCACGGCGTGGAGGGGCTGAAATCAGCTTGTAATGAGCGAAAAGGGAAAGCAAACAACATGTTTTACCACGTAAAACGAACAGCAATAAAAGAGGGACACGGCGGTCCACAAACTCACAGAGAACAATGTAGCTCACAAGCATACAATACACGCTAACTTCTAGTATCTGCCCAGACACTAAATAAGCCTCACTTGTAGTCCTGTCTTCCTTAATCCTGGATCCTGGCCGCGCCCGGGTCGTGGATCGCAGATGCGCCCACTGCTATGGCCCTGCCTGATCGTGGATGCGCCCACTGCTATGGCCCTGCCTGATCGTGGATGCACCCACTGCTATGGCCCTGCCTGATCGTGGATGCGCCTACTGCTATGGCCCTGCCTGATCGTGGATGCGCCTACTGCTAGGGCCCTGCCTGATCGTGGATGCACCTACTGCTATGGCCCTGCCGGATCGTGGATGCGCCTACTGCCATGACCCTGCCTGACACCCACCACTACTGTCGCTAATATTAGTCACATCTCTGTTACATACGTTCCACTACTATTATTGTAATGCATTACTACATACCATCCTTACCATTAATCACTACTACTGTTATCACTAGTAATCACATTTCCATGTGCATTTCATTATTATTGCTGTAATACATCTTTATGTACTTTCACTCCTGTCAACCATCGCTTATAATTGAATACATTGTTCACTTCATGAACTTCTTTAATGATAAAATTTTAACTATTAGAGACAAAATCCATCATCGCTTGCCCTCAACTGGCACTATTGTATCTTTAAACACAGGAACCTCAGAAACAGTTGTAAATTCTGACTTATATTTAGACTGCTTCTCTCCCATTGACCTCCACCAACTAACTTCGATGGTTTCTTCATCTAGACCAACAACTTGTCTCCTAGACCCCATCCCAACTAGGTTGCTGAAAGAAACTTTACCTTTAATTAGCACATCTCTACTAGAAATGATCAAACTGTCTCTATTAACAGGATACGTACCACAATCCTTTAAACTAGCTGTAATTAGACCGCTCCTTAAAAAGCCTAATCTTGATCCAGAAGCTTTAGCCAACTATAGACGTATATCCAACCTCCCTTTCCTCTCCAAGATCCTTGAGAAAGCAGTCGCCAACCAGCTATGTGACTTTCTTCATAAAAATAGTTTATATGAGGATTTTCAATCAGGTTTTAGAGCACATCATAGCACAGAGACGGCACTGGTGAAAGTTACAAATGACCTCCTAATCGCTTCTGACAAAGGACTTGTCTCTGTCCTGGTCTTACTAGATCTTAGTGCTGCATTTGATACCATTGATCATCACATTCTACTACAGAGACTGGAACACTTGATTGGCATTAAAGGACCCGCATTAAACTGGTTTAAGTCCTATTTATCGGATCGATTTCAGTTTGTACATGTTAATGATGAGTCATCCCTGTATACCAAGGTTAGTCATGGTGTTCCTCAAGGCTCCGTGCTTGGACCCATACTATTCACCTTATATATGCTCCCTCTAGGAAATATAATTCGGAAACACTCCATTAACTTTCATTGTTATGCAGATGATACACAGTTATACCTATCAATAAAGCCAAATGAAACTAATCAGCTTACTAAACTCCATGCATGTCTCAAGGACATTAAGACCTGGATGACCTGCAATTTTCTGCTGTTAAACTCAGATAAAACCGAAGTTATAGTACTTGGTCCTAAACACCTTAGAGATGCATTATCTAATGATATAGCGAGTTTGGATGGCATTAACTTGGCCTCCAGCACCACCGTCAGGAATCTGGGAGTTATCTTTGATCAAGATATGTCCTTCAACTCCCATATAAAACAAATTTCAAGGTCTGCATTTTTTCATCTACGTAACATTGCAAAAATCAGGCCCATCCTGTCTCAAAAAGACGCAGAAAAGCTAGCCCATGCATTTGTTACTTCCAGGCTGGACTATTGTAATTCTCTATTATCAGGCTGCCCTAACAAGTCTCTAAAGAGTCTCCAGCTGGTCCAGAATGCTGCAGCATGTGTACTGACAGGAACTAAGAAAAGAGATCATATTACTCCTGTATTGGCCTCTCTGCACTGGCTCCCTGTAAAATCAAGAATAGAGTTTAAAATCCTTCTCCTCACTTACAAAGCTGTTAATGGTCAGGCACCATCATATCTCCAGGAGCTCATACTACCCTATCACCCAACTAGAGCATTACGCTCCCAGAACGCAGGATTACTTGTAGTTCCTAAAGTCTCCAAAAGTAGAATGGGAGCCAGAGCCTTCAGCTATCAAGCTCCTCTTCTGTGGAACCATCCTCCTGTTTTGGTCCGGGAGGCGGACACCCTCTCTACCTTTAAGAGTAGACTTAAGACCTTCCTCTTCGATAGAGCTTATAGTTAGGGCTGGGCCAGGACCAGCTCTTAGTTATGCTGCTATAGGCCTAGTCCGGGGGACAATGACACACTGAGCTTCTCTCTCCTCCCCTCTCCTCTCCTCTCCATCTGTATACATTATGCCTGTACACATGCCCCATCTCTGCATGTCACTGACTTACTTCTTCCCCGGAGTCCTTGTGCTTTCTAGTCCTACAGGCTCCCATGGATCCTGGCCGCGCCCGGGTCGTGGATCGTGGATGCGCCCACTGCTATGGCCCTGCCTGATCGTGGATGCGCCCACTGCTATGGCCCTGCCTGATCGTGGATGCGCCCACTGCTATGGCCCTGCCTGATCGTGGATGCGCTCACTGCTATGGTCCTGCCGGATCGTGGATGCGCCTACTGCCATGACCCTGCCTGACACCCACCACTACTGTCGCTAATATTAGTCACATCTCTGTTACATACGTTCCACTACTATTATTGTAATGCATTACTACATACCATCCTTACCATTAATCACTACTACTGTTATCACTAGTAATCACATTTCCATGTGCATTTCATTATTATTGCTGTAATACATCTTTATGTACTTTCACTCCTGTCAACCATCGCTTATAATTGAATACGTTGTGATCTCGTTGATCTGCTCTGTACATGCGACATCTATTGCACGTCTGTCCGTCCTGGGAGAGGGATCCCTCCTCTGTGGCTCTCCCTGAGAGATTGTACAGATTGTAAAGCCCTCTGAGGCAAACTGTGATTTGTGAATTTGGGCTATACAAATAAAATTTGATTTGATTTGATTTGATTTACCTACTGATTTACCCTTTACCTACTGCGGTCTTGATTGTTTTGGTCCCTTCACAGTAAGGGAAGGAAGAAAGGAAATAAAACGGTATGGATTGTTGTTTACTTGCTTATGCTCCAGAGCAGTACATATAGAGACGCTGGATGACTTGACAACAGACACCTTCATGAACGCATTTCGAACATCTGTAGCTATCAGAGGGCCTGTACGCCAACAAAGATGTGATCAGGGAACAAACTTCATAGGCCCTAGGAGAGTGTTAGAGTTTTTTCTGAGTTGCTCAAGGGAATGGATCAAGAACATCAATGAGCAATCGGCTGTAAATTTGTAATGAACGTCCCATCAGCAAGCCACATGGGTGGAGTCTGGGAGCGCCAAATTCAAACAATCCAAAACATCCTGACTGCCATGCTCGAGAAGTCCACAAGCAGACTGGACACCACAACTCTGAGGACGTTTCTCTATGAAACAATGGCTATAATCAACAGCAGGCCGCTAAGGGTTGAATATCTTCACGATCCTATTGGTCCAGAACCTCTCACTCCCAACCATATACAGTATTAACCATGAAATCATCAATCGTTCTGCCCCCTCCTGGACAGTTCTGCAAAGAAGACCTCTGTCTGTGTGAAAGGTGGAGAAGAGTGCAGTTCCTAGCCAATGAATTCTGGCAAAGATGGAAACGGGAATACCTGTTAAACCTCCAACAACGACAGAAATGGCAAAGAACAAAACAAAATTCACAAGCAGAGGACACTGTGATTCTAAAAGATGACAGCTCATCAAGGAATGAGTGGAAACTTGCCAGGGTTGTATAAGCTCACCCTGGTGCAAGGTGCGAAAGCTGAAGTGACTAGTCAGTGACACTACACATGATAAAGGAAAACCATTTACTAAACCAGTTTACCTCGAAAGGCCTATTCACAAAGTAGTTACTTGAGGCAAACACATACATAAGGTCACATTCACTCAGACAATTCCTTCTATAATCTTGTTTAAAGGAAATCCCAAATTTTGAGTTAATGAGTGATTTGGTGGGAGTGTGAGTGCTATTATAAAATACTCAATGTTCATGGTGCACAATTGATAATTGATTCATAATCAATTTCATAATTTCATGTGATAAATAAATAATGAATTGATGTAAGGTTGAAATTTATGTTGGATGTGATTAAATAGATTTATCTCATACAGTTCAGGAATATACTGATGTGTAACAGGTAAATTAACAAGAGTGTAAAGGGTCATAGCCACTAGTGTACTAAAATATAAAGAGCAATTGTATTTTGTTTTATACGTTTCTGATGCAGAACCAATGTTTGTTTGTTGTGCCACTATGACAGAATACATTGAAGGACTGTACATTCCAACTGGAGTTGATTTTCTCCTGAAGCTGCATTAAATTGCGTCAAAGCTTGTAGTTATTTACGTCTGACGTAATGCAAGCAGTCAAAGAAACCTTCCAAGGACTCTAAAGGACTCAAGAAACTCTTTTCATGACAAACAAGACATGTACAAGCAATAAACGCCCATTTCAAAGAACCTACCTGTGTCTGTGTGTTATGAAGAGAGCTAGAACTACTATAATATCCGACTAATTTGCCCGGCCAAATCTGTTATGGAGGAAACATTTTCCGGTAGGTAGGCGGATATGGCCTATATCAGGAGATTCAGCACAATTCACTGAACGCGTGGATATAAGGTTTATGAATGTGCGACAAAGTATGTGGGAGTTATAAGCCAAAAGGCACTGTCCTTGACAATAGAAAATTCACAACGACAACAGATTATGAAATTTTTCGCCAGGTCTGATCTATATTCCAAGTTTGGTGAGTTTTGGGGTATGTTCAGGCAGTGAAAAATGCGATCATTTGGGACAAAGAAAAAAAATAACAAAAAAATAAAATAAACATTTGAAAAACAATAGGGTCCTTGCAGGTTCCCTGCTCGGGCCCTAATAATAATAAGAAGAAAATAAAAGCAGTAAAGGACAGTAAGAAAAAAGGAAAAAGACATCACAAGAGAGGAATTAAAAACAGATTCAGATCCTGCGTACACAATTCCATGTGATACCCGTGTTTATTTCACACTGAACTCTAAATGCCATTGCTACAGCATATTGTCATTTCAAATCAAATCAAATCAAATCAAATTTTATTTGTATAGCCCAAATTCACAAATCACAGTTTGCCTCAGAGGGCTTTACAATCTGTACAGAGACGACACCCTCTGTCCTTCGACCCTCGATTCGAGTGAGGAAAAACTTGCCCCAAAAAAAGGCCCTTTTAACAGGGAAAAAAAATGCGGAAGAAACCTCAGGGAGAGCCACAGAGGAGGGATCCCTCTCCCAGGACGGACAGACGTGCAATAGATGTCGCATGTACAGAGCAGATCAACGAGATCACAATGTATTCAATTATAAGCGATGGTTGACAGGAGTGAAAGTACACAAAGATGTATTACAGCAATAATGATGAAATGCACATGGAAATGTGATTACTAGTGATAACAGTAGTAGTGATCAATGGCAAGGATGGTATGTAGCAATGCAGTACGATAATAGTAGTGGAACGTATGTAACAGAGATGTGACTAATATTAGCGACAGTAGTGGTGGGTGTCAGGCAGGGTCATGGCAGTAGGTGCATCCACGATCAGGCAGGGCCATAGCAGTAGGCGCATCCACGATCAGGCAGGGCCATAGCAGTGGGCGCATCCATGATCCACGACCCGGGCGCGGCCAGGATCCAAGGGAGCCTGTAGGACTAGAAAGCACAAGGACTCCGGGGAAGAAGTAAGTCAGTGACATGCAGAGATGGGGCATGTATACAGGCATAATGTATACAGATGGAGAGGAGAGGAGAGGGGAGGAGAGGGGAGGAGAGAGAAGCTCAGTGTGTCATTGTCCCCCGGACTAGGCCTATAGCAGCATAACTAAGAGCTGGTCCAGGACAGGCCTGGGCCTGTCCTGGACCAGCCCTAACTATAAGCTCTATCGAAGAGGAAGGTCTTAAGTCTACTCTTAAAGGTAGAGAGGGTGTCCGCCTCCCGGACCAAAACAGGAAGATGGTTCCACAGAAGAGGAGCTTGATAACTGAAGGCTCTGGCTCCCATTCTACTTTTGGAGACTTTAGGAACTACAAGTAATCCTGCGTTCTGGGAGCGTAATGCTCTAGTTGGGTGATAGGGTAATATGAGCTCCTGGAGATATGATGGTGCCTGACCATTGACAGCTTTGTAAGTGAGGAGAAGGATTTTAAACTCTATTCTTGATTTTACAGGGAGCCAGTGCAGAGAGGCCAGTACAGGAGTAATATGATCTCTTTTCTTAGTTCCTGTCAGTACACGTGCTGCAGCATTCTGGACCAGCTGGAGACTCTTTAGAGACTTGTTAGGGCAGCCTGATAATAGAGAATTACAATAGTCCAGTCTGGAAGTGACAAATGCATGGACTAGCTTTTCTGCGTCTTTTTGAGACAGGATGGGCCTGATTTTTGCAATGTTACGTAGATGAAACAATGCAGACCTTGAAATTTGTTTTATGTGGGAGTTGAAGGACATATCTTGATCAAAGATATCTCCCAGATTCCTGACGGTGGTGCTGGAGGCCAAGTTAATGCCATCCAAACTCGCTATATCATTAGATAATGCATCTCTAAGGTGTTTAGGACCAAGTACTATAACTTCGGTTTTATCTGAGTTTAACAGCAGAAAATTGCAGGTCATCCAGGTCTTAATGTCCTTGAGACATGCATGGAGTTTAGTAAGCTGATTAGTTTCATTTGGCTTTATTGATAGGTATAACTGTGTATCATCTGCATAACAATGAAAGTTTATGGAGTGTTTCCGAATTATATTTCCTAGAGGGAGCATATATAAGGTGAATAGTATGGGTCCAAGCACGGAGCCTTGAGGAACACCATGACTAACCTTGGTATACAGGGATGACTCATCATTAACATGTACAAACTGAAATCGATCCGATAAATAGGACTTAAACCAGTTTAATGCGGGTCCTTTAATGCCAATTAAGTGTTCCAGTCTCTGTAGTAGAATGTGATGATCAATGGTATCAAATGCAGCACTAAGATCTAGTAAGACCAGGACAGAGACAAGTCCTTTGTCAGAAGCGATTAGGAGGTCATTTGTAACTTTCACCAGTGCCGTCTCTGTGCTATGATGTGCTCTAAAACCTGATTGAAAATCCTCATATAAACTATTTTTATGAAGAAAGTCACATAGCTGGTTGGCGACTGCTTTCTCAAGGATCTTGGAGAGGAAAGGGAGGTTGGATATAGGTCTATAGTTGGCTAAAGCTTCTGGATCAAGATTAGGCTTTTTAAGGAGCGGTCTAATTACAGCTAGTTTAAAGGATTGTGGTACGTATCCTGTTAATAGAGACAGGTTGATCATTTCTAGTAAAGATGTGCTAATTAAAGGTAAAGTTTCTTTCAGCAACCTAGTTGGGATGGGGTCTAGGAGACAAGTTGTTGGTCTAGATGAAGAAACCATCGAAGTTAGTTGGTGGAGGTCAATGGGAGAGAAGCAGTCTTTAAATATAAGTCAGAATTTACAACTGTTTCTGAGGTTCCTGTGTTTAAAGATACAATAGTGCCAGTTGAGGGCAAGCGATGATGGATTTTGTCTCTAATAGTTAAAATTTTATCATTAAAGAAGTTCATGAAGTCATTACTACTGAGCGTTGTAGGAATACATGGTTCAGTAGAGCTGTGACTTTCTGTCAGCCTGGCTACAGTGCTGAAAAGAAACCTGGTGTTGTTTTTGTTTTCCTCTATTAATGACGAGTAATAGCTTGCTCTGGCATTGCGGAGGGCCTTCCTATATATTTTAAGGCTATCTTTCCAGGCTAAGCGGGATTCTTCCAAGTTGGTGGAACGCCATTTCCTTTCAAATTTCCGTGATGTTTGCTTCAATTTGCGGGTATCCGAGTTATACCAGGGTGCTAACCTCCTGTGCTTTATAGGTTTCCTTTTCAGGGGGGCAATAGAGTCCAGTGTTGTTCGCAATGAGCCTGCAGTGCTATCAACAAGATGATCGATTTGTGAGGAACTGAGGTTAGTGGAGGAGTCCTCTATTATATTGAGACATGGCATTGAGTTTAGTGCCAGCGGTATAATTTCCTTAAATTTAGCTACAGCACTATCAGATAGACATCTAGTGCAGGAGTTTTTGCCTAATGGTGTGTAGTCCAGTAATAGAACTTCAAAAGTTATTAAGTGATGGTCTGATAAAAGAGGATTCTGTGGAGAAACTGTTAGATTTTCAATCTCGATACCATAAGCTAGAACAAGGTCAAGGGTGTGGTCAAAACAGTGAGTTGGTTTATGTACACACTGAGAGAAGCCAATAGACTCTAATAATGAGATAAATGCAGTACTAAGGCTATCATTAACGACATCCACATGAATATTAAAATCACCTACAATAATTACTTTATCTGATTTGAGGACTAGACTTGATAAAAACTCAGAGAATTCAGATAAAAATTCTGAGTAAGGACCAGGTGCTCGATACACTACAACAAATAGAACTGGCTGTAAAGTTTTCCACGTTGGATGTGAAAGACTCAGAACAAGGCTTTCAAATGAGTTATAATTTAATTTAGGTTTAGGAATGATTGACAGACTTAAGTCATAAATAGCTGCAACACCACCTCCTCGGCCGGAGCCTCGAGGAATGTGAGTATTAATGTGACTGGGTGGAGTGGATTCATTCAGGCTGACATATTCTTCAGGATGCAGCCAAGTTTCAGTAAGACAGAATAAATCAATATTACAGTCTGAAATTAAGTCATTTACTAGTACAGCTTTCGATGACAGGGATCTGATATTTAGGAGTCCGCATTTAATTCTCTTGTCTTGTTTTGAGATTGCAGAGTTGCTGTTAATTTTTATTAGATTTTCATGCACAACTCCTCTTCTGTGGACTTTTGATTTGATTAATTTAATTAATTTAGGTGGTCGGGGGGCAGACACAGTCTCAATGAAGTTTTGGGTGTGCAACTGATCTAATGGAAGCTCAGAGAAGCGTGTAAGACTGCAGCTCTGCCTCCTGGTCTCAACTCAAGTCCGCCAATTATCAACAAAGCCCACATCGTTTGCTGGACACCACCTCGACAGCCAGCGGTTGAATGATGACATGCGGCTGAACATGTCATCACTGGTTAGGTTTGGCAGGGGCCCAGAGAAAACTACGGAGTCCGACATTGTTTTGGCATAGTTACACACCGACTCAACATTAATCTTAGTGACTTCCGACTGGCGTAGCCGGGAGTCATTACCGCCGACATGTATTATGATCTTACTATATTTACGTTTAGCTTTAGCCAGCAGTTTCAGGTTTGATTCGATGTCGCCCGCTCTGGCCCCTGGGATGCATTTCACTATGGTCGCTGGTGCCGCTAACTTCACGTTTCGTACTATGGAGCTGCCAATAACCAGAGTTGGTTTCTCAGCGGGTGTGTCGCTGAGTGGGGAAAATTTGTTTGAAACGTGAAGCGGCTGGTGGTGTAACGTGTGCTTTGGTTTGGTATTATGCCTCCTTCGATCAGTCACCCAGCCGCCCTGCTGTCCCGGCTGCTCGGGAGTTGCCGAGGGACGGCTAGCTGAAGCTACAGTTGCTCGGTCCGCACTAGCTAAGTGGCTAGCTGCAGCAGTTACAGTCGGAGTTTCCATGCTGCGGAGCCGAGCCTCCAACTCACTGAGCCTCGCCTCCAACGCTACAAATAAACTACACTTAATACATGTACCAGTATCACTAAGGGAGGCAGAGGTGTAACTGAACATCTGGCACACTGAGCAAGAGAAAAGAGGAGAGCGAGAGGGAGAGAGAGAAGCCATCGCTAGCTGATAGTGGCTAAGCTAGGACACGATAGATTAGCCAGCAGAGCTAAGAGAGCTACAAACAGCAGCAAGCCCGGCGACCAAGCTATAAACACAGAGTATTGTTGAATGCCTTAGTGGACCAGCAAGTGCCCGATCACAAGCGGGATCTCGGTCGCTACAGAAGGAATACAACAATAATCTGCTTGGACGAGCCGGAGCAGCACAGTTACGCTATCAGTCAGTAACACAACAACAGGAAATGACGCAATGACGCAACACGCTTACCGTAGTACGTAGCAGAGAACAGAATTGTGCGGTCAGCTTCAGCTCAGATCACCAGATCACCATATGAGGACAATAAATATCATATTTTTCTTGTTTCATCTGGTATAAAATAAAAAACATCTCTGTGTTTTTTTCTGTTTTTTTTCGCAAAAACAACACACTCATTGCATACAGAAGGCTATATGCGGACTGTGCACCTTTATCTTTAAAAAAGAGCTTGAGATAGGGCAGGGAAAAGTGCCAATAAGTTAACACAAAGTTGTATTCAGTGTTGTCCATTGATTCATTATTTCCAGCATTTATTTATTTATTTGCACATTCATTTTATCCAGACTAACCTGCAGCATTCAGCCGTACCGCCGGATCCAATGCGAATCCAGTCACCCCGGAATGCTTCTGCTTCAAGTGCTTGAGCATGGCGGTAGTAGTACTGCTGACATCCGCTGCGTCGCACCAGCTCTAGATGTATCAGATCAGTCCGATCCGCTGCAGTGTCCTCTATCAGTGTCCTTGATATCCTCTAAGTTGGCTAGTAAAAAGATTTCTGTGAAGGCTGCTTTCGTATGTCCTCCCTCATCGGAGATCACTCCTCAATCCTCAAAGTGCAAATAAGAGCTTTGGGATGCACTGCAAGATGGCGGACCAGAACAACGTCCAGTTCAAGCTTCTACACTGTTGACGATACACTCCCACCTGGTTTCTGACCATGAGTTAGGTGTGATGTTAGCATAGCACTTCAAGATATCCCACCTCTTTCTGGAGGCTGAACAGTGTGAAGAGCTTTGGAAGGTGGCCAAAGTAGCGAAAGGCATCTGTATAGCTTTTTGCTGCATCAGCTACCACCAGGCTTCAGGGTAACTTGCTTGTAATCCTTTCCTTTCTTATTTGCAACATCATGGGCTGTCCTCTGCTGTCCTCAAAGAAGGAATTCCTGACAAGTTCCTGAAGCCTTTGTAATATGAGCAATGACAAGTTTCTCAGACTCCTCTGCCAAAAGGAACCCCATTATATGTTCTTTAATCTGTAGTGTGTTATTCATTGTGACAATTTGAATCATCACTGATAATTGTTTGTTGTGGCTAACATCAGGGGTGTTATCCAAAATAATTTAATAATATATTGATTCACTGTATAACTTCTTTTCAGATATCAAGTGTGGTTTGCTCCTAATTTCATCTCAGCTACAAGATTCCCCATAACTGGGTCAAACATGGCCATGAGCTCAGCTTCTTTTAGAGAGTTGCCATTGTCTTGTCTGTGTAGTGTGTCAGTTGTACCCCTCAGCCTCTCTAGGTGCCATTTTTAAAAATATATTTCTGGGATAAGGGCTTGCAGCAAAAACAGTAAAGACTATTGTTTGTTTCAGAGTACATCAGCCAGCTTCTCTTCATTTTCAACATTTTTTTGTTTTCTAATGAAGTTGTGGTGGTGGAAACTTCCGATTTTTGAGCACCAACATTAGCATATCACAAAAAAAATTTAAAAAGCAGAAGTACAAAACCAGATCATTCAGATCAATCACTGCTTTTTTTTTATCAGAGCCCCCAATCCCAGCTCCTTCTCAGCCTCAGGCAACAATGACAGAAGAAAATGAGAAAAAAATAGCGAAAAAAGCCACACAATATGGGAAATGTGGAGATGAACAACCAAAGAAAATGTGTCTTTTTTAGAAAATAAATAAAAATAAAAGAATTCATCAAAAATATATTTTTTTTAATGTAAGGGACAACTTCCTTGTTCCACCTGTCATAAGATGGGGGCAAAGCGTGTTTCCAGTTTATGAGAATGAGTCTGACTGGCAAAGTACTGAAGGCCATGGCATTATGAGACACAATCAAGAGCCCCTTGTTAAGTGAGATACCAAAAATGGCAGAAAGGGGATTCTGAGTTACTGTTATTATCATTATTACTATGTCATTAGCTTTTTGTAATGTGTCAAATATTCTGGACCAACATATTGTCAATTTTGGGCATGACCAAGGTTTGCAGGGGACTAACCACATCTGCAAGAGACATCACAATCATTATGATTTATTTTAGACAGTCTATGGTTAGTGTAATAAATTCTATGTATAATTTTACATTGAATCAATCGATGTAGGGGGCAAACAGAAGAATAATGAACTCGATCAAGCACTTTGCCCCATTGTTCATCATCAATGCAAAATCCCAAATCCTGCCCCCATGCTTCTTTGGTCTGATGGCGAAAAACTGCTGACAGAGTCCATGGAGTCATAGATATACGGAATAATCCTTTTTCTGATTGGGATCTACAGTAAGAAGTGTCAGTTAATGTTTTGGGAAGGCAATTTAGAAAATTAGGATTTCTGAATAAAGTGTCTGGTGAGAAAATTAAGTGAAAAAAAAGTGTGATGCTGGAATCACATTTCATCACATTTTGTTGACAGGTCTGAAAAGGACATGAAGATTTCCTTGTCAAATAAATTGTTAAATGATGTTATGCCCCTGTCGAACCGAAGTTGAAATGCAGAATCTACTGTATATTTGATGGCATAAAATGATGATTGTTAATTATTGGGGAAAGAGTAGGAGACCTGTGCAGACCAAAATGTTCTCTAAATTGCCTCCATATTTTAAGAGACTGAGTAACCACAAGACTAATGCTGATGGTAGAGACAGACACAGGCAATTGGGAGCACAGCCATGACCATAATGAAATCTGGGCTAAGGACACTTTTGAATATTTGCTGCCCAGTAATATTTTATAATACTGAGATGGGCAAGGCCACCTGACAATTCAGGATGCTGTAGGATTTCCTTGTCCTTGTTTATTAGCCCAAAGACATTTTTATTTTGATTTGTCCAATTTAGTGAAAAACTTTTTTTGTAATTAGTATGGGAATATACTGAGAAATTTTGGTAAAACAACCATTTTGTCCAGATGTACCCTGCCTGCCAAAGACAGTGGTTGAGTGGTCCACCTACTAAAATCTTCCTCCAGTTCTTTAAACAAAGGGATGAAATTACTGGTGAAGATATCTGCTAAGGACTTTATATCCAGGTCCAACTATTTGAAGGGAGCTATGTCATGAGGTAATTCCTTAACTCAGCTGTTCTCAAACTGGGGTCCCCGGACCCCTGGGGGTCCACGAGCCATAGCTTGGGGGTCCGCAAAATAATTTCCAATGAATTATTAAAGTTATGCTGTATCATTAAAAATTGCATAAGTACACATGGGAACCACTGCGCCAATAAAAGAAACATACTGATCCAATTACTCCCACTCCCAGCTTTGGGCCAATAAAAACTCTCATATGATTGTATCATTTAAATCTGACACACATTACTCCCTCGCATCACTTTGCTCAGGATGCACTTGGCGTACAGCTCCTGCTGCTGATTAGCTAGCTAGTGGAGATGGATACATATTTAAGACCATCCACTTCATCAAATGATGCTAAGCCCAAACCAGCTAAACTGTGAAAATATGACGACAGTTATCTCGGTTGGTTTTATTTAGAACAGCGATGGAAGACCAAAATGTGTTGTTTGTCTTCAGGTGCTAGCAAATGAAGCCATGAAGCCCACCAAGCTAAAGCGGCATCTGATTACAAAGCACAGATTTTAAGGACAAAACAAAAGATTTTTTCCGACAAAAGAGTGAGGAATACATGCGTCAGAAAACACAACTGGTGAACGTGGCCACAACTTCAGAAAAAGCACAGAGGGCTTCTTATTTGGTGGCTCAACGGATCACAAAAAGTAAGAAACCAGACTCAATTGGACAAGAACTTGTTCTTCCAGCAGCAGTTGAAATGTGTGAAGCTATGCTTGGGACAGAGGCAGCTAATAAACTGAAAGTTGAACTGCTTTCAAATGACACTGTGAGAAGGAGAACTGACTGTCGGCTGACATTAAGTCACAGCTACTGAATAGACTGCGTTCATGTGAGCAATTTTCATTTCAGTTGGACGAATCAACAGACATTTCCAGTGCAGCTCAATTGATTGTTCTGGTGCGCTATCCCTGGGAAGGAGACATTTTGGAGGACTTTCTGTTCTGCAAGGAGGTGCCAGGCAGGACAACAAGTGAGGAAATATTCAGACTTCTGGAGGCTTTCATGACTGAAGCGAGACTGAGCTTGGAAAAATGTATGGCCGTTTGTACGGATGGTGCAGTGGCGATGACCGGCTGAAAGAGTGGAGTTACTGCACGGATAAAGTCTGTCAATCCGAGGATTATGGCTACTCACTGTATGCTGCCCTGGCAAGCACTGGCTTCCAAAGACATGGAACCAGATCTTCACTCTGTTTTGAACACAGCTGTGACTGCAGGTAATTCTGTGAAGTCAAGGGCACTGTTTGTTTGGACAACTTTGCCGGGATATGAATGCTGGACATGACGCACTGCTATATCACTGTGAGGTGCGATGGCTCTCAGAGTTTATGAGAGAGGAAAAACCCAACATCGCACAGTTTTTTACAGACCGGGAGAGTGTGGCCAAGTTGGCATATCTTGCCGACATATTCAACATACTGAATAGCCTCAACCTCTCCATCCAAGGAGGCCACACATCCATCCTTGAAGTCAGCAACAAAATCACTGCCTTCATGAAGAAAATAGACCTATGGAGAAGGAGGATACAAGACGGAATAACAGACATGTTCCCCCAACTGACTGAGTTTCTCCACACAAACAACTTGTCTGTGGCCACAGTGAGGAAGGTCGCCACCTCACACCTCACATCACTGAGCGAGCACTTCAACTCATACTTCTTTTTTTTCTACGATTTTATTTAGCTTTTTCAGTACATACAAGACAAGACAAACAACCACAGGCTTGACGATCGAACAAAACAAAACAATAAAGGCCAAGCCAAAAATAAACTAAAACAAAACATAACCAAACAAAAATACACTACAATTGCTCCACACACCTAACTCATCTTCAACTCATACTTCTCTGATGTGAACACTGATGCCTGGGACTGGGTGCGCGATCCCTTTGCACCAGCTGCAACAGCAAATGGCAGGTAAGGCAGAAGAGCAGCTGTTGGAGTTATCCTGTGATAGGACATTGAAGGCCCGATTCCAGCAGCTTAATCTTGCAACCTTCTGGCTCTCCCTCTCACATGAGTATCCCAAACTCACTGCTGAAGCCATGCAAATATTGCTCCCCTTTCCTACAACGTACCTTTGTGAATCATCATTTTCCACTTTGACTGCAATGAAGAATAAGTACAGGGCTCGTGGAGGATGATCTTAGAGTCTGTTTGTCAACCATCACTCCAAGAATAGAGAAACTGTGTTGTGAGAGACAGGCTCATCCTTCTCACTAATTTAGTGAGTTATTGATGTGAGTGATTTGTGAATTGATTTGTGTGTGATAAGACTTTGATAAAGCCTAATGCAAATATTTATGACTAGGCTTAATTACTGAAACTGTTATGATGTTCAGTTTTTTGCCAATAGTTTGAATAAGGGGCAATAAGTTCATTGTGTTATGGTGAAACCACTTAAGTAATCTTTTAACTGGTTTTAAAATGAACTGGGTTGATTAGGACTTTGCCATTAGGACTTTAAGATCTGTTACTTAGAAATGCTGTCAGGTCAAAATGTAATTTGAATAAAAATTACCCTGTAACATATTTAAAATATGAATAATTCCTGCGGCATCTGGGAGTACAAATGGCAGTAAACATATGTTTAATCGATGTGAGGATTATGATAAAATTTTCTGCCCTGTAAGGGGTCCTTGGCCCCAAAAAGTTTGAGAACCCCGCCATAGCTAGTTTGTTTACCGCAGGCATATTTCTCCTTCCAAAATTTAGTTTGTATCCTGATACCTGGCTGAATTGTTCCAGAGTGTTTAAAATTGCCACCAGGAGAGACATAGCTGGATTCAATACACATAAAACTAAGACATCGGCATACAGCATCAATTTGTGTACATTTTCCAGCCGGGTAATGCCTTCAAAATTCTCCTCAGAATGCACCCAAATGGCCAGCTGCTCAATGGCAAGTGGAAATGGTAAGGGTAATGGTTAAGCTGAAAAAAAGACATGATTATATTGGCCTTTTGCACTGATGCTACAGGGGAGGAGTACAACAATATAAGAGATGAAATCAGGACCTAGGTCAAATCTTTCCATTACATCAAAAAGATATTTCCATTCTACCCTGTCAAAGGCTTCTCAGCATCCAGCGAGCAGATTGCTGGAGCTGGGCATGTTAAGTACATTTAAAAGCCTCGTGGTGTTGTGGAAGGGACGCCTCCCCAACATGGCACCTCTCTGATCTAATGACATGATGTGTGGCAAACAGTGTCAGGTAACGTTACTTTTAAATGTGACTAATTATGTTACAAGATTGCTGCCATTGAAAAGTAACTTACAATACTGCATTATCTACTGACAAAAATAACGTGTTAGAGTACTTAAGAGTTACCAGAAATTAGAGTAAACCCCCTTTGTGACTCGTTGCATGTTATATTGTTCAGACAGCGTGTAGCCAACTGTACATGTACCTTTGAATGTATTGACATAGTCATTTTGTAGCCTCCTTTATGGCCAACAGTCAGTAAGTCTGCAGCCTAATAATAGGAATGACAGATGCAATATAACATTTACAGCTCTTTATTTTGCTAACAATCTGACGACAAACTGGGCAGAGGCATACAGTATTAGGCACAGCTTTTTCAATGAAAACAATACAACACAGGCTCTTATAGCCTAATCTATCGTGTAAAAAAGCAACTAATGAGCCCTTAAACTATTAGGGCTTACATAAAAATGATAAAAGCACAACTATAATTAAAGTGCATTTTCTTTTATTTTTGTGGTGACAAAAGGAAAGGAATAGATAGCATTTTTTTCCAATAAAATATTACTTTTAGGAAAAACAAATCAAATAACTGATTGCTTGAATTGCAGAACTAATGCTTTACGTTCCTTGTTACAACATCAAAGAAATCTGAGTAGTCTAACAGATTACTTTGTAACAAGTTATCCCCAACACTGGTGGTAAAACATGTTGGAGGCGGAGGGCAAAGATTTCTGGCAGGATCTTTAGTCAACATTAAGTAGAGATAAGGGTATGTAGCTGCTTCAATCAATCAATCAATCAATCAATCAATCAAATCAATCAAAGCTTTATTGTCATTTAGCTGTAACAACAAAAGAAGTGCAGCAAAAATTAGGTTACGTTTCTCCGGGATCCCATAACACGAACACAACAAATACACACAATACATTACTATAATAATTTAAAACTAAAACTATGACTCAGGCTCATGATTTGCAGTAGTGTGCCTGCTCCAGATCAGCAACTCAGCACGATAAGCAAACTGGTGTGGGTCATGTGATGCAGGGAGGCTGGCTGTGATGTGTGGTTTGACAAGCCGCTCAAAACACTTCATCACAATTGGTGTCAGTGCCACGGGTCTGTAGTCGTTCAGACTGGATACAACTGATTTCTTTGCTACTGGTATTATAGTGGATGTTTTGAAGCATCTGGGAACGATGGCCTGACTGAGGGAGATGTTGAAGATGTCAGTCAGGACATCTGCTAGCTCACCAGCACAGGTTCTGAGCACACGCCCCGGAATGTTATCCGGGCCTCCCGCTTTCAGTGGGTTGACCCTGGTTAGGTCCTTGCGTGTGTCTGCTGCGTTGATGGTGAGGGCTGGCCCGATAGATGGTAGAGAAGGACCAGCCCACCCACTGGTTGTCGGGTTTGGTGCTTTAAAGCGTGCAAAGAAGTTGTTGAGCCTGTCTGGAAGAGAAGCCACCAGGAGTAATCCGTCAGTGCTTGGACTCCCTGCCACATCCACCTGGTGTTTCCTGTGAGCACACCTCTGTAGTCATCTGGGGTTTTCGGTTGTCACGTGCAGTGAAGATCTGAATTACAGTGACATCCTCTGGGCACTTTGCAATGTAACTGGTTACCACCTCAGCATATTCTTCAATGTCTATCTGATCTCCCTGGGAGGCTGCTGTCTTAAAAACATCCCAGTCGGTGTACAAGAAACAGTGCTGAAGTGCTGAGTCTGCCCCCTCAGGCCAGGTCCTGATGTGTTTTTTCACTGGCCTGCTGTGCTTCAGTAGTGGTTTGTAAGCAGGCACCAGCATAACAGATAGGGGTCAGCTCAGAACGGCTGAGGTGGGGGCGGGGCGTTGCCTTGTACGCATCTGCGGAGTTTGTATACACCAGGTCCAGCATGTTCTCTCCTCTGGCCCGCGTCTGGGATATTGTCCTGGAGCCATTTTCCGTGAAAGCAAACGCACAGTAGTCTTTCCACTCTCTGTGGGTTTCTCTCAACAGACGTAGCTCATCCAGCTTGTTGTTGAGGGAGTGGACGCTGGAGAGTAGGAGCGACAGTACTGCTGGTCTGGAGGGGTTAGCCTTTAGCCTAGCATTGATCCCGGCTCTCTTCCCCCTCTTTTGTTTATGTTCGCACCGCTTCCGCCTTCTCTTCATTTCTATTCATTATTCATTCATTCATTCATGATTAGGGATCCTTGTCGTCTTTAATGGGAGAGTGATCGTAGCATTTGTCAGTGTTGAGAGCTTTGTTGTACATATCTGTCAGATAAGCAAACTTCCTATAAATATAAATATAAATATAAATATAAATATAAATATAAAAATATAAATATAAAATAAAAATAAACCCATTTGGGCATGGGGACTTTCTACTTTGCAAGGTTTTAATCGCCCCTTCAATCTCATTTGTTGATATTGGCTCGTGCAGATCCTCCGCAAGAGTGCTGTCAATTCTGAGGAAATCAAGTGTATGTCAGACATTTTCTATGCCAGCTTGACAGCAATCAGAAGTACATAAATCAAAATAAAACTTAGCGATTGTTTTGTTAATAATTTTTGGATTGACAGCATCTGATGAGGATTTAATACTAAGAATAAACCTGGACACTGCTGCAGCTCTGGCCTGGTGAACCAGGAGCTTGCCAGCCCTGTCTCCTGAATCAATAGCATGTTGTCTTGACTAAAGTTACTGCAATGCAGCTTTATTTGTAGTTAAAAGGTCAAACTCTGATTGAAGCGAGTGATGGGTCTGGGAGACTACCATAGCTTATGGAAACTTTAAACTTCTGCAACAGTACAAAATTGTACAAAATTAAAATCCCCACCAATGATAATGTGGTAAATCTCAACATTGGGAATGGAGGTAAAAAAGAGAAAGAAAAGAAAATAGAGGTAAATTGCTTTTCCTAGGAAGGTGCATAAATGTGTCATCTCCCATTCCCCTTAAGAGCCAGGTGTGCCAGGACCAGATACATATTAAACAGTAGCACCCATCTTCGATGAGGGAAAGGGATGTGATCCTCGGCTGCTGGACCCACCTGACCACACCTCATTTTAAGACCAACCAACCAAGGGGCGCACAGGTGGGTGCAAGTACATTTGCTATTTACACAACATGGGCACTGGATGTGAAAACTACAACTGCGTCAGTCTGAAACTAGCAATGACACTTGGCGCAGAGTGTAAGACAGAGCCCTATGTCTCTTCCCAGATCTTGAAGGTGAGATATATTATCATTTGTCTTGATAATGTTGCATTGTCTCCTTGAACATTATGTTTCTCAGTTGTCTGCCTTTTGTCTGAGAGGGAGTGCAGCTCTCTCTCTCTCTGTCTCTCTCCCTCTCATTATGATGGTTGTCTGCAGGTGCAGGACTCAGGGAGGAGCCACCAACTGCACTGCATCACCATAAACAATATAATCAAGACCTCTTCTTATACCCTGCTCAGTCATGTCCACCCTGCCAGTTCATCATTGTTACTACAGTTAGTGCAGCCATGTTCAAGCCTTTTTGCTAAGTGAGTTCTATTTTGCCTGAAAATGACCTTGTTTTCCATCTGCTTACAGTCCTGCCTTCCTAAGTCCGGCCTTGCTTATCCTACTCGACAGCCAAGCCTGCTCCTTATTCACCAACCATCCACACTGCTTTGAACCCAACCATCGGTTAAGAACCCCTGGAAACCCCCACCCTGGACCTACTCCTCTCTGCCCCAGCTCCTTGGTTTTCCTGAAATAAAAGACCTTAAATTGATTTTCTAGCTCCCTGGTGTTATCTGAATTTGGGTTCACTAGTTGCCCCTTAACAGGTAACTCGGTTTGACCCCTTGACCCCTGATGAAAACTGTGTTGTCACCTGAGCTGAAAGGACTAGCCAATCAGCAGAATCAATAGGTGCTGTCTTTGTGGACTGACTTGTTGCAGGCTGTGCTCTAGCTGTACATGATGTCTGGTACGGTGATTACTGTAGTGGGTAAACATGGGGCTGGTGCAGGCTTGGAGTGGCTACTCTGAAAGATTCCTGGTGGGCCCGGCTGGTTATTAGGCTGCAAGGTTCTTCAGTGACAGGATTTGTAAACACAAATAGATAATGCAGGCTGCACTTGCAGAAGCCCAGGAGGTTATGATTCGTCACCTCATTGATAATATAACGTTTGACCCTTGAATCTGGTCCACTGAGTCCACCCTGAGTGACATACAGTGAGGGGTGCATGTTGGTGAGAGATGGGAGTAACCCGCAGATTCCACTGGATACGGTACGGCTGCGTTACGGCTCCGCCACGGTGGCGGAGCTGATCCGTAGCACTCTAGTCCATGTGTTAACTTCCACCAGGTCCGCTGCGCTGCGTGTCTGCTGCGTCCCAGCTCCGGCAGTCCGCAGCCCTGCGGAGCAGATATGCAGGACTTCTATTCTGGCGGACGCCGCAACACAACACAGCAATTCAGCCGAATTTAGCACAGAGCAGACAGGAAATCAGACAAGAAACAACAACAAGACATCTGGTTGATTTTCAAAATAAAACACTCCTTGTTGATACAAACACAAAAACCTCAAAAAAGAGACAAATACGAGCTCTTCTTCTAATCCGTCGGTCGGGAACACTTCGTGTTGTTGTGTTTATAACACATACATATAACTGCGGTCGTGTGTGATTATGTAATTATCGCGGGAATTTCTCGGTTTCGTAACTCCAGCTGCGCCGTGGCGGACTCAAAACGCAGCTGGTGGGGGTTGCCGGACGAGAACGACGGAGCAAAATCGTACCGGAGCTGTAACGCAGCCGTACTGTAGCTGTACCGTATCCAGTGGAATCTGCGGGTAAGACATGAACAAGTACAAGATGGCTAATGAGAAGAGCAAAGAGTTCTGAAATGGCCAGAATGAAAAAACAGAAAGCTCTCCGAGCTCACGTGGCCAAATGTGCAAAATTCAGCTTAAAAAAGTTTATCAATAAAACAAGCTTGCAATTTGAGAGTGAAAGTAACATTAAAGAACAAGCCCCAGATGGAGACGATGAGAAAGGTAAGCTAGCAGTGCCAGGCATCAAAACAGAATACAATGTATAACATTGCCTGCAAACCACTGTTCAAGGTTATGAATCGAGTCAATGAATTGTGTGGTGTTACAGAATATAATGTATACAATACGAGTAAGTGCTTTGCAAATAGTATGTTGTGACGCCACCTAGGTGTGAGACACTTTGTCTTGTAGCCCCTCAGCAACAGACGTTATAAAGAGTGCATTCTAGACCTGCTCTACATGAAAAATTACCAGAAATAACTATGATTCGGCACTATATTAATAAAACTGACTTGACTCAAGATGATTAGAACATGGTTGTAAGGAGGGCAGACTGTGAGTGCTGAAAATGATGACAATTTTTCAGATTTGATGGAAGCAGTGCCAGGATTGATTATAAGCTCTGGTCTCCACTCTACCTGCTGCCAGATGACTTCATCAGTACTGAGTGGTAGTCCCTGCTACTGCTAATCTCTTTAAGAGTTTTCTCATGTTGTTCTCTGTGCATGTTACTAAGAGATCTAACTTGTTTTTGCTTTCAGTAATCTACATCGTTTTCATCTACCAGCGGCTGTTTCCAGTGACCCAGCCAAGGTGCTGAACACCTCTGCAGCCAACAGCCTTGCCCTGAGTTCCTCTGAGTTCCACACTCCATGCTATCCACCAACACCACCGTGAGCTACCTCTCCTCCTCCTCCTAATCTCTGGCGGATTCTCCAGCCAGAGCCTCTCACTATTCATACTTGCGTATTCCCTGTGAAGCATCAATTCATTTCCTTACTACTCTAGTCCCTGCCTTGTTGTCCGCTTCTGGGTCCTACTCAGTAGGTGATTTGTTAATTTTTAACAGGGGGGATGGTTCAATGGGAGCACCACCTTGCCCCGTCACACCTATGTACACCTCCTAAAGGACATTGTTGATGCCTTAACCATAACTGTGACATTTCTAATTCTACAATTCCATTTTATCCAGTTATCTTCCTTCTCTCCCTACTACAATTGTCTTTTTATAACTGTATTTAAGTAATGAGTAAATACACCTTTAAATTGTATGCAGTGGACTGAGTTTATTCAGGTAGGGTTTTCTCATGTTTCTCACAATACACTACAAGCAGGGTCATTTTAAGTTACATGACCCCTTGGAATTTTTTACCATCTAAATTCCTTGAAGGACACACATTGAACATTGTGCAAAATAGTAGAGCCCGACCGATTTATCGGTAGGCCGATTTTATCGGCTGATATTAGCCTATCACAGATATATCAGTATTGGTGTATATATTGTCCAATATGCACTGATATGAAAACCTTATATTTAAAAACTATAATGCAGAAAAACATGCTTGGGCTAATTTAAAATTGGTGTAATGACATAGTTTGTCCAGCAGAGTGCGCTTCAATGGGGGATAAAACAGCTGGTGTCTGGAGATGTAACAGCTACCTCACTAATGGCTAGACTATAAACTAGCACAAAAATGACAATTACCAACATAACATAAGCCACCATGTTCTGAACAGACACACTAAAAACACTTACAAAAAGTGACATTTTAGTTTTAGAACAAGCAAACTTGTTGTGCTCCTCCTCTACATGAGAGACGCGCTGGGAATCCACCGGAAGCTGCTCTATGACGTCGTGTCTGCTACAGGTTTTGTTCTGCCCTCCGCACGGCATCATACCATGAATGTATGAAGAGAACGACAGTGGGAACGTTTCAGAAGCGGAGCTTTTGGCCTGCCCGATATTGTTGACTTGCTCAGATTTTGTTGATCTGGTCATTTTACAATCAGGAGTCTGCACACAGTGTTTAATTTTGAAAATTGACCGGATGCTCTATGCCGTTCCTGTGTCTCTAACTTTCTGCTGAAGCGATCTGTTCTGTGCAGCTTGTTGTGGCTTCCGTCAAAAATCGACCAGGCAGCCGGAACGCAAAGCAGCCATGCACGGCTCAACTGTGCGCCGTCGATCGTGGCCGCTTGTGATTTGTAACACACTTTCTGCTACTAGGGGATGGAGAGTGATGGCAGGCTAACAAGGGGGAATCTATTTGGTAATTTTGCTAACAAGGGGGACGGCATCCCCCCTCAAATTGTTAATACCAACTCTGCATTTAATTAATTCAACCACTGGCCAAAGTCAGTCCCATAAGTACTCAGCAAAACGTTCAATTTCAAATACGCACAATTAAGGTTTGCAAAATGATGAGGACTCAAATGCAGACACTAGGTAGGCAGGAGGACTTGACAAAAAAGTGAACTTTAATGAACTAAATCTGTGTTCCAAATAACAGGCAACAAAACGGCTGGTTGTCAAAACATAGAATTGAGTTTCAACATACCTGTGGTTTGCAAAGACATACATTGCCAACATTTATTCTGGTGATTGGGTTGGGAGCACACAAAGGAGCCCCTGTTTCTTTCTTTCTCATGGATTCCCAGGTACACACACCTTTTTTTAACAATACAAACAGAGGTAGTCACATTGTGAGCAGGACATCATCCATCACAGAAAAAAAATCACTATGTGGACGACCACCAGAAACCCTTAAACTGGATTAATTTATTTGAGAAGTGTGTCTCAAAAGGTATAAAAGGCCTGTCTGTTGTGGGGAAAGCAGTTGAGAAATACACATGTTGCTCTGTACACTTGATCATTTCAACATTTACACATGCACATAATATGGCTTTTGTCTTTTAATCAACTATTACCATAAAACAGTGAAAAATGATGTGATGTAGTTTGTGAACCATCTGAAAAGGCCTGTGCCATAGAACAAACATTCCTTTAGGTAAGGTGGTCCAATTAAATTTACAGTAATCTGTGTGAAACATACCTCACTCTTTTTTAATTTCATTCAGAAAACTCACACTTAATGTTTGCGTATGTACAAATGAGGAAATGTACGTACGCAAACAAATATTTAGATTGATAAAAACCTGGCGTACACCAAACAGTGCACAATTTCCTTTTATAAATCCCAAGTCAACTTGATTCCTTGGTTTTCCTGCAATAAAAGACCTTAAATTGATTTGCTGGCTCCCTGGTGTTATCTGGATTTGGGTTCAGTAGTTGCCCCTTAACAGGTAACTCCGTTTGATCCCTTGACTCCTGATGACAAACTGTGTTGTCACCTGGGGTCCGTTTCACAAAGCAGGTTTAGTGAAAACTCTGAGTCTGTTAACCCTGAAATGAGGGAAACTCTGAGTTTTCCGTTTCACAAAGGGAGGTAACTCAAACCAGAGAAAGAGGGGAAACTCCAGCCTGTTTCACAGAGAGAGGTAACTTAAGCTCTAGGTCAGTTACCATGGTAACATACTCTATGAACCTAACCTGGTCGGGACCAGGTTTTTCTCAACAAACCTCGAGTTTCTCTCTGTCTCCGCCCTCTTTCAGCCACACACGGTATTTGATTTCCTCATTCATTCAGTCAGCAGGCGAGTTTTGGCGTAATATAGTTCTGCCGTCTGTTTTTTGAGAAAATCATTGTAAAAATCAGTCAGTAGGCGACATTAGCAGTTACATTAGGTGGCGACTATTTTCACTACCATGGCATGTCCTTTTGATAATGATCCCGTGGATGAAGGTGCAGCATTACTGCGCAGAGAATTACATATTCGTCGGGAGATGATTATCAGACCGCGCATAGAATTATCTTTTTGAGCGGTACCGTTTCACGTCACAGTCCATCATTTACATACACAACCTAATCCGTCCTTACATTTCCAACATTACCAACCGAAGTCATGCTCTCACATCCCAGCAGATATTGTGTGTTGTGCTGCGGTTTTTTGCAAATGGGAGTTTTTTATACAACGTCGGAGATGCAGAGCACTTTACAAAAATAAAAAAAAGTCATGAAAGGGAAATAAATATTTTTATGAATAGGCTTAAAATATATATATAGGTCTAGGCATATTACATTTTATAAAAGCACTTGTGTCTTGGGGGGTGAGCTCAGAGGATGAGCTCAGCCACTGGCCTTCCTAAACTCTGGCTCAGGCCCAGCTCCTCTGCCTCTGTTAGAGGTGCGGTGCTGGGCCACCACCCGTTTTACGGGCATCTGCTTTCTTTCTGTTGGCTGAGTAGAAGTCTGTGTTAGTTTAAATAGGCTTAATTCTTTAACAGAACATGATATAGATGAGAAGACATTTATGTGTGTGAAAACAGCATTATGTTGGAGATAAAACAACTGTACAGTCAAACAGCCACTTAATATTTACTTTACAATGTAAAACATGATCAAAATGAGGTACCCCGTGAGATTATGCTGAGGTCTTACCTGTTTGAACAATGTTTTTATGTTTCATCTTAAGCTGCTTACACTTCCTTCTAAAAACGTGCTCAAACTCACCGTATGGGCGCATTAATTAAAAAAAACGTAGCCCTCCTCTTCCCCGTTGCCATGGTGACTCGTCGAATCGGGGCTCCATTGATGCTGTCTTTTTATACTTGTGGCGCACGCGCTTAACTCCAGGTGAAACTACTCCGAGTTGATCAAACTAACTCAAATCAGCTGTTCTGGAACCGAAAACTCAGAGTTTAAGGTTAGACTCAGAGTTTGTTGAACCTGCTTTGTGAAACGGACCCCTGATCTGACAGGACTAGCCAATCAGCAGAGTCAATAGGTGCTGTCTTTGTGGACTGACTTGTTGCAGGCTGTGCTCTAGCTGTACATGATGTCTGGTATGGTGATTACTGTAGTGGGTAAACATGGGGCTGGTGCAGGCTTGGAGTGGCTAATCTGAAAGATTCCTGGTGGGCCCGGCTGGTTCCAAATCAACTTGGAAATGCGTGCATGTGGATCCACCTCATATCCCGCACTCTCCACACCCACATTCAACCATAGATGATCAATGCAAAGCACTTAATGAATGTTAAAATATGGTAATGAGCCGCTGATCAATGACCAATGAGAGAAAGATGAGGAAAGTACATATTTCTGGTGAGAAGGAGGTGTTCCTTTGTAAGGTGGAGGCTACAAAGCACATATTGTATACGTTCATTCATGTTGTCCTCGAGTAGCGGAGGACAGTGGCAGTCCGTGCAGTCCATGCAACAATACGGAGTGGCACTGCAGTATTTCTATGTTTTTGGTGATCAGACTGGCCGTTCCACTGGCCAAAATGATCGCGATCAGTGTTATCCCCTACGCTTAGATATCATTTGAAAGTGGAAGTTATATCAGTTATATGTGAAAATTTTTTTATTTATTTAAGTTTAGTTACGGTGAACCCGGCCTGCATTACGATTAGGACTCGTTATAATGGTATGGAGTGTAATGATTGTGAGAGAGGCGTCACTGACTTTATTTCCACACGTTCTTAATTTACACAATCCATATGTGTTGGTTGTGAAGGTCTACCGAAGGTCTACCGGGTGAGCTGAAGAGAGGAAAGAAAAAGTGCGTGTGTGTGGCAGCCACAGCACTGTCTCCAGTGCACTCTGTGCGCGCACAGTGTGTGCCTGACAGCATAGTTGATGGTGTTCACTCCTACTTAGTCTGTTATATGTGTACAGTATTCATTATTTGATGATTCTAAGTGCTGTATCATAGGCAACTGGACTTGTTATGCCTACGATACAGCACTTAGACCTCAGACCTTGATGACTGAGAAACCTTCATCAACATTATTTGATGATATCTGATGTGATCTTAGAATTCTACAACTGATGATGACAATTTCGTTATCAATCAGTCCTCTCCAGTGTGCTCTGGGGGCAGGAATGTGATGGTGAGACAGCACCAATGAAATATTGATTTCAGATGAGTTGGTTTATATCTTTTATGTTTTAAATGTGTTTATGGAATAGTCATGGTTCACTTCAAGCGCAAGTACAAATGACACTGCTGGTTTGAATGTTTATGATACGAAAGATGTATTACAGCAATAATAATGAAATGCACATGGAAATGTGATTACTAGTAATAACAGTAGTAGTGGTTAATGGTAAGGATGGTATGTAGTAATGCATTACAATAATAGTAGTGGAACGTATGTAACAGAGATGTGACTAATATTAGCGACAGTAGTGGTGGGTGTCAGGCAGGGCCATGGCAGTAGGCGCATCCACGATCAGGCCATATAGACCATATAGTCAGCTACTAAGATTAAGACGCATTTGCAATTCTGATTAATCTTGATGAGCAATCTAAAGAGCTTTGTACACATTTTAAGATGAGAGGTTATGGGAAAAACTTGTTAGAGAACCTTCTGAATAGAGTACACCAAGTTCAACAGTCTGATTTACTCGAATCTAGGTCAAGAGAAACGTCTTCTCAGGGTCCTACATTTGTATCCACCTACAGTCCTATATCCAAGTTTGTTAAACAAGTAGTGAATCGACATTGGTAAATCTTGAAAAGTGATCCTTACATTGCTTGTTCATTTCAAACTCTGCCTAGATATTTTTATGAACAGTCTTCGAACTAAACGATTATTTAGTGAAGTCAAATTTGCCTAAGAGGCACACTCACAGAACCTGTGAGCATTGTTCTATTCATAACTTTGTTGTTAAATCATCAGTAGCTAGGTACTTTAATAGTCATAAACACAGTTTGAGTGAACTACATTATATGGGCATTGAGGCAGGGAGAATGCCTTTGAGAGGTGGTAACAGGGACAGAATCCTCTTCCAGAGAGAAGTCTATTGGATACACTTTCTCGGCACTCTGATTCCAAAGGGACTGAACTGTGATACAAACATGTGCTATGTTGTTTCTTGTGATACAGTTAGGTGCTATTTTTTTGTGAGTTTTTGTGTGCATGAGACCCTGTGTGGTCCTTTGCTCTCCTCCAAAAAGATACAGCTTCCCCTATTGGGGTATATCTGTTGTGCAGTTTTTGGGTAACCTATAATTAGTACACCTGTGTAGTTTTATTGTGAATTTGCCAGACTACACGCTGAAGAAGGGCGTTTTGCCCAAAACATCCATGTGGCAAGAACAAACAGTTTGATGGGAGTGCTGTCCTTTATTTTTCTTTTGTTTATTCACTACAAGAGGGATTCAGCAACCCCGTACTGAAGCTATATATGTGAGTTGAGCGCATTGTTTCTTATTCTTTTTTTGATCAAAACTTTTGTGTGGGAAGTTGCATACGCCTCTTTCAGGCCCCATTTTGTGCATACATAACGTTTATAAATGAGACCCATGGCCTTTTTCAGCCATGCAGTAGGGCCTACTGTACATTGCAACAGTTCAGTTTCACATATTTTAGATTGAGTCTTTAAATTTAAAGGCTCATTATTTTTAATCACATTTTATTCATTTCCCTTGTAGTTTTTGTCGACTCAATTCAATACAGTTTTATGTCAATGAAAGGTCATACAATTTAACTTTCTTTTGTATATCTCTTTAAAATGATTCAATGGGCTGATAAGCCTCCATATAATCAGCTGCTCCATTTTTGCAGATTTGTTTTCAAATATGCCACACAGTTTGATCAGACAGTCAGTTGTACTTACTTACTTAGTTTTACTCCATTAATAGGATAATATATGATTAAGTATTTCACTGGTCTAACTAAAATGTACTAGTCCTGGACAGAGCATGTGAGTGGAGCAGAGCAAGATGATCTTGGATGTAGTGCAGAGTAGCTTTTTTAAATAGGTGGAGCATCCCCTTATCTCCCTCTAATTTTGCTCTGGTACCACTCACACCATGAGTCCGAAGTTGGCACAGTGTTCAGCATCTTGAACCGCTCTGCAAGCGCTGAAAGGGCATTCTCTGCTGTCAAGACCACCGCTTGAGTCTGAAGCCTCAGACTTTGGCCGAACTTGTATTCTTGAAGGTTAGCGCAAAAAAACTGGAGATAAGGCAAGCAACTCGTCCTTGTATTTTATTTTACAGTGCACTTTACAGTAAATGTAGGCTAATTTTTTTTTTGTTACCCTTATGCCCAATGTGCAATTTTAGTTATTTAAGGAAAGACAATTTTACTTAAAACAAGTCCAAATTTAAGGCTTGCCCTAATAGTTTCTTTTGCTTTAAAACGTGGATAACTTGCCTTTTGTAGCCTAATATTTCTTATTTTTTTAATTTTATAGATGAGTTTTAATTTGTGAGTTTTTCCTTTCTGTGTGAAAAATGTGGTTTTAGCTGCGGACTAACTTTGGATGCCAGGCTACAGTTTAAGCTAAAATTTAAATACAATGCAGATCTTTGATTCCTTTTTTTCTTTTTCTTTTTTTTTTTTTTTTTGAGCAAGCAGTGAGCAATTTGACTGGAGCGAATTGGAGTGAAATCTGAGTGCAAATTCTCACCACTCCACTCCACTCACATGCTCTGCTCCTGGAAATGTTATGAGACCATCTAAATCATTCATTCATTATTTTGCAAAGACGATGTAATGACATGGTTTGGCCACAATGAAAACTGGCTTCAGAGCCTGGCACTCCTCGTGGGGGCTTGAGGTGGCCACAGAAACAGGGTGTGAAATTAAAATATGGGAGGAAATGAAAAGCACAACATGACACATAAGGGTAAAACTTCAAAATAAAACAGGAAACCACAGACGCAAAACCAGAATCATGACATTTGCCACATTTTGTTCATGTTCCATATTGTTGACTGCTGACTGAAGCTAGAGGGGAAATATACTTAACTTGAAGAGGGTAATGCTACAGAGAGGAGAGGAGAAAAAGATAAGAGTGAATCGGAGTCTCTGGTGAGTGATGAGTTTAGTGAGAGGTTAGCCTGAATTCAAACAAACATACAAACACACACCCTTGGCGCCTGCCACTGCTTGCTATCTTAAGCCTTTACAGTAAGGGAATCTGGCTGTTTGGTGCATATAGTTTAGTTTATTTGGATCCTCATTAGCTACACCATTGCAGCAGTTATTCTTCCTGGGGTCCACACTTAAGCAAATATAGTAAATTACTGCAAATGATCCCACGGTCAAACTCGCTTCTGTGGGGCTGAACAAACCATTACACAACACTATTGCTGAAATTTGTCTGGTGTGACATAGGCACCAATATTATACATACAAGGTAATGTTTTAAAGTTTTGTTCACGTAACATTTAGTCTTATTCATTGACTTCCTCACTCTGACTCCCTCCCATAAGTTTCTTTCGCGAAAGGCAACCAAATGATACACATTGTAACCTTAAGTAAACTTTTTTTCTCTGGTTTGAACATTGTTGAAAACATTTTGGATAATGCAAATGCACAACTCAACAACAAAATATGATTATGATATGATATGATTTTGATGATACAAAATATTTAGCAAAGGTCTAGTCATTTTTACACATTTTACTGCAGAATTCTTGTACATCTTGCATAAATCTTTATTGTATTTGCACAGTATTTTGTGCAGGGGGTACAGGGTTGGGGTGGATGAAGCTCAAGCATATCAGATAAGACAGAAAGTGGGACAGTTGTAATATAGGCCTTCCTTGCTGAAAAAGGCCAAGTCCTGACAAAAAGGAGTGGGGTGTGACTCACATATATTTTTACTGTACAGTAAATCACTTTGGTATCAGACCACCTCACTTAAAATGGTGTTTGTTTGACACAGACCAAAGGCATGCAATCTTTGAGTGTGCAGTTAGCCTTTTATAATCACTGTGTACCCTGTGACATATAAAATACATGAAACAGCAAGAAGTAAACAGTTTTTGCCTGAAGTAAGTACTGGGAACACCACATAATTCCTGTGTTTGTATTAATAGTCGATACTGGGACAAAAGCCATACTGTAATGTGCAACTGAAAGGTGTTTATGGAATAATTTTTATACTTCACTACAAGTGCATGTACAGAAGTGCAAGTGCATCATCACACATCGTTATGTGTAAAATAATGCCTCTCATGTTTAATTTCTGCAATCAGGGTTTAATTTTTCCACCTCTCTGTCACAAGTTTCCCCAGTCTCCAAATTATTTGTATGCATGGGTCAAAGTTTTTAAAGAAACATCCCAATCTATGCTTAGAAAGTTGCAAGGTTTATAAATGAGGCCCCTGGACTGTGGACACAGCCTTAATAACATACAGTACAGACCAAAAGTTTGGACACACCTTCTCATTCAAAGAGTTTTCTTTATTTTCATGACTATGAAAATTGTAGATTCACACTGAAGGCATCAAAACTATGAATTAACACATGTGGAATTATATACTTCAGTGTGAAACAACTGAAAATATGTCTTATATTCTAGGTTCTTCAAAGTAGCCACCTTTTGCTTTGATTACTGCTTCGCACACTCTTGGCATTCTCTTGATGAGCTTCAAGAGGAAGTCACCTGAAATGGTCTTCCAACAGTCTTGAAGGAGTTCCCAGAGATGCTTAGCACTTGTTGGCCCTTTTGCCTTCACTCTGCGGTCCAGCTCACCCCAAACCATCTCGATTGGGTTCAGGTCCGGTGACTGTGGAGGCCAGGTCATCTGGCGCAGCACCCCATCACTCTCCTTCTTGGTCAAATAGCCCTTACACAGCCTGGAGGTGTGTTTGGAGTCATTGTCCTGTTGAAAAATAAATGATGGTCCAACTAAACGCAAACCGGATGGAATAGCATGCCGCTGCAAGATGCTGTGGTAGCCATGCTGGTTCAGTATGCCTTCAATTTAGAATAAATCCCCAACAGTGTCACCAGCAAAGCACCCCCACACCATCACACCTCCTCCTCCATGCTTCACGGTGGGAACCAGGCATGTAGAGTCCATCCGTTCACCTTTTCTGCGTCGCACAAAGACACGGTGGTTTGAACCAAAGATCTCAAATTTGGACTCATCAGACCAAAGCACAGATTTCCACTGGTCTAATGTCCATTCCTTGTGTTCTTTAGCCCAAACAAGTCTCTTCTGCTTGTTGCCTGTCCTTAGCAGTGGTTTCCTAGCAGCTATTCTACCATGAAGGCCTGATTCACACAGTCTCCTCTTAACAGTTGTTCTAGAGATGTGTCTGCTGCTAGAACTCTGTGTGGCATTGACCTGGTCTCTAATCTGAGCTGCTGTTAACCTGCGATTTCTGAGGCTGGTGACTCGGATGAACTTATCCTCCGCAACAGAGGTGACTCTTGGTCTTCCTTTCCTGGGGCGGTCCTCATGTGAGCCAGTTTCTTTGTAGCGCTTGATGGTTTTTGCGACTGCACTTGGGGACACTTTCAAAGTTTTCCCAATTTTTCGGACTGACTGACCTTCATTTCTTAAAGTAATGATGGCCACTCGTTTTCCTTTACTTAGCTGCTTTTTTCTTGCCTTAATACAAATTCTAACAGTCTATTCAGTAGGACTATCAGCTGTGTATCCACCTGACTTCTGCACAACACAACTGATGGTCCCAACCCCATTTACAAGGCAAGAAATCCCACTTATTAAACCTGACAGGGCACACCTGTGAAGTGAAAACCATTTCAGGTGACTACCTCTTGAAGCTCATCAAGAGAATGCAGAGTGTGTGCAAAGCAGTAATCAGAGCAAAAGGTGGCTACTTTGAAGAAACTAGAATATAAGGCGTATTTTCAGTTGTTTTACACTTTTTTGTTAAGTACATATTTCCACATGTGTTAATTCATAGTTTTGATGCCTTCAGTGTGAATCTACAATGTCAATAGTCATGAAAAGAAAGGAAACTCATTGAATGAGAAGGTGTGTCCAAACTTTTGGTCTGTACTGTAAGTTTTCACACTTTTATGATTTTATGGATATGGACATGAACACAGACTATGCAATAGCAATGCTTTGTAAACTTGGTTTCAGCACCGGCCTGCTCTTTGAGGAGCAACCTCCCCTTTGAACATCTAGTCTGTTCACTCTCTATTGTCCAGAGACACTCCGGCTGCGAAGAGAGGGTCCAGAGGACGAGTATAACTCAGGAATTCCACTGGATGCATGTGCGTTGCAGAACGGTTCCAGTATGGTTTTTCTCCGTGCTCCGTCGCCCATCAACCCCCACCGGCTCCACTTTGAGTGCAGCAAGGCGCAGCACTGCCGGACAGCTGGAGTTGCAAGATCGAAGAGTTCCCACGATAATTAAAGAATCCTGACCGCAGTTATACGTATGTGTTATAAACACAACAACAAGTGTTCCCATCTGAAGGATTAGAAGAAGTGCGTGGATTTGTCTCTTTTTTTAGATGTTTGTGCTGGCATCAACATGGAGTGTTTTATTATGAAAATTAACTGGATGTTATGTTGTCGTTTCAGTGTGTGACTTCCTGTCTGCTCTGTGCTGAATTCCACTGAATTGCTGCGCCGTGCTCCGGCATCTGGCAGAAATAGAAGCCTTGCGTATCTGCTACGGAAGGGTCCAGACTGCCGGAGCAGGAATGCAGTAGATACGCAACGCAGCCAGTGGAAGTAAACACATATACTAAAGTGAAACCTATCAACTCCACTGCTGTGGCAGAGCAGAGATGGACCGAAAACGGATCTGGTGGAATTTAGGAGTGATACACAAGAGCAGCAACCAGCCGGTCAGGAGAGACTGCAACAACTGTGTGTATACTTGGGAAACTACAGGTCACAATCCCAGTGACCACTATGTAATAATATTTGTCACTCAGTTCCACACACACATTTTTTTTTCTCTTGATTTCATATGTGAAACTTTTTTTTTTGTGCTGAAATAATAAATTGACACTTTTTCACAGATGGAAAAAACAAATCTAGGAACTTGGAAAGATTATCCTGGCAAAACTTGTTTTCCCCATCAGATCGCAAGTCATAAACACGGGAGAGAAAATCATTTAGATCAGACTTATACATGGATCACCAGAAAAGAAAAAAATTCTCACTTGCTACACAGAGCTTCTGTACAAAACAAACTGGAACAGTTAGCAACTTTTCAAATGCCATGGTGTGCCTGTTTTCTTGTTACTGCGCATTGCTCAAGCTGAGCTAAGTAATATATACTGTTAATGTACACTATACACAAATGCCTATCTTATGAAGATCATAAGATAGCAGTCTTATTTTGACCAGCAGTTTGGTCATTTTGCGTGTTCTTGCTCTGCTGTGAGTTATTAGTTGCCCATATTTATAAGAAATGACTGTAAATAGTGATTGTATGGACACACTAGTAGACCAACTGAAGAAATGTCGACCAGTTCATCATATTGTAACCAATTGGCATTACTCTTATGAGATGAGGCAGGATTTTCAGTTTGGA
>NC_140207.1:27615205-27826085 GCF_965226575.1 Pagrus pagrus
CTCAGAAAAGGAAACAGCCTAAATTCAATTTATGTCTGAGGAAGAAACAATAAAGAGAAGCTACAAAGCTATTTGGTCTACAGAGACACCTAGAGGGAGTATGTAATAGTGCAGAACTACTCTCAGCCTCTGCCTGTCTGCTGCAACTCAGATGACCACGACTGGCAAAATGTCAGTGATTCCAGTTCCAGTGCTAATGTCTTTGAAACAAAAATAAAAATTATACTGTATAAACAGTCATGCAACAATCATTTGGCCTGTTCCACTGGCTGCACTCTCATGGGAGCCTACAGCTTCATTTCTGCTTGGTTTCCTGAACACTCTTGACAATCACGTCTCGACAAAAGATATATCCATCACATTTATACCTCAGAAACTGGAAGAATAGCATAACACAGAAATATAAAGCAGAATGCCTCAGAGTTAACCTCTTCCACAATTCTGTCAGCTCTGGAAAGATTGCTGTCTTTCAGTCATGGGTTGCACATACATAAAAGGTACAATTTCACATATACAGTATCTATGTGGCCCTTAGCTGTCACAGTGTCTTTGTCCTAAGTCCAGCATACTTTCTTTGAAAGCATATATTCACATGGTAAAAACTAACCACTCAATGTTATTCTAAACAGAAGTAACTCAGTCAGTAATGATTACTAAATGCTCTCCTGAAGTTTTAATAATATTACATCATTTGTTACCATCTGTGTGTTGTTACTAGATGCTGTAACAATGGTATTGTTTCCAGACGGACTGCATTAGTTGAAGCACAGCACATGCGTAGTTGTTGTTATACCTGGGAAAGAGCAGAGACCGCATTGTACTTAGAGTGAGTTACGGAAAGTGTTTAATAAAGTTCCCTGTGAGTAAGGGTAATACTCAACCGTCCAGTTTGTATAGTTACTAGAGAGGACAGAACAAACTGAAACAGATGCTGCAAGTTATTGACGAACCTACAGTGTGTATGCAGTGGGAAACACACTCTGTACATGACAGGGCAAACATGAAAACAGGACACCATCTGCTCTGTGAGTAGGTTTAGGTTTGGTTTATTTGTTAAAAAGAAGCTCGCCCATATGAACTGACCTTCTCAATGAGGCGTTTGCACTTTCAACATTGAACCAGCATCTTTCAGCATGGCTTAATCTACACTGTAAATCCCAATTCACTCACTCAATTTAAACATTTATTGGAAACAGCTTGCACTCAAAACTTTTAGTTTAGTACAGTGCGGTAACATGAAAGTTTTGAGTACACTAGACACAAAATAACTGTGTCACATGACCCTTGTCTGACTGGACATTTATGTCAGTTCAACAGAATCACACAACAAAATAATTTGTGTTTTGTGAGCATTTAATTCTATGTCATATTATATTATTAGGAAATATATGTTATATGACATACATTTTTTATGTTTATTAAACAAAACAGTGTTATAACTTAGTCATTTTATGTATAACAACAGTTATATATTGCAATTTTAAAGACAAATTCACAACATTTTTCATTATTCAGCTAAATCCCAATTAGCTTACTCTACTCAAAGATTTATTGGAAACAGCTTGCACACTCAACTTTTCAGTACAGTAACATGAAAGTTATGAGTACACCTAACTCAAAAATAAATGTGTCACATGACCCTTGTCTGACAAGTTATGTCAGTTTAACATGACATTTTCAATCAATTGATAAAATAATTTGTGTTTTAATAACATAGAAGTTTATGTCATATTAAGTGGGAATATCTAGTATACGTAACACAAAGTTATTGAGTTGTTTAATGTATATATCAATGTTTTTTCAACACAAACACAATGATGTGACTAAATTATTTTGTGTACAGTTAACTAATACGTATTAAAGTCTTATAGTCAACATAAAGCAACACTAGGTAGTTTGGACTCATTACTACCCCCGGCTGGTTGAGAAGCGCAATTATCTGTTACCAGTGTCGTAAATACTGTCACTGTATGAGCAACCCTGGGGAAAATGAATACATGTGAATTTGTTGACGAAGCCGGCGAATCACGAAGCCTCGTTTGGAAACATCAAAAACATTGATGTGCCAACATCAAGCTAGATTCAGAGATAGCAGTTGGTAGTTTGTTAGCATATAGGCTGCACAGCACATTAGCATGCTAGAATTATTCTCATACCGAGTTGGTTATAGTGATTGCACCGACTAAGTTACTTCCAAAACACGACGCTTGGGCGTGAATGTGTTTAGTAACATCTGAAAATATAACTATGTTTTCGGGAGTTACTAAATACAATCGCAAGTTGTGACGTTGTGTTCGGCGTAATAACTACAACCAACTCGGTACGACAACAGTAAGTAGCATGCTAAAGTTACCTCCCGATCACACTGTTCAACAATTACGTTGATTATCTGCATGAACTAAGGAATCTGCAACTTTTCAAGACAAGACGTTCATAGTGTTTTAGTAAGTTACTCATCGTTTACAGTCACTACATGAAAACGTGCAAGCTATCGAAACGGACAGCATTAGATTATCTCCCAGCTTTATTACGGTTATAAATTGTGGACAAATAGTGCCCCAATGAACACCACATAACAACATATCAGGGGTTACGCGCGCACACACCTAATCTTATGAGCGACCTGTTGGAGACTTATGGTTGAAGACCTCGCTATAACATAAGATATGTGTGTCTCGTGATATCTCCCTTTTCATGACTTAAGAGACAGAAGCCTCGTGGTAGCACGTCCACCTTTTGTGGGACCGTAGGTCACTTCCCCTACAAATGAATCTCCTGTGCAATCAAAGTGCACACGAGTCCAACGGTGGTGTAACCATTGCCGTTGTTCAAATCTCGCGCGTTCGTTCAATTGACTAGCTTTAGGTGACGTATTCACGTGCACCATTTTTGGAATTCCAGACAGATGATTCAGCAAAATCTATTGTCCCTTTGAATTCGTATCCACGCGTGACCTCTCCAAGTCACGTGTCAGCCATTTTTGTAGTCGAACGAACGTGAGTTCCCATTTCCTGTTCGGCCATTTTTGTAGTCCTTTCAACGGAACACTCCGTGACGTCACCCTCCAAGGGAGCGTGACCGTCATTTTGGCTCTCCGCCATTTTGTTTCTTTGACTACAACCGCCATCTTGGCTCCTCTTTCTTTGTCTCTGTCACACACACACACACACACACACACACCCATGCTTGTTTGTTATTTGTGCTTGAGTTTGTCTTAGTTTAGTTTCATAGTTTAGCTGCTTTGGTTGAGTAACTGATTGGTGTTTATTGAAAGTATTATTGATTTAATCAATTTGCGAACAATAATAAAGTCTATTATATTGTACATAGCAGTTTTCTGTGATTATTTTGTGCATATGTTTTGTAACATTTATTGGTTGTGATGGCCAGTGCTCGGATTCATTTCCTTCACTGTTCCTTTAATTGTAAATATTTTACAAATATTTACATTTAAAGTGAACCCTTCTTTGAGACTAATTTTGGTCTGGTTATTGGTCCCTGATTTCAGGGTGGTGCCCCGTTTTTAACGATTTGAAGATTAATTTTATTAATTTTTATTTTATTAATTTTAATAATTATTGAAAATAATTATTAATTCCTGATAACCACACCTGCCCTACCATCCATTCCCAACACAAATTTCAAACAGTGAAGTAAACTACCCTGAAATGTTGTTGAGCATAATTGTATATTTTAGTAGTTAGGCTAATAATGTTTATTATGTATGTTAATAATTATAGTTAGTGGACATTTTTGTCCCATTGACCTCCTGTGTGTGTGTGTGTGTGTGTGTGGCACCAGGCATTGTAACTTAAACTGAAGGAATCTCATTCATATTATCATGGGGCTAGTGCATTTATGTGCTGCAGGGGGCTCAGGGGGAAACACCAGGAATATCCAGCGAGAAAGTTGTTATATCTGATTTTTCCCCCCCCCTCCACATAATTCTAAGAAGTAGTGTAATAAACTTATGTCATACGAGTTAAAGTTTGGCAAAGACAAAGTTTGGTTCTCGAATGTAATGTGCATAATGTCATTGTGTTTTCATGCTAATTTCTATTCTTTTTCTTCACAGATTCACAGCTGAAGTTCAAGATTCACATTGACGAGAGTATTCTTTTCTTATCTGACACCTACCCTCTTTTTCAGCCTCTTTCTGAAATAAAGGTGCCTTTTCTAATCTTCTCTGGGCTCGTTTTATGTTTGTGACGTTGGTGAAGTGGCTGTAGCAGTCTAGCCACAGTTAGCTGGAATAGCAGCAGGTTCCTGAAGTTTGAGGTTCACAGTTAACTTATTTAAAAGGACAATTAATGAACGCACGCACATATATATATACAGTACAGACCAAAAGTTTGGACACACCTTCTCATTCAATGAGTTTCCTTTCTTTTCATGACTATTGACATTGTAGATTCACACTGAAGGCATCAAAACTATGAATAAACACGTGGAAATATGTACTTAACAAAAAAGTGTAAAACAACTGAAAATACGCCTTATATTCTAGTTTCTTCAAAGTAGCCACCTTTTGCTCTGATTACTGCTTTGCACACACTCTGCATTCTCTTGATGAGCTTCAAGAGGTAGTCACCTGAAATGGTTTTCACTTCCCAGGTGTGCCCTGTCAGGTTTAATAAGTGGGATTTCTTGCCTTATAAATGGGGTTGGGACCATCAGTTGTGTTGTGCAGAAGTCAGGTGGATACACAGCTGATAGTCCTACTAAACAGACTGCTAGAATTTGTATTATGGCAAGAAAAAAGCAGCTAAGTAAAGAAAAACGAGTGGCCATCATTACTTTAAGAAATGAAGGTCAGTCAGTCCGAAAAATTGGGAAAACTTTGAAAGTGTCCCCAAGTGCAGTCGCAAAAACCATCAAGCGCTACAAAGAAACTGGCTCACATGAGGACCGCCCCAGGAAAGGAAGACCAAGAGTCACCTCTGCTGCGGAGGATAAGTTCATCCGAGTCAACAGCCTCAGAAATCGCAGGTTAACAGCAGCTCAGATTAGAGACCAGGTCAATGCCACACAGAGTTCTAGCAGCAGACACATCTCTAGAACAACTGTTAAGAGGAGACTGTGTGAATCAGGCCTTCATGGTAGAATAGCTGCTAGGAAACCACTGCTAAGGACAGGCAACAAGCAGAAGAGACTTGTTTGGGCTAAAGAACACAAGGAATGGACATTAGACCAGTGGAAATCTGTGCTTTGGTCTGATGAGTCCAAATTTGAGATCTTTGGTTCCAACCACCGTGTCTTTGTGCGACGCAGAAAAGGTGAACGGATGGACTCTACATGCCTGGTTCCCACCGTGAAGCATGGAGGAGGAGGTGTGATGATGTGGGGGTGCTTTGCTGGTGACACTGTTGGGGATTTATTCAAAATTGAAGGCATACTGAACCAGCATGGCTACCACAGCATCTTGCAGCGGCATGCTATTCCATCCGGTTTGCGTTTAGTTGGACCATCATTTATTTTTCAACACGACCAATGACCCCAAACACACCTCCAGGCTGTGTGAGGGCTATTTGACCAAGAAGGAGAGTGATGGGGTGCTGCGCCAGATGACCTGGCCTCCACAGTCACCGGACCTGAGCCCAATCGAGATGGTTTGGGGTGAGCTGGACCGCAGAGTGAAGGCAAAAGGGCCAACAAGTGCTAAGCATCTCTGGGAACTCCTTCAAGACTGTTGGAAGACCATTTCAGGTGACTACCTCTTGAAGCTCATCAAGAGAATGCCAAGAGTGTGCGAAGCAGTAATCAAAGCAAAAGGTGGCTACTTTGAAGAACCTAGAATATAAGACATATTTTCAGTTGTTTCACACTTATTTGGTAAGTATATAATTCCACGTGTTAATTCATAGTTTTGATGCCTTCAGTGTGAATCTACAATTTTCATAGTCATGAAAATAAAGAAAACTCTTTGAATGAGAAGGTGTGTCCAAACTTTTGGTCTGTACTGTATATATATATATATATATATATATATATATATATGTGTGTGTGTGTGTGTGTAGTCAGGTGTGAATGATGGAGGTAAGACAGAAGCAGAAGAGAGACAAAGGGAGGGAGCTGCTATTGTGAGTGCTCCTGCAGAATCACAGTGGCCTTGAGGGATGAAGAACATAACGGAGGAGGGGGAAGTACGCCAGCATTTCTCCTGAACACGACTGCTTTAAGCTCCACCAGTCTCCAGCAGGATTGAAAGCACTACCAGGGTTACAGCTACTCAGGGGGGAAGAGCCTCTGGCTTCAGTCCTCTCCTGGGAAACAGTGCTCTTCTCTCCACACTTATCCACAAGCTGACAAGACCACAGAGGAGTGCACATCAAGAGCCACAATGACAGAACCGACATCTAAAAAACAGGGATTTAAAAAGTGTCGGAGTGCCACTTTTAGCATTGATGGATTTAGCTTCACCATCGGTAAGAGACTGTTTGTTACATATGCGTGTGTGTGTGTGTGTGAGAGAGAGAGAGAGATAGAGAGAGAGAGAGAGAGAAAGAGAGATTGTGTCTCTTAACAGATTGTTAGCTACGTGTGGTGTAGAGGGGCCCACCCATTCCATTTGGATTGAAGAAATTACTGCTTAAAAAACATACAGGTCACAATCAAAATAATCAGTTTGGAAAAGTGCATTTGCAAACACTGCTGTGAATTTAAATAAACAAAAATCAAAATTAATTGAATTCTTCCAAAGACATCTCAAAAATATATACGGATCCCGAATAAGCATACAAATGGAGTGAGTGATGATACATGCAAAAACATTTGCAACAAGTGTATTGAAATGTTATTCAAATTAATGAATGAACCAACCCTTTTCCTGCAATGAAAACCACAACAGGAAATAGCTGTCCAAACCTTCTGACCTAGGAATGGAAATGGGGGTTTGTTTCTTTCAATCGAATGCAAGTCAAACAATGACTTGCTTAAGAGACAAAAGCACCCTGGCTTCTTTAATCGCATGCTGTCATCAACATACTTATTTCAGGACCTTCTCATGTTAGTACTTGTAACAGCTGGTTAACAATGAAGTTTAACCCAATTAAAAAGAAAACTTTTTAACAGAAATAATCTGCAAGAATGTATAACCTTCACAATCACATAACCAAAACACATCTCAGTGAATTTCAGTTATTGAAATAGCCAGTCAGATATAGCAATAACAAATACGACATCACTCAATTTAGCTTTAACAATTTGTTTCCTTAAATTTAAGACATCTTTTAAAGTTAAACTATCAACTTCACACAGGGAGTCCGACAACAGAATCAGACAACCTCAAAGAGGACAGATATTTTGGTTGGAATATACATCAAAAATACAAAAAGAAATTCAAATTACAAAGGTAAGCTTAATTTCAAACTCAAAAAGCTTATAGGAGTGCTTGCCAAGGGCAAAGGCCAAACTTCACTTTTGTCTCTGTCTTATACTTACACAACTCTCAGTCTGTGTGGTGTTTCCAGTCAAGACTGGCATGATGAAACGTCGTAAATTGGAAGACTAAACGTTTGCTAAATTTTGCCTCTTTTTGTAATGAAATGGCCCTCTTTCTTTCTTTTGGTACTTAGACTTATTTTGTGAATATCTAAGTCCATGTTCAGTCTAATGTATTCTAATGGATTGCTGGATAATTCATTTTATCTGACTTGAATAAGCACAGCATTCCCTGTTCCCAAATGTAAATAATGCAGCAGTGTGAGACCATGGTTATTTGCTTGTTACCTGCCAGCCAGGTTTTCACTTTGTGTGTATTTGTGGTGTGTGTCTGTTTGTGTCTGTCTGTTGTTGTTAATTCCTAAAACACAGGATAAAACATATCAAATATCAGCAGTGTCAGTTAAACCGTGGCCCTATAAATCTTGGGTGAACAGGTCACAATGTCTCTTGTCAGTTGGTGCTGTTACAGTAGTTCAACTCTAGTCAAACCACAAAAACACAACAGCAGGTGCAGTGTCTCACACATACATTAGCCAAGAGGCCCTCTGGGGTCCTGTTGTTCAAGTGTCATCCATCCAGTTCAGAGGCTAAAATTAATACATTTTTTAAGATTAAATAAGACCTTTGTAGAGTTACTGTATATGGGACGTAGTTTGGTGTGGTGTGACTGCCGTAATTTGAGTATCATTTCATTATGTCAGCTATGCACTTTGTCACTGTGGACCTCTAAAGTTTTGTAAGAGATAACCTTTATCATTTCATAACTGCATGGCAACAACGCTATGATCTCCAGTTGATCTGGGATCCAACAGTTTTGCAGGTATTTATGTATGTACAAATGATGGTCATGACATTAGTACACAAACCTGTGGACCTCAGCTTTGTGGTGGCTAATATCTGGTACGTGAAAATACCATTACCACATTTTACTACAAGTTGAATACATTGGCAGCTGACACATTTATTGGTATACAAAGTAATACCCTCAGTTGAACTACTTTTTAAGCAAGATTTGTAGGTGAACTGATCTGTCAGTAAAAGTATGGCATGTGCAACACAACTTTTGAGTGCTTCAAAACAAAAGGCAATATTGTTGAAATGGCCTCATCAATAATTGTTTAATTCTCTTATACACAAAAAGCCAGACAGGTAAAAGGAAAAAAAATTCAACGAAACAATTTAGTAAAATAAACTTTTATCCAGATATAATGATGAATGAATTAGTTTTACATTTTTTCTGACTGAAAATGAATCTCTACATTCCAGTGCACATTGTGAGCCAAAGGGTTAATTCTACCTATTTAGATTACTCCCAATTTTGTATTTGTTTTATGTAAAATTATAATATAATTTACACCTGACCGTTTTTGCCTCCCTAGAGGTAGCAACTACAAACAAAACATGACAACATGAGTCAAAAATTAATTTACTCTATAATGGAAACTTGAAAGCAGACAAAATGGGTCCAGGGTGGCAGCCAGTCAATCATTATTTTCCTAGGAGATTTCATGCCCAGTTGTAGACAAAATAGCATAGCAATATGGAAGTTTGTTGGTGTCATAGATGATGTCATTGGTGTGTAGCCATTGTGCAATCAGCATTTACTTCATAATGATATGTTTAAAAAAAAGCTTGTCACGTCACACACAGCACTAACAACAGATCATGTATGGTATGACAATAAGCAGTTTTTTGTCTTTTAACCACACACAAACATGTTGCATTTTAATCACTTAAAGGTATAGTTGGTAATCCTGTTCAGAAACACGTTTTGTTACATTGGGTGAAATGGTCTTTCCACCCTGAGAGTAGTTCATACATAATGTGTTCAGAAAAAGGAACGAAATAAATCAGACCTCTGTGGCAGCTGCAGGCCTGTAAAAACTCTGACCAATCCCTCCCTCTCGGTCCGAGTTGAAAGAATCAATCAGATGCCTTCATGTCTCGTCCTGCCTGCACCCCCCTCTGCCCCCCCTCCTCCCTGCGCGCACTCATCACGTGTCACCATTGCCGGATATATTCAGCACACTCCATATGGAGTTAGCAGGAGATCCACACTCCAGGTCAGAAGGTGGCGGTAATGCACACCTAAAAGGTGTTGCCAACAGCCATAAAACAGCAGAAGAAGAAGAAGCAGAGTTAGCAAGAGAGAACAATGGCAGAGAAAATGCAGCCAAAAGTAGCACTTCCAGAAGTGATGCAGAGGTTGCTGTCTTTCTGTTGGACAGGTAATTATTTGTTTTGCTTCAGGGGGATTTGTTATTTTCATGAAATATGTAACGTTAGCCAACTTAGCTACTATTGTAGCTTGTATTAGCCCAATGCTAACCGCTCTCCTCTGCCCTGCTGATGGACTGTCTGATGCGCGTTCAAGTTTGTGGGGGCGGGGCTTTGGACGGAGCACTGACGGGAGGGGGAGAAGGGGGTGGAGCTTAGACGAGGTGCCACTTTCAAATCTTGCTAGCTCTCCAACATTACCAACTACACCTTTAACAAATATTTTCCCTTTGCATCCCTCTCTCCTGCATCGTGATGCATGACCTGCCACCACCATCATTGGCAAATAGAGTGCCCTGTATTTTTTGACATTGTCATGGGGCTGTGATTCAACTAGCCTCCTCTTTATTGTACTTGTCATCAGTGCTCATCACATCATCATCACTGGCCACCTTGTCAATCTGTTGACATTGACCACCCTTTGCCTGAGCAATCCATTCTTCTGCCAGCTGCACCTTGAACTCAAAATACCAGACCCTCTCCTTCTGAAGTCTTCCTGAGATCTGGTGGTCTGACCTGTACTCTGTATAGCTGTTTGTGACACTTTGGTTAAATAATGTGCACACACACACACACACACACAGGTTTTTGTTGTATTCAGTGTGACGGCCCAGGGCTGTCTTTGCTGCATGTTTGTGCTGCCTGTGTCTGTCTGTGTATTTCCCTTCCCCCTGCAGTAGCTGTAGTTTGAGGCGGAGCCTGGGAATCAGGAACACCTGCGTATCAGCCAGTCTAGGCACAGTGGCAAAGCAATGACCACCTCCTGCAGCTGTCCTGAGGCTCTATTCCATGGACACTGGACACTGGACACTATCAGAACTGCCTTGTTATCCTGCCACCTCGTCAAAACAACCTCTAATAGTTGTCTGAAATCATCTCAGACATACCTCTTCCTTGTTCTTGTAGCTTGGTGTCATCTGACATCTTTAACTTGCAGAGTGCAGGGATTCTATTTTTCACAATGGTCCCTGTTCCCAGGAGTCCATTTACTTTCACCATGTCCAGCACTTTGACAGAGGCGAAATACCTGTGAAAGTAAAGGTGTCTTTCTTTTCGAAGAGACTGTGCAATCCGACCCACTGCATTGCCTCTGATTGCTAGCTGCTGGGCCAGTTAACTTCAAAATTCAGCACCAGACCATTGGGACTGGCAAGCAAAAACATTGCTCTGTCTAAGAATGGTCTCACCTTCCAGAGGGCAATTTTTTTATTCCAAGGTCATTTGTGACTTTGATGGACTGCCTTGTTACGGCTTTAAAATAAACAAGGAAACACAGGCTCAAACACAAGAAGGCCGGTAACACATAAGACGCCGACTCAACGCAGTCAATTCAAATGTTAACGTTTATTAACAGTGACCAAACAGCCGTGGCTGAACTCAAACCCCGATAAGAAAAATAATCCCAGACAAAACAAAAGGGACAGGAGTTCTTGGCCAAAATTAACAAAAGAGAGAGGAGACCCCAGACCAGCCTGCCACGACTGTCGCATCCGAGATCCCTCCCAACTAAACCTACCTATCCAAAACAACTAACCTATAGAAAGAAAACAAGAAAGGGACGAAAACAGGACTACCAGGAACCCCAACCCAAAAGTGAAAAATAATAAAGCCCCGGCACTCTAACAGGCCGGGGAACTGAAACCAAACAAACTCTGCAAACACAGAACAACCAAAAGGACTGCGCGGACAGCGCTGTCTCCCTCCTCCGTCACCACACCTGTCGAGAAAGAGAGAGAGAGAGAGAGAGAGAGAGCCGCCCTGCTGCTGCCTTCTTTTAACATGCTCAGGTGATTGCCAGCACCTGAGCTCAGGCAGAGCAGGGCGGAGACAGGACACACCTACAGGTACTGCTACCTGGGCACACGTAACATGCCTAAGCTTGAAGAATCTGTCAACAGTCATTGAAGTGGCTATAACTAGGATCCTCATCTTCACAGCCCAGTACATCCAGATACTGGGGTATCTGACATGCCATGCAAGTATTGTAAATATGCCAAAGCTCCTCTGCAGTGGTGTTAAGGCTCCTCCACAACAGTGGTGAACTTCAAATGAATCTGAAAGAAATACAGCATAACACACTTTTAACAAACTTATTATTAACCATATAAATTAACATGGCCATTAGTGTGTCATATCAAGTTTTTATTTTAACTCATAGTGTACTGCATGTGTATGTGGTAATTAGTCCAGTTACCACAGTTATCTATATCTAATACAGCTTTGATTATACATTATTCACACAAACCTATAGGCAAAAGTCTTTTTAAATCCACTTTAACTAAACTTTGTTGTAACTAAACCGTGGCTGAGAGACTATCATTGTCTTGTTTCAAAAATTATGTGAGGGGAACCATCTTGTCTATTGTCTGATCTGACTGGTTGAGGTTCCTGCTGGAAAACACAAGTTTGGTTATGTATTCCAAGCTGCAGATCATTCACACCATTACCTCAGTGGCGTATCCAGGACATTTTTACTGGGGTGGCCAAGATGGGACACAAAGCTAGTGTGGAGTGGCCATGGCATACTATACCACGTACGCCAACCGTGGTTTGAATCCTGGCTGGACGTCCTTTGCTGCATGTCACATCCCCTCTCTCTCCCATGATTTCCTGTCTCGTAACTGTCAAATAAAGGTGTCTATGCTGGTAAAAGAAATCTTTTTTAAAAAAGTAATTTTTTTATTCCATTTCCACCTATCACAGTCCTCATGATTCTCTGGTTATTTTACATGTCTATTTTTAATCAGTAATTATGTTCAGGATAGGGTACAAATTTTCTAAGAGCCATTTCCTTGGAGTGGATTAAAGTCCTCATCTCTTCACAAGTTAGATTAGGGTAGCAAAATTCAACTGCTCTTAACTCATCCTATAGAATAACATTAATCAGTCATCAGCTCATCATCTGTGTCACCAGTATTGTTTCCTGTGTTTGCTTTACTAATTGAGGCGCCATCTTGTGGTTACATAAAAACACAGCAATCCAGGCAACAGAACAAACCAAAAACTTCAAATCAAAGCTTAATGCTTAAATATAGGCCTTATTAAAAAGTTTATCTGTAAGCAAAAGACAAACTAAGCTTGTAAGGAAAAAACAGAAATATTTGTTGTTCTTTACATGCTTAGTTTATGTTATTATTTAGCTTAGATATCATTTGTTGGAGATACTGGAATTAGATTTTTTTGGTTTGTTCTTTGCCAGGTGTGTTTTTATTTAACCACAAGATGGCACCTAAATTGGTAAAGTAAAGAAATGTAATTCAATCACTCAATCAATCAATCAATCAATCAATCAGTCAGTCAGTCAGTCAGTCAGTCAGTCAATTCACTTTGAAGTAAAAAACGTCAATCGGGATATGTCAAATTGGGTTAGAATCAGTGTGCAAAATACAGGTGTTCGTGGGGCTCTGGAATCCCTTAAATAACAGCTTTGACTCCATTAAAATGTCAAAAAGAAAGAAGGTGTCAACAATGTGCCTAATTATGTCTATTTATAGTATCTACAAAGGTTTATTTTTACGTAACTACCGACATCTTTTTAAAATTGCATTGGGGACCCCAGGAAGAATAGCTAATGTCATGACATCAGCTAATGGGGATCCTATAAATAAACAAATAAACAAATAAACAAATCTTTGATCACTTTTAATAACACAATTAACACATATTGCATCTCAAGCATTTGTGGCATTTGAATGGCCACCCCTCAGAATCGCCATTGCATTACCTGTAAGCATTTATAAAATGTAATAAATAACATGAGTTGCATTTCAGTCACACGTTTGTCAGGCACAAAGTCACAGAACAGTGCTGAAAGAGGCTGGTAATTAAGGAAACAGACCAAGGAATACAATTACCAGCTGACATTATTTAGATTAACAAGACAGACAGACAGACTTGAGATAAACAGAATGCAAGCTAAAACATTAACTTAACCTTTCTGTTGATAGCTGTTCTTGGAGGTCTTTGGTGTTTTTTCCTTGTCATGACCATAGTTCTGCCTTCTACAACTTGTAAACATTGACATGCCTTTCTGATAGGATAGGGAGGTGGCGTAACTTTTGGGTTCCTCGGATCGGAGTATGTCTGTGTGAGCGTGTGCATGTACAGCGAGGGGTGGGTGGGTGGGTTGACTGATTAGGAGTGAAAGGCGCTTTGGTGAATCAACAGCGCAAAACGTTAGACATCTGCATTGAAAAATAATTTCAAATCAAAATGAGACTATGGCACGTATTGTTAATTAATTTTTGCCCCCTCTGTTTGATCTTTATACATTCGACAGAGAAATGCCAAAAAAACCTAAATGTTTATGCTTAGCTGTTGTTTCAGGAACATGGAAGGTGCTGTTTGATGTGTGGGGGGACTACGTGCCCTACATGATCGGCCTGGTGGCAGAACCCACCGAAACCAAGTAATGTTCCTGCATCCAAGCCCGGTGCTTGTGGGGGGGCAGTCTGCCATGTGAACATTCGACAAGCCAAAGAGGACGATGTGTTTTCTGGGGAAAGTACAGCTGGCAAACCAGGTGGCTACAATTGAAATCACCCATGCTGATACCTCTGTCAGAAACTCTTTAGAGCTGTTGTGATTAGTAGTTTCACAGCAGAGTGCAGAGTGTCCCTCCCCCGTAACTGCGGCCCATCTATTGTCGCACCAACCTTTTCACAATGTTCATAGTTTCCAAAAATATGAATCACTGAGCTTGTTTGTTCGTGTGCTCTGATTGATAAATGTATTATTTCAACAGTATCCTTTACTAGTTTTACCCATTGCATTGCATGGGTAAATGAATACATTGTATATTATGACAAAAAAAAATAGCCCCCTCGGAATTTTTTAACAGCCCCCTCGGTCAAGTAATCCAGGCACAGGCCTGTTAGAAAATACATGGGCTACCATTTACTATGGCTTTCAAACACTTTGATTTCTAGTTCTAGATTGTCTTTATTAACTGTCTATATTTTCTACTTGTAAGATACGATATAATTTCCACCTGCTTTACTGTTGGTGAGCTGTTTGTGAATTATCTATATGCATGAAGATTGCCCACTCTCTCCTTAAATATTTGTCAAAATCAGGGTCTCTGAGCAGTGATATGTTGAAGCTATAGAGATAAAGAGCATGAATACTTATTACAAGTGGATGGAGTGATGTCTTGGTTAAGTCTTTATAAATGATTGAATTACTTGAGAGGAAGAAGGCTATACATGAGAATGTTAGATATAGTGGTGCAATGTAGTGTAGTAATGAGAAATATGAAAATGATTTTGCTGTTGGCTTATTAAGTCGCTAACTGTTGTCAAGTCCAAACACCTTCATATACTATGTTATTTTTCCGGTGTATTGCCATTATATGCCTGCAGTACCTGATCAGTCTATTGCTGGATTTTGAATTGTGCAAAAATTGCCTCCAATGCTGTATTTGGAGCTTGTAAAATTACATAATGATGTGAGGAATCCGTCAAAGAAGGGGAAAACCTGTGATGCATCTGTAATTATGTGCTTCGGTTAGATTGGTACTGTAGATTGAAGTATTTAACATAACCAGTCTACTGTCGAGGTAAGTGATGGTAGAGATATGAGTTTTTGGTCTTGAATTATACACTTGACTGAACTCTGGTGACTCTAATCTATGGTCATTAGAATTGGACGTGTGGGTCTTATATCAGGATTTGATTGTTTTAAATGATAACTATTTTATTCCATTTAGTTTAGCCAAATTCTTAGAAAATATTATTCAGAATCAATCGTCTTCAGCCATATTAGTAGACCATGGGCCGTGTACTTTTACAGTGTGTATGTGTGTTTACTGACTGCTGTCTCTATGGGAACCAGCTGAGATAGGAAAGGACCCAACATAATTTTGACTGAGGTAAACAAATAGTGTGTTGTCAGTTGTTAGGGTGCTGAGCTCAGTCATTATCACTAATGAAGTGGCCTCTATCACAGAGCGTAATCTGTGATTTCAGCCATACTCCCCGTCCACCAATCACTTTCTCACGCACACACACACACACACACACACACACACACACACACACAAAAGGGTCACTCCACCAAATTGACACATCAAAGTGTGTTTACTAGTCTTGGGAAGTACTACTGTATATATGAAAAAGTATAAAGCCTTTTGTAACTCCAGAGGAAGGATCTGATAAAATGCCTCTGGTGATGCCAGTGGCTGAGTTGCAGTGTGGGTGATTTAGGCGCCCGGTTTTGAAAAACATTCCACTCATCTAGCATTCCACTCCTATAACACCGTTTGACTAATTTTGACTAATTCTGGACAGGTTAAAAACAAAGGATCAAAATCGATACAGCAGAACCAGCGATATTGCTTTTTTTTTTTAATCTTTTTTTAAAAGACATCTTCATGGGTTTTATTATTGAAGCTTCCCCCCAGTCAGGGTTTGTTACTGTCCAACAATCAACATTCTTTTTCAAACAGAATGGGAGCGTGGTTAATAATCATAAGTATTTATTACCATCACAGTCAGACTGCAGTAAGATCAACATCACTAACATGGATTAGCGATAGCATGGACAAACAGCATGAATATTAGCAGGGATAGTGATAGCTGTCACTCAAAAAGAAGTTGTCCTTGGGTATTGTGTAGAGGGAGGTTTATTCATGGTCAAAATGTAACCTGTACTGTACATTTAGTGCCACTAGACAACTTGTCTGCTAAGCTTTCCTCTCTGCTTCGGTTGCTGATCAGACTGCTCTGGGGGCAGCTACCTTGGCTATCTTTCCTTCTCTTCCTTGAACAACTCACATACTACACACTGCCCTATTTCTTTAAAGGAGCCACACTGCTTTTATAACCCCGTTTGGAGGATGACATACAGGCGTGGTCATAAGTTTATATACACTTGCAAAGAACATGTATATCACAGCAGTCTTGAGTTCAAATTATTTCTACAACTCTCATTTTTCTGTGATGGAATGAGTGGAACACATTTGTCACAAGAAAACATTCATGAAATTTAGTTCAAATGTGAATTCATCATAGGTCTTCTGAAAATGTGACCAAATATGCTGGGTCAAAAATATACATACAGTAAATCTAATATTTGATTAAATGTCTCTTGTCCATTTTTGCCCCAATTAGGTGCTTCTGATAACCATCCACAACCTTCTGGTAGTCCTCTGACTGAATTGTTAACCACTCCTCTTGACAGAATCGGTGAAGTGCAACTAAATTTGTTAGCTTCCTAGCATGGACTTTTTCTCGATGGTGTTCAAGTCAGGACTTTGGAAAGGCCATTCCAAATCCTCAATTCTAGCCTGATTTAGTCATTCTTTTACCACTTTTGATGTGTTTGGGATCATTGTCCTGTTGGAACACCCAACTGCACCCAAGACCCAATCTTCTGGCTGATGATTTTAGGTTTTCCTGAGGGATTTGGAGATGATCCTCCTTCTTCATTATTCCATTTACTTTCTTTAGAGCACAAGATCCACTGGCAGCAAAACAGCCCCACAGCATAATACTACCACCACCATGCTTCATAGTAGGTATGGCATTCTTGGGGTTAAAGGCCCTACCTTCTCACTTCCAAACATATTCCTGCCAATTGTGTCAAAACAACTCTGTTTTTGTTTCATCTGACCAGAGTTTTCCTCCGCAAGGTTTTTTCCTTGTCCTAGTAAAGCAGCAAACTGCTGTTGAACTTTAAAGTGCCGCGACTGGAGCAAGGGATTCTTTCTTGCATGGCAGCATCTCAGCCCATGGCAATGCAAAACACACTTAACTGTGGACACTGACACCTGTCTTCCAGCAGCTTCTAATTCATCGCAAACTAGTTTTTTTGGTGGTTCTTTGGTTGACTCTTGGCCATCCTGACCAATTTTCTCAGCAGGAAGTGATTTGCATTGTTCTCCTGATCGTGGCTGTGACACAACAACACTTTATACTTACAAATAGTTGTTTGCATTGTTGGTCTTGGGAACTGTAACTGCTTTGAAATGGCTCCAGGTGACTTTCCTGACTTGTTCAAACCAATAATGCACTCTTTCAGATCATTGCTGAGGTGCTTACACTTTTCCATTGTAGTGTTTGTGACGGAGTCTCATGGGTGTATCAAACAAGCCCAATTACAATGGGCCCAGAAAAATCATCAGCCGTCATCAATCACAATCACAGTTAAGAGGCCATGCTACAAAGCCAATTTGATTGACAAAACTTTCTATAATCACCAAAAGTGATCATTCAAGTTGTTGTATGGTTATAGATATGTTTACATTTTCAGAAGATATACTGTATATTAAATTTGTCATTGAACCAAACTCTGTGTGTGCCACTCATTCCAACATGGGAGTGCTTTATGCAAATGTATGTATATTATTATTGCAACAATCCATAACAACGACAAGTATTGTCCATAATATTCTCCAGAATAACCTCAAAGGTACTGCATGCTCAAAAAATAAACTCAAGCCCAACAAGCAACAACAGGTGGGCATATTGACCTGAATGTAACATTTCTTAGTAATACTAACACAATGTAGTGTCAAGCAACAGCTGCAAGCTGTAGCCACCCGTTTAGCTATCACTGTTGAAAGTTTGTCGCATGTAGAGTTGTCCAGGTGTTGGCCAGCAAGTGGTATTTAAGACTGCACATACTCCAGTGGTAACTCAGTTCACATCGACATTAAATGCAAATAACTTTTTTGAGAAAACCCTCTGGCAGGGCTTTGAAGCTGAACTTGCCATTCAAAAGACCCTTTTCTTCATCCAGTTCTGCTCAATCCACAACGTTACTGCTGCATCGCTTCCTGATTTTCCAAACTACAGAGCGGGCTGAGGGTCATAACATGCGTGCATTTATCGTGCGTGAAAATTTTATATGGCGTTAAGAGGAATATGTGTTAATGTGTTATTATCGCTGAGCTGTTACAATTGTTCTTTACTGCCCCCAGTGGTGAGCAGTGAGTTAGGTTTCCTTTTCTCGGGAAACAGGCAGATGTTCAGTATTGGGTTTTCATGCTGTCAGACCTCACCACCAGAATCAGATGTCTGCTCACCTTTCATCTTCTGTGGATTGTCTGTATGTTAAACCTCCATTTTTCTGTGCCATTATTTGAAACTTCATGATGTTTGACTGTATGTGTTTTGACATACATTAACTTGTTGACATGCTTGCTAACTAACTTGTATTGATTTCGCATTTGTATTTTGTTATAGTTTCACATCTTCATACGTTATTAAACCTGTGGACTACATCTACATCTCCAGAGTCGTGATGTAATGAAGAAGTTGGCACTTGCTGTCAAGGAGACAGTACAGTGAAAAGACAGCACTTTACAAATGAAGCAACGCAGTCTTTGAGGTCGTGGTTCGCAACGCACAGCAATAACTTCAGTGGATGAAAACTATACCCACCCACACATTGTGAACTCAGCTTATCTACATAATGGAGGAAAACTCTAGTACTCTGAAGACCAGGTCCAGTGTCTCAGCACGCTCTGGTGCATCATCCACTACAGCCGCTGCAGCAGCAGCTAGGGCTAAAGCAGAGGCTGCTAAAGCACGGTTGAAGTATGCTGAGAAGGAGATCAGAAGGAAAATGGAGAAAGCCCAGCTGGAAGCTTCAATGGAGATGCTGGCCTTAGAAAAAGAAATGGCTGTGGCAGAGGCAAAGGCTGGAGTTCTGGAGGCTGCAGCCGCTAACATCGAGGAAAGACATAGCTGTGAACTCCCTCTCATATCAACTCCATATGATTCTTCTCAACGCACAAAGGACTACGTGAAGGAGCAAGAAAAGTTATGTGAGGAAAGGAGCTTAGAAATGGATTCGGCCTCTCAAGACCAGGCGAAGCTGTCAAACACAGAGCCACCTGTGGTCCAATCTGTAGACGACGTGCGCCCCAACACTGAAAGCAACATCCATCCTGCTTCTATTACTCACCTTCATGACATACTGAGCCACGCTCCAAAGAAACAGAAGTCGGAGTTCTCTATACACACTCTAGATGGCGATCTTACTCCAGCTCAGTGCAGTCAGCCTCCGCATGGTGTAACATTCAGCAGCAAGGATAATCAGTATCGGCTGTCTTCTCCATACGGGCAGCCACCACGTCATTCTCACGATCGCAAACACACACACACACATCTCACCCACTCACATTTATAGTTCTCAGCCCACTCATGCCACTGATTCCCATATGTCAGACTTTGTGAGATTTTTAGCACAGTGTGAACTTGTCACCACCAGCCTGCTGCAATTTAATGACCAACCAGAGAGCTACAGAGCTTGGCGACGCTCTTTCCTAAATGCAGTAAGAGGCCTCGAGTTGTCATTCAATGAGGAAATGGATCTCCTGGTCAAATGGCTGGGTAAAGAATCCGCTGAACATGCTAAGCGTATCAGATCCATCCACATAAACCAGCCGGCATCAGGGCTGCAAATGATATGGACCAGGCTGGATGAATGTTACAGCTCAGCTGAGGCAATTGAGAAAGCTTTGTTTCAGAAACTAGATAACTTCCCTAAAATCAGCAACAAAGACTACCCTAAGCGGAGAGATCCTAGTGATCTACTGATGGAGCTTGATGCTGCCAAGGCAGAAGGAGATCTTCCTGGCCTCTCCTATCTTGACACAGCCAGAGGAATTAACCCCATAGTTCAAAAGCTACCATACAGCCTACAGGAAAAATGGCTCTCTTATGGATCTAGCTATAAACTTGAACATCAGGTTGCATTCCCTCCCTTTTCTGTGTTTGTCACCTTTCTCCACCAGCAAGCACGGATCAGAAATGACCCCAGTTTCATACTTGCAGGTCAAACAGACTCCGGTAAAGCAGAAAAACCTCTACGAAAACCAATTTGAATGAAAGAGGTTTCTGTTCACAGAACAGAAGTGTCTCCAGGCGCATGCTCAGACCAAGACAAGTACAGAAAGAAACCAGATGAGCCTGATAAGAGATGTCCTATCCACAGAAAACCACATTCTCTACAGAAGTGTCGGGCATTTCGCATGAAACCCATAGAGGAACGGAAGGTGAGGTGCACTGAGTGTGATAGCGACAGACACCTTTCTGCTCTCCATCCAGGTCTAGCGCCATGGATCCATGAGGCAGAAAAACCTTCATCAGAGCATGGCAGGGAGCCAGACCCCATTCAAACGTCAGAGGTCACAACTCAATGCACAGAAGTCTGTGGAGGAGATCTCATTGACAGGGGTTGTTCAAAGATTCTCTTAGCCAAGGTCTATCCAGCAGGACGTCATGATGAGGCAAAGAAGGTTTACATCATCCTAGATGAACAAAGTAATAGATCATTGGCTCGCTCTGAATTCTTTGACACCTTCAGCATCCAAGGCCCCACTGCTTTATACTCTTTGAAGACTTGCTCAGGCGCCTCTGAGAACATGGGCAGGACAGCCTCCGGTTTCATCATAGAGTCACTGGACGGTGGAATAGTTCAACCTCTTCCAAGACTGTTGGAATGTAATGAGATACCAGATAACAGAGCAGAGATTCCGACACCCAGTGCTACCTTTTCCCATCGTCACCTAAAACCTACAGCACATCTCATTCCAGAGTTGGAGCCCAACGTTCCCATCATGCTTCTCTTGGTCGCGACATCATCAGGCTACACAAGGTTCGTAAACGGATCAACGGCCCTCCAGATGCTCCTTACGCTCAAAAACTTGACCTGGGATGGGTAATTGTGGGCAATGTCTGTTTGGGAAGAGCTCACAAGCCACTGAGGGTGAATACTTTCTTCACCAACGCGCTTGAAAAAGATCGTCCAACCATCTTCAAGCCCTGTCCCAGTGTTCTTGATGTGAAAGAGCAATATGGTCCCAAGCCACCAGAGCTCCCTGTCACACGCCTTAGAGAGGGTACTTCCCTAGGTCATACAGTGTTCCAGCTCACCAGCAATGACACTAAACTGGGTCCATCTATCGGCGATCTCACCTTTATGGCGATAATGGAACAGGGTCTCAAGAAGGATGAGAGTAACAGCTGGCCTTTAAAGCAGCCGAGAAGATGGCTCCCAGACAACAGATCCCAGGCTCTCAACCGCTTCTTCTCTCTCAAACGAAGCCTTGAGAGAAAGCCAGAGATGAGTCAACACTTTTTCTCATTCATGGAAAAGATATTTGAGAATGGACATGCCGAAGTTGCCCCTCCACTCAAGGAAAATGAGGAACGGTGGTATCTACCTACCTTTGGCGTTTACCATCCAAAAAAACCTGGCAATGTCCGTGTTGTGTTTGATTCTAGTGCCCAATATGATGCAGTGTCTCTTAATGATGTCCTCTTAACAGGGCCCGACCTCAATAACTCTCTCTTGGGAGTCCTCATCAGATTCCGAAAAGAAGCCATCCCTGTGACAGCGGACATTAAGCAGATGTTCCACTGCTTCCTCGTCAGGCAACAGGTAAGGAACTTCTTACGCTTCTTTTGGTTCAGAGACAATGATCCTGCTCAAGATGTCATTGAGTATCCCATGACCGTGCATGTCTTTGGGAACAGTCCCAGTCCGGCAGGGAAGGAGAACCACATGAGGATCCTGACGTGAGGCAGTTTGTTGACCATGACTTCTATGTAGATGACGGGCTGAAGTCGCTTCCCACTGCTGCAGGTGCAATCAGTCTGTTGAGGAGGACCCAGGATATTCATGCCATCTCCAATTTGAGGCTGCACAAAATTGCATCAAACAGTAAAGAGGTTATGGATGCCTTCCCACCGCTGGAGCTTGCCAGTGACCCAAAGGACCTGGATCTAGGCTCAGACACTCCTCCAGTCCAGCGGAGCCTGGACCTTAATTGGGATTTAAAGTCTGACACGTTCACCTTTAACGTCGACATCGATGAGAAGTCTTTCACATTCCGGGGTGTCCTGTCAGTAGTGAACAGTGTGTATGACCCACTCGGATTTTTGGCTCCAGTCACCATTCAAGGGAAGCACATCCTAAGAGAGCTCACACAAGAGAAGGGTGACTGGGATTCACCATTGCCGGAGAAGATGGAGGAACAATGGACATCCTGGCGAGACTCTCTAAAACATCTCAGTAACTTGCACATCCCGAGACCCTACACCAAGGTTTCTCCTTCTGTGGCAAAGTGGAGAGAGCTAAGCATCTTCTCAGATGCCTCAATAAAGGCTATTGCGGCAGTTGCTTATCTTACAGTGGTTGATGAACATGGAAACTCCCACACAGGGTTTGTTATGGGCAAGGCAAAACTAGCTCCCCGGCCTGAGCACACAATCCCACGGCTAGAGCTCTGCGCCGCTGTGCTTGCAGTGGAGTTTGCTGACTTCATTTCATCTGAGCACGACTTGCAGATTGATGCTACAACCTTTTACATGGACAGTAAAGTAGTACTGGGGTATATACACAATGAGTCGAGGCGTTTCTACGTGTATGTGAGCAATCGTGTCATTCGCATACGGAGATCGTCTCGGCCTCAACAATGGAAGTATGTATCCACAGACCAGAATCCTGCAGACTATGCAACCAGGTCTGTCGTAGCTGCTCGTCTCGCAGATACCATGTGGCTCAGTGGACCTTCTCTCTTGAACCTGAAGAAAGGGTTCTGGATCCAAGCACATTCAAACTTGTGAACCCGAACATGGACGCTGAAGTCCGTCCACAGATCTCTACCCTCAACACGCAGACCACAGTTCAACAGCTTGGACCTCAGCATTTCGCCAAGTTTTCTTCATGGCGGTCTCTGAATCATGCCATTGCCAATCTCAGGCATTTGTATTCAGAAGCACACAGTGTTGAGCAGTTAAGTAGGTCCAAGTGCATAATCATCAGGGCTGTCCAGGAGGAGACATATGCTGAAGAACTAGCATGCTTGAGAAAGGGTGAGAACATTCCTCAAAACAGTCCTCTCAAAGCCTTGGACCCCTTCATTGATGGACAGAATCTCCTCAGGGTTGGGGGTCGTATAAAGGAAGGGATGTTTGTGGCAGAAGAAAAGAACCCTCTGATCATCCCTGGAAAACGCTACATCTGAACATTGTTAGTTACACACTACCACGAACAGACTCAACATCAGGGACGCCTTTTCACAGAAGGGGCTATCCGTGCAGCTGGTTATTGGGTCATAGGTGTGAAGAGACGTGTGAGCAGCATTATACACCATTGCGTCGTCTGTTGCAAGCTACGTGGCAGCCCTGGAACACAAAAGATGGCCGACTTGCCAGTTGATCGCCTATCCATGGAGCCTCCATTTAGCCTCCATTGTTTTTGGTCCCTGGGAGGTTAAGGCATGGAAGACAAGAGGTGGTCTAGCCCACAGCAAAAGATGGGCTGTGATATTCACCTGTATGTCTGTGAGAGCAGTCCACATAGAGGTCATTGAATCTCTGGATACGTCAAGCTTTATTAATGCTCTCCGGCGTTTCCTTGCTATAAGAGGTCCTGTAAAGCAAATCCGTTCAGACAGAGGGACAAACTTTGTCAGTGCGTCTGCTGAGCTCAAGATCCCATCGAACATTAACAGAACTTCTGTTGAGAGATACCTTGAAGAAAACGGCTGTTCATGGCTCTTCAACCCCCCACATGCGTCTCACATGGGCGGTTCATGGGAGGGGACGATAGGTATAGCCAGAAGAATCCTCGATTCAATGTTCCTCCAACTCAGACCTTCCAAGCTAACACACGAGGTCCTTGCCACACTGATGGCATAGGTGGCAGCCATTATCAACGCCAGGCCCCTCATACCCGTGTCTGCTGATCCAAGTGATCCTTTCATACTTACCCCTACCACTCTATTGACTCAGAAACAAGTTTCCCCTCAGTTCCTCTGGACAACTCTGGAGTCAAAGACATCTTCAAACACCAATGGCGCCAAGTGCAGCACCTGGCACTAACCTTCTGGAGCAAATGGAGGAGCCATTATCTTTCAACGCTGCAGCCAAGGAGAAAGTGGCAGAACACTCAGCCTAACCTGGAGCCAGCAGTTTGAGAGGAAGGAATGGCCCCTGGGGATAGTCACTCAGGTTTTTCCCAGCAAAGATGGCAACGTGCGTAAAGCAGAGATCAAGGTCGCCCGGAAAACTGGAACAAAATTGTTTCTGAGACCTTTGTCTGAGATTGTTCGTCTTCTCCCCCCTAAATAATCGTTGTAACTTTCTTGTTGGAGTGTTAGTGGTGGCATTTAATCACACCAGACGGGAGTGTGCTGTTACAATTGTTCTTTACTGCCCCCAGTGGTGAGCAGTGAGTTAGGTTTCCTTTTCTCGGGAAACAGGCAGATGTTCAGTATTGGGTTTTCATGCTGTCAGACCTCACCACCTGAATCAGATGTCTGCTCGCCTTTCATCTTCTGTGGATTGTCTGTATGTATAACCTCCATTTTTCTGTGCCATTATTTGAAACTTCATGATGTTTGACTGTATGTATATATACTATATGTATGTATGTATATATATATATCTATATTTATATAGATGACATCTATATAATAAATATATATATATATTTCATCTATATTTATATAGATGACAATGCAAGTGAGTTTCTAATTTGCAAGCGTGTTTCATTCAAATATTATTTAGAAATCAAATTACTCCCTTTTAAGTAGAGGCCACTACTCTTTCCACTTAAAAGGAATATATAGTAATCAGCAAAAGAGCATTAACGATCCTCTTTCTTCCATAACATGACCATTGACAATTAAACTTGGCAACACATGCTGTCCTCTGGCTGTTTGGGCTCTTTCGGCTCATCTTCTTGTCCCTTCTGGTTCTTGTCCTGACTCTTGGCTTTTGCTCATCCTTTTGTCCCTTCTGGTTCTTGTCCTAACTCTTGGCTTTTGCTCATCACCCTCCGGGCTCTATGAAAGAAAGCCCCCCTGCTTGGCCATGTGGCCAACAGGCATTTATGGTGTGGTATAATATAACCATATAACCATAAGTAAGTAGTTGGTGGTAAATGACAACTGGTAATAATTGCTGTGTTCTTAAAAAGAAGAATCAAGTGTGAAGAAGTTATAATGGATGGTTGAAATATGTATTATTCTGCATCAGTTGATTTAATGTGCACTCATCAGTTGAATAATCCACAAGTGAAAATGTAACCAAAGATACAAGAAAAGGATCCTGTAATCAAATGCTGTATACAACACATTTATTACTTTTAAAGCACTGTTATTATTTTAAAAGAAATGCAGTCAGTAGAGCAGTGGAACATATCAAGGAGGAGACTTAGAGTTAAAAAAAACGGCTCACTGCAGCACAGTGCAGGAACGTTCACAGATAGTTCAAGGCCGCGAAGTTGCAGCACGGTAGATAAGACGTGCAGGGGAAGTCCAGGATACCAGCTGCAAAGGGACTTCAAAGCATATCCCCGGTGAGGAGGCGGTCTTGATTAATGTTGGCATGGGTGGGCACATGTTTAGCCTCGTGCAGGGAAATACCCAAGTCAGCAAAATTCGATACATAGACAAAGGAAAGAGCAAGGATTGGATAATCTTAGTGAATACAAGGAGGATATTTTCTATTGAGAATTTGGGTCTTTTTTCATTGGCTTTTTTAAATTGTCGACAATTAAACATTACTGCACTCAGCTTTTGAGGACTCCTGGAGATTATTTCCTTTTTTATTGGTGACTTTTTGAACTCTGAAAAACCTTTTGAACAAACGGAGAATAAAAAGTCGAGACACGACAACTGGTGTTGGCTTTTGTTTTTCACTTTTAACTGAAAACTAAACAAAGCTCCAGAATGAATTCGGAACTGAGAAAAATACACTGCAAAGATTCCTAAAAGCCAGAAGCCACAATAATCATTAGTTGTAAATGCTGAGTCAGCCTTCACAGTATATGTTCTTCTACTTTTTTCCCAGTCTGATTTTTCAGCCGCCAACTCCTTCCACATTGTTCAACATATTCACTCGATTCAAATATTAAAATATTAATCTCAATTAGGACATTATTGCTATTACTTTTCTGATTGAATATCTTGGAAATTATGAATGATATCAAAGTTTTTTGGCCATTTTTCCCATTCAAGTGAATGGACGGAATGTTCAAAAATCCTATATTTTCACATTTTTTCAAGCATTTTCAAAACCTAATTACTCATTCACACTTCCAGATAGAAATTCAATTCAAACTTTAGTATTATTGAACTTTAAACATACGGAAAATTGTGCTGGTTGCAACAAAGTGCTCGGTGGGCTTGTAAATGACAGGAGCGCTGTCGACTGCTCCACTAGCCATCTTTTTGACAATACATACACAAGAAATTGCACAAAGTACTCAGGAGACTCATGTTGTTTCAACCATATCATTATTTAAGTGATAGCAGTTACTGTCTTTGAGGGAGAAGCATGATAATGTGCGATGAGCCTCAGCTAAAATCACTAGTAAATCAACTCTCTGTCTGTTACTACTACCAACATAGCTACCATGGCAACCAATAACAATTGGGCCAACACAGAGACAGAGTGGTCAATGAGCCAGTTTAAAACACACAGTGGCACACACACTCACAAATATGCATGTGTAAGCATACACACATGACCACACACACACACACACACACACACACACATACACACACACACAGAAACATAGTTTATTTTCCAACATTTTAACTATATTCAACTATTATCTTTTCATTCATTATAGCCAGAAACTGTTTCAATGTTTTTAATGTTTAATCTTTGATACATTATGACATTTATTAAACGTTTCAGTCCCATTTAGAGTATTTGACTGATTCTCACTGTAACATCTCTCATACTCCATCAGCTGCTTCTCAACACAAATTCAAGATAGCATTGCAGTTTGGCTCATCACTATTAGGATGCTTTATTCTCTTCAGATGCAACTTAAAATAAATTAAAGCCACCAATTGAGACCAATTTGGCCTTAGCTTTACAACAAACCCTACATTTTTTTCACATTTTTTAATATATTCTGGGCATTATTTAAAGTTATCAAAGCCAGCAATACACATATTAGCTGCAGCTTTTCAAGAAACCTGAAAATGTTCCACATTATTCAAACGTCATTGACAATATTCAAAGTTTTTAATTTGGCATCAGCTTTTCAACAGCCAGCATTCACAACCGCAGGTTCTTCAGAACTTGCCTTCTCTAGTTTTATATGTGTTGTATTGTGTTTGTGTTGTGTTTGTACATAATTAAACTGTGTTGTGTATGTAATTAAAATTAAAAAAAACAAAAAAAACAAATGTATGTCTATTACCAAGGACCATGTAAAACAATAAAAAATTTAATTCTTCTCTTTATAGTTGCCAATGAGGCAGGGGAAAACAAGCACCATCCATTGGCCAACTTTGCACGTGAGTTCATCAAAATTGACCATTTTCACCAAGTTCAACTTTGGAAATTCAGTTATCATTACATTTCTAATAGAAGAAGATGGTTGTTTGTATGAAAATTGTCCAGGCTCAAGGTCACAGAATGCACTATGCACTGCTGTCACAACCTGCACTGGCAATGGTGATCACAAAGGAATTTGGCTGGACCCTCGGAGCACCGAAGAGATTCTGGCTGATGAGCTACCAAACCCTGTTGAACCTGACGCCATGGAGAAGACTGCTATCAGGTCACACGTGCACACAGCAAAAACACATATATGCAGAAATTCCTCAAGGAACATAAAGTACAAAAATATACTGGCCTTTATTTCTCCTTACCATTATTTACAGTGTATCGCACTGTAAAATATTTACACTGTAAATTAACAGTAAGAACTGGCTGCAGGGTTGCAATTATTTTGCTGTTAATTTTACAGTTTTTCCTACTGTAATCTCCTTATACTGTATTTACTTTTAGACTATATTCCAGTACATTGCCGTTTTTTCTTGATTTAACAGTAGCAACTGGCAGCAGGGTTGTCACTGTTTTTTCTACAGTTTGCCTATTGTAATTGTAATTTACAGCTTATCCCTGGTTTAAAAATGCATACATGTCAGACATGAGTGGTCTTTCAGGCAAGGCATTTAGGCATTAGCAAGCTGCATCATCGCTTAAAACAACTCACACAACACAAGTTTAAACACTGAGGGACAGACAGTAGCAGCCACCCCATTTCATTGCATGGGGAATCCAAAAAATGACTCATATGTAAATATGTGCAACAACCATAAAAATGTGACAAGTTTACATGTTACCTTCCTATTTCCATAAATAGTCATTTTTCTGCAGTGCTTTGCAGCAGGGCTACCATTTTTTGGTGAAATGTAGCATATTATAGCATACAGCATATTAAGCAGACAGGAAAACAAGAATATGATTACAAGTACATAATTTAAAACAAAAATGGCAAAAAGTGGAAGCTACAATGATTTTAAGTGCCTGGGTAGAGAGCTCTCACTGAACTATGTGAAATTCCCCAAAGTCCATGAGGTTTGTCAGAAAAGTCATGACATGAGATTGACTGTGACAGACATCTTCTGAACAATACTGCCTGTCCTCTTGCCCTGGCTGGCCTTTGTCCATCTTTCTGTGGTGATTCCAATGAAGTGCCAGAAAAACACAGTAGTCTGAGATAAGACATTGGAGAGGAATCAAGTCTGCTAATATATGAAGCATGAAGTTAGGGTTTAAGATGTGCATGCTGAAAGTGAAAAACACAGACAGAAAGAGAGAATAGGACAACTGGATAAGCCTTACCTTTAAAATATTTCAAGTGTACAGGCAGCCAGTCACTGTAGGTTAAAGATATAGAGCAGCAAGCCAAGTCAAAAAGGTTGGGTGGATGCCCTGACATAAGACCCTCAAGGTTGATCATCCAGCACCCTACAGTTATATGCTCTGTTCCACCTGAAACTAGAATTAAGGGTAATCTCAGAAAGCAACTTGACTTGTGTAAATATGCTTTTCTGGAATACAGATAACTAAAAATGCATTAAGAATGAATTTTTCAAGTTGAAAGTTTTTACTGATGTACATTGTATAATTTGTTCAGAACAAAATGATGTAAGAACAGTCAATGGAAAACAAATTCATCAAACTGCTGAGGGCTGGATTCAAATTTACTCCAAAAATCAAAGTAAAAAATTGAAATCACAGGCTCATCCAACTTGCATGAATTGTTTCATGGCAGCTTATAATGCGACTCAGTAGTGTGTATGGACCCCACGTGCCTGTATGCACTCCTGACAACAACTGCACATGCTCCTGATGAGTTGGCGGATGGTGTCCTGGGGGATCTCCTCCCATAACTTTCACCACGGCGTATCCAGACTCTTTCATGCCTGTCACATGTGCTCATTGTGAACCTGCTCTCATCTGTGAAGAGAGTGGGGTGCCAATGGTGGACCTGCCAATTCTGGTGTTCTCTCAGGAATGCCAATTGAGCTGCATGGTGCTGGGCTGTGAGCACAGGACCAACTAGAGGACATCATGCCCTCCTGCCACCATCATGGAGTCTGTTTCTGACAGTTTGGTCAGAAACATGCACACCAGTAGGTTGCTGAAGGTAATTTTGTAGAGTTCTGGCAGTGCTTCTCCTGTTCCTCCTTGCACAGAGGGGCAGATACTGGTCCTGCTGCTGGGTTGATGCCATTCTATGGCCCTGTCCAGCTCTCCTTGTGTAATGGCTGGCCTCCTGGTATCTCCTCCATGCTCTTGAGACTGTGCTGGGAGACACAGCACACCTTCTTGTAAATGCACTTATGGATGCCCCACCCTGGAGAAGCTGGACTACCTGTGCAACCTGATTGGGCTGCAGGTACCGCCTCATGCTACCAGTAGTGACACTAGCCAAACACAAAACTAGAGAATAATGAGCCAGGAAGGATAAGGAGAGAGCTGTGGCCACCGCATGCAAAACCATTCCCTGTTTGGGGTTGTCTTACTTTTGCCTCTACATTGCACCAAAGCAGGTGAAATTGATTCACGTTCACTTATGCCTCCTAAATGGACAGATAGATATCCGTGAAGTTTAACTGAGTTGTTCTACTGTGACGATTAAGAGTTCCCTTGTTTTTGAGCAGTGTACATTATGTCCATTAAATCAATACACACCGAGCAGTCTTAAACGAGGAGTCAAGGGTAGGGTGACGGTCCTGGGTGTCCGGCACAGACAATAAAATGCAGTGAGAATAGTATATCCATGAGATGATTTTTAAGATGGCAACAATTGAATCAAACCAATGTCTGTGAGAAGGATGAGCCCCCTGTGGTCTCTGTGAAGCGGATCATCTGCAGCTGGACAACATGGAGTGTCAGAGTCAGAGTCCTCTCCCTAGGACAGGACAGTCTGGACATTGATGTTGGGCATTTGCATATTAAGAGAAAAAAAAGTGCAGGTTCAGATGATTAATCCTCAAAAATAAAGTCCAGAATTGGCTTCATGACTTTATGTTCAGTCTGTCTCCTCCAGAAATACAGTATGGTTTGCAGGGCCTGATTCAAACATCATTCCCAGAATGCCACACTATTCACAGTATAATGCAGTATTTTATGGGAAACAGCAAGCTGCCCCAAAATATTGCCGGGAATGCAGCAGTTTCTAACAGTATATTAGTATAAGACCTATAAGATGGCACTGCATGAGTGACAGTCCGTTGCAGCAGCTCCTGCTCACTTTTCAGCTTTAAATAAGTAAATAAGGAGGAGCTGAAGGCTGTGCAGAAGGAGCTGAGGAGGAAGATCAGGGAGGGGAAAAACAACTACAGGAGAAAGGTGGGGGAACAGCTGCAGCAGAACAATGTCAGGAGTCTGGACAGGCCTTAAAACCATCTCTTGCCACAAGGAACCTGACTCCCAGGCTGTGGGGGACCAGAAAAGTGAACGACCTAAACCTATTCTTCAATAGATTTGACCAGTCGCCTGCCCCTCCCCCTACTCAGTCATCCCTGCTGCAAACGCTCTTGTTTGCATCCTCAGTATACTTGCAATGCCCCCTCGACCCAGCGCAGGTGGTGGGAGAAAGGAGGACAATAGCTCCCTGATGGAGAACAGCTCCCACCCTATGCAGGACACTCTGAAAGCACTGCAGAGCTCCTTCAGTGACAAGCTGCTTCACCCTTAGTGTGTCAAGGAGCAATATTGCACGTTTTTTTTTAAAATGTACATAAATTTGTTTATATAAATAAATAAATAATAAATAAATATATATACATTTTTGTGTATCTAAAAATGTAAACAAACACAAGTATACAGTTGCAGTTTTATTTCACACAGACTCCACCATCTCCTAGACTCTATGGGTATAGCACTCCTCAAATTTCCCACATGTATTCAGCCACTGAATATATGCTTGTGTGTATAACAACATTGAAAAGCATTTTGTTGTACATGCCCACGCTACCCTTTTTAGGCCGGCTCACACTACCTTTGTATAGTCTGATGGCAATATTTCTGCATCGAAATATAATACAGCTCACTTAGTCGGAAAGAAGAGAGGGTACCCTTTGGCTGTTTCTGTGAGAGGCAAACATTGAAAGTGAGAAGCCAGCTACTGTTTAGAGGGCAGTGGGCAACGATGTGCTCATGGACCTCATCGCCAACTGGCCCTTTCCACACCGCATGGGCCGATCTCTCATTTATGAAAGATTTAGTGGCAGCGAGGGTTTCACAGCTTCACAGAAGCAGTTGTAGAGAAGAGAAAGAACTTAACTTATAGGCAGTCAGGATCAGTGGGCAAGGTCCGACAGCAGGGCATACATTCATAGGGCTCTACCCACTGTACCCGTATAGTCCACAAGAGGGTGGGGCCTGTGTGAGATAGAACAAAGGTTACAACATAGTGACCCTAGTAGTACACGCAAAGCCCTCACCCTAGGCACCCTGCCACTCCAACACCTTTGCTGAACGGGTGCTGGGATGACAGTAAGCTGCCATGCTGCCTTAAGCCCATACACAACAACGAAGCCCTAACTGCCTGGCTGCAGACATTTAAATTGTCAGTTGGTGAATATGTGTGTGTGATTGCTATACCCACTGAGTTCAGTGAAGGGCTTCATCTGTTCTCATAGAACTTGGGGTACCATTTTACTTCTCAATTTGTCCGATATCATCCTCACTCCTAATTATCTCTACTGGCATTACTTGTCCAAGAGAAAAAAGCTGGCTTGAGCCATTTTATATATATATATATATATATATATATATATATATATAAAATTCATTTTATCGAAGGTGACAAGTCTTCCAGAATTAAATTTTGTCCTAAGAGTGGTCCCAGAGTAAAGGCCAAGGCCATCATTTTGGGAGCAAAAAAGTGCTCAGCATATTCAATGGAAATATGCTTACAGAATAAAGAGATAATGCTTGTTATCCACATATAAAATAAACAAGTCATGTATATTATCTGCAAAGCTGACATTTTGATTTCATAGCGGTGATAGAGAATTAGTGCCCAAATGGAATGAGAGGATGTGCTCAGTGAGTGAATGAGCTCATACTTAAACTTATGTGGCACTACAGCAACGGATTCCAAAAATATCCACAGTAAATTTCATGTAAATCTGTCCAGTAGTGATGGAAATACATTTGCAAGTGTTTGATGGACAGATCAACTGATATGGCTGTTTGGAAGTGCACTTCTACCAATTCATGGAATATCAAAACAGCAAAAAACAAAAAGCTGTATTTTTGTTTGTTTGTTTTTTTTTTAACTTTATTTGTATTTGTTTTATACATATTAACATTTACAGAATATAAAATAAGAAAGTACAGACTTGTATCTGAAAAATAAAAATAAATGAATGAATAAAACAAAATGAAAGGTTAGGTCAATGAGTCACTTTGTTGTCGCTCTTATAGGCAAAGGGAGGGAGTCAAACCCCAGAGCTGCCCCATATGGGTCCTCCTCTTTACATCAGTTCATGTTCCTTTAGTTCCTCTAGTTCCTTTTGTGTGAACACACAGTAAGAGAGTGCCTTTCGAGTCAAAGTCAAAGACAGAAGTCCAGTGTCTGGTTGTTGGTACCCTCAGTGTACACCGGAGAGGGCTGGGGCATCAGAGAAGCAAACATAGGGGTCACAAACATGTTCCTATAAGCACATACTGTATATAACTACACAGACACCTATACTTCTGCATACAGTAGGTACTACTTCAAAGTGGCCATTTCACTCGCGGGGAGCGAGATTCACGCAACGTGTGAAATGTAAGTGACAACTGTAGCCACTAGGTGGAAGCATAGTACTGAATTGCAGCTCAAACGATTTTGGGACAATTCCACATTTGACCACAATGTAGCTGCAATGGAGAGTGGCGCTGTTTTAGGCTACAGGTAGAGTGAATGGAAAGGGGGACTGCTAAACCGTATCAGATTGATTCAAACTGATTGTTTCACGGCGGTGGGACACCTCAGTTATCTGGGTGACCTTGGATAATCACTTGTGCTTTCTTTGTTTTACAGTAGAGCTAAAATATGGACATTAGTTGTTTTTTAAGGAACATTTGTTTACTGGTAAAATTGCTGACCTGAATTATTGTCCCAGTCCGCCCCCGTGAGCCTATATCACGGCCTGACTGGATGTTGCTTAAATATAAGAATAGCCTATAATAATATCTGATACCCTAAAGACATCTGAGGTTGTAATTTCGCTTGCTCGCTCGCTGCAGCCACGGCTAATAAGCGGAGGCAGAAACAATTACGCACAGCCTACAGAAGTTTCAACGTCCATATAAGCATTTAAGAAATGATTCTTATCAGTTCCATAATTCAGAGATTGCACCCCACAGGTGCAATTAGGCTACGCATGTATCGTGTGGGTGTGTTGACGGCCGCGTAGTGCTTTCTACCGATCCAGCATGGATCCACCAGGGAGGGATTGTGGATTGGAATGAGGGTGCCATCCATGGCATGGCGCAGGAGAATCGGTGTGACAGCTGCCACACTCCGTGATACCGATGCCTTGCTGAGGCCAGTGCCATCCCCCACCACCTCCAGGAAGCTCCCCACTGTGTAAAAACGCAGCGCAGCCAGGAGCTGCACCTCCGGGCTGAGGGCAAAATTGCAGCGGGTTGCTCTCTGGATGTGTGGGGACACCGAGTGATCAGCTGTTGGATCTCCGCACGGGGCAGCCGGTACTTTGCCTGGACAGCCCGGTCTGACAGCACGTCCAGTGGGGAGAAGTGCTGACGCACGTATGCATTTATGTAAACCGTCTGGCTTCGCGAACGGCGTCGCTGTTGGTTCGCAGCGAGAATGTGCTGTATTGTAGCCATGGTTTATCACACGCGCGGACTTTGGCAACGCATTTATATAGTGTAGCAGGTGAAGCCTCTCTGGATGAGGTTCAGCTGAGTTTAATTACATCTGTTTCCTTGATATCTGTGAAATGCCACAGGGTTGTTGTATTTTTATGTGTAGTAGTATAAACTCATATGCAGATGTGTGTGGAAAACTTAAACATGTAATTCAATAAAAACTACTATTAGCCTATGTTTCTTGCGCCAGTGGTCCGCAGCTATGAGCGCATTTCAACATTGAGCATTGTTTTATTATTTCGAAAAGTGGAGGATGTAAATTTGATCACTGAGCATTTGGTTGCTAAGAAGGCTGTTAAGAGTGGGTCAGCTCGATCTTACATTTCCTTCTTAGTGAAAGATCTTCTTAAGCCAAGAGCGACTCTGGGAAACGCATCCTTCTTTCACAGCGTTCTTAAGAGCGCTCCTAAGAAGATCTTAGCACTTAAGAGCTTCTTAACAAATCTGGGAAACGCGGCCATTGGCAGGGCCAGACACAGCTTAATGAGCTTCTCCACCTCCGAATGCAGGATGGACACATCCTGGATGGTGCTTACTTCTCGTCCCCTACACACATTCCTCAGTATGGGGGAATGCAAATGTTAAGGCATCTGGAACAAGTTCTCTTAACTGGAAAGACCACATCCATCCCCCACACTTTTGAAAAACTTGCTACGCCAGTGCCCCCACCCCCACGCGCTGAGGACAGCAAAGAGGTCTGCAACAAATACATTTATCACTTGGCCAAGGGATCTCCTCCTGCAGGGTGACTGCTTCAGGGACTCACTCCGCTTTAAATAACCTTCTGTATATCCGACTACTGTGAAGCTGCTGATTATGTATTTTAATAAAGCTAGAGAAAACTGTCTGACATGACGTGGCGTCGTTCTTCTTTCTATAAGCCTGTTGTAGAAAATATAAGGAATAGAAAGCACAAATATTTGTGTTAAATTCTGACACCACAACTGAAAGAAAGAAAGCAGCCGGTGAATCAGATCAATAGAACTTTTTTTTTTTCTGGTTATCATCTATTGATATTCGGTACGCCACAGTTGTGGTGTCAGAATTTAATGTATTTTATGTACACAAGCAGGAAAGCTGGTGCCGCGGCCCGGCGGAGAATTAATGCTCATTTGCTCATTTATTTGCTCAAACTTGGAGCCATATGTGATCATAATGATGATGATGAGAAAAGAAAACACATTAACTAAAGGCGCAGCCTATACTGAGATTCGAACTCATACTAGCAGAAGATTCTGCTTACTGAGGGAGCTGCTCTACCAGGGGAGCTATACATCATTCATTACACACATCAGCGTCTGGACATACGTGCTGCTGTCGTGTCTTCAACCTAAAAACTGATCTTTATAAATTTTTTCGTTGAGTAAAAATCCTCTCTGAATTATGGAACTGATAAGAATCATTTCTTAAATGCTTGTATGGACGTTGAAACTTCTGTAGGCTGTGCGTAATTGTTTCTGCCTCCGCTTAGCCGTGGCTGCAGCGAGCGAGCTAGCGAAATCACAACCTCAGATGTCTTTAGGGTCTTTGACGTGTGCACAAAAAAAGACCACAGTTAAACATAAAAGCAAAACGAAAACAGATAAACATAAAATGGGAATATCACCGATAAATACAAAATACAAAGAATAAGACCTTAAAAGACATTTAAAAGGCTTCATAATGAGTTGTTGATGATGTTGATGGCGGATGAGATGAATGATTTTTTTCACTAAGTTTGTCCTTGCTAGAGGGACCCTGTAGCGACAGGCTTAAGGAAGGAGTTGGAATGAGGTGTGGAGTGGGTGAGGTATTATTAGCTACATTCTTGTATTTAAGCAACAACGAACAGAAACATAAATCAGGCAACTCTGTCCATTCCCGTTCATGGCCACTGCTCCCTGCTGCTGCATGTTGTCGTCCTCCTGCTCACAGATGCCACCTGGTGGTTGTTTGGGCACATTGCCGCTTCTCATGAAAACACAATTGATCCTCCACTAAAAAGGTGCGTGATTCTCGCGTGAACTCGGCCACAGCGAAGTAGTACCTACTGTACATACACCACCCACACGTGCGTACCTCCGTATCTATTCTTTACTAGCTGCCAACTTTATTTTAATCAGATACTTATCACTAGAATTAATTGTGGGTGAGATATTCCCAAGATTAATTGTACAGAAATCATCATAATTTTGAAACTCTTTATTGAGTTAATTTTTCCTACTATTTCCAACCAGTAAAGTTGGCAGTCCCAGAGGATGTGGAAATGATCCGCCTCAGTGTTTCCACACTCTCTCCAACACTGTCCACATCCTGGGAAACCCCTCTGAAGTAGCTTTATTTTTGGAGTGTTGAAAAACCAAATCATATTTTTTTTCCATGCGAATTCCCTCCACTGACCTGAACTCTAAGTGTTCAGGTGGGTTGCAGTCTTCTTTCTTTATATCACTATTAAAGTAAACTCTAACTTGAAGGTATCTGAAGGAACCTTTTTTTTTCTCCAGGTAATATTTGTCTTTTAGTTTTTGGTAGCTGGCTAATCCCCCTTTATCAGAAATGAGACAGTATGTTGTGATGCCTTTAAAGGCCCAGTGTTTAAATCGCACATCCATCTGGGCAGGTTTAAAATCTTTATCATGTGCCAGCCATCGTAACTATTTCATTTGATTTTCCAATTTTAATTCATGACATTCACCTAGCCAAACGTTTAGGGGTGTTTTTGTCCAGCAATTTAGTTTTTTTTAATGTATTTATTATTATTAGTGTGAATGCTGACACAGCATTCACACTATTGTTCTTCTGGAATTTATTAAAGTTTTTAGTGTGAATGCTGACTCAGCATTCACACTATTGTTCTTCTGGAATTTAATATTATTTTTCTTCTTCCGTACGTTTTTTGGCTCACTACTGCTCCTACAAATTTTAAGCTACAGAAACTATTCAACTATCAAAATGTTCAGCTTGTTAAGGACATGATGGCGCGTATTCATCCTTATGGGGAATTTCTCAAATTTCGCTCTGCTACTACTTCAGCATACGTTCAGCTATAGAAACCGTTCAACTATCAAAATGTTCAACTATTTATGCTCTTTCAGCCTTGTTCTTTTCAGCTTTTTAACTTTTCAACTTTTTCAAATATTCAGCTTTTTCAAAAAAAAATTTTACATGGAAACAAATGGGAAAATCTTCAAATCCTCCTCAAAACTCATGGACTTTCAACCTCTTATGCTCTCTTATACTAGAGACACCATTCCAACTTTAAACTATTCACAAGACCTTGAACTATTGAACTTGTTTTTCAGTTTTTGAAAATCTTTTACGGTTTTGAAATTATCACAGTTTTAGTTTGAAGGATTTTTAGCTCCTCCTCTGGGTTTATAATGGGTGTGTATTGCGTGAGCTAGAGTGCGGAACATCATCGCTAGAGTGGAGAGCAGCTGCAAAAACTTTAGAAAAAACTCTCTTCAGCTTGATTTGGGTCCCACAGCTTTTACTTCACATAGACAATATATACATAGAAATGTAGGCAATCTTGTTGGCTTTCAGATGATGGTCTTATTTCAGATATAGGACTTAAAGTTTTGGCTGTAGTAGCCCTTGAGTGGCAAGCACTCCAGCAACTCCCCCATAAGGCGCAGTGTTAACTTTGAGCCTAAATCTCTGGAGTGGACCAGACGGTACCGGTTTTGTCTCTCGCTGTTGTGCCCTCATTTTTCATTCTACAGAAATAAAAAAGACATCACATGGTTCAGCAATGTCTCCTGTTACTCACTGTATACATATTTTGGCCATAACCATTACACTTTTTTCTAAACCTGCAGCTGTTTGGGAGGTGTTTTCCCATTCATTCTTATGGGGACATTTTCAACTTTGGTTCTGCTAACTGTTTGGTTGTCAAACTGTTCAGCTTTTTAAGCTCTTTCAGCCTATTACTTTCAGCTTTTCAACCTTTTCAGCTTTTTCAAATATTCAGCTTTATGTTCAGCTATAGAAACCATTCAACTATCAAAATATTCAGCTTCATGTTCAGCTATAGAAACCATTCAACTATCAAAATATTCAGCTTCATGTTCAGCTATAGAAACCATTCAACTATCAAAATATTCAGCTTCATGTTCAGCTAGAGAAACCGTTCAACTATCAAAATGTTCAGCTTTTTAAGCTCTTTCAACCTATTACTTTTCAGCCTTTCTTCCTTTTCAGCTTTTGAAAAAAATCAGCTTTTTCTGCAAATTCTTGACCATTCATTCTCATAGTTTTATGCATTTTTTTATGCATTAGGCAAGTGTTTTCCAGCACATTCAGCAGATTTTGCAAAATCACTTCAGCCGTCAGCATTCACACTGTATTTTTGCAGGAAATACAATTTTTCTAGTTAGTGTGAATGCTGACACAGCATTCACACTATTGTTCTTCTGGAATTTATTAGTGTGAATGCTGACACAGCATGTGATTAGCTTGTGCTAAGCATGTTGATATTCCAAAGAATGCTCAACTTATTAAATAACAACTTCCTGCACATTTCGCTCCAAACAGGAAGTGTTGCATATCTCCACAATGCTGTGTCCGAATGACATCAAACTCAGGATACTACTTACCCACAAGCCCCTAAGGCTCTGTACAAAATTTTGGGACATCACCACTAGGTGGCGCTCTTTAAATTGGAGGATTTTATATCTCCACATCGGTTGGTCGGATTAACACAAAACTTGGTACACTCATTGCCAATGCCCTCCTGAGGATAGCTGACAAAAGAGTTGCCAATCTGACACTAGGTGGCGCTCTGGTGGCAGTCTAATTTTATATTTGGCACTGTGCCCACACCATAACACTTAGGGATATGAAATTCATAGGGGTGGTATAGACTGTAACTCACACACCAAAAATGACCAGCAGGTGGCGCTATTTTCAACACTAAACCGTTTTTGCCTAATAACTCCCACATAATATGGAGCACATTGTTAAACCTTATATCTATGTGTTCCCTGCATTCAGCTGAATTGTGTGATGTAGGCCACGCCCACTTTTGTGCTACATTTCCATTCACAAATTTGCCAAATGTCGCAAACCTACTTTTTCGAACTCCTCCTAGGCAATTTATCCCATTTCCACCAAACTTTGCACAGACCATCTATGGACCGTCCTGACAAAAACTTATTAAAAGAATTGTGATAGTCCAAAGAATGCCCAAAATATAAAACAACAATTTCCTGCACATTGTGGTCAAAAACACAGTCTTGCCTATCTTGATGAAATACAGTCCAATTAACACTAAACTTTTTGTAATTGTGTTGGATGGCCTGATGAGGGTTTGTGCAAAATTCGGTGCTGATCACCCAATAAGTGGCGCTTTTATTGCTAAATGCCGAAAGAACAGCTTGACTGCCTTCGCTTTTAATTCCTCAATGGAAGTTGTTGCATGAACAAGCCCCGACAGAAGCCTGCCCCGACAGCAGCCTGCCCCAACAGCAGCACGCCGCGACAGTAGCATGCCCCAACACGCGTGGACTGCGAGGACCCGTTCATTGCTGCTTGCAGCTTTAATTATTATTAGGGCCCGAGCACGAATCTCGTGCGAGGACCTATTGGATTCGCTCGGATTATTAGGGCCCGAGCAGGGAACCTGCGAGGACCCTATTGTAATTGTAATGTTTATTAGGGCCCGAGCACGAATCTCGTGCGAGGACCTATTGTATCTGTAAGGATTATTTATTATTAGGGCCCGAGCACGAATCTCGTGCGAGGACCTATTGTATCTGTAAGGATTATTTATTATTAGGGCCCGAGCACGAATCTCGTGCGAGGACCTATTGTATCTGTAAGGATTATTAGGGCCCGAGCACGAATCTCGTGCGAGGACCTATTGTATCTGCTAGGATTATTAGGGCCCGAGCACGAATCTTGTGCGAGGACCTATTGTATCTGTAAGGATTATTTATTATTAGGGCCCGAGCACGAATCTCGTGCGAGGACCTATTGTACCTGTAAGGATTATTTATTATTAGGGCCCGAGCACGAATCTCGTGCGAGGACCTATTGTATCTGTAAGGATTATTTATTATTATTATTAGGGCCCGAGCACGAATCTCGTGCGAGGACCTATTGTATCTGCTAGGATTATTTATTATTATTAGGGCCCGAGCACGAATCTCGTGCGAGGACCTATTGTATCTGTAAGGATTATTAGGGCCCGAGCACGAATCTCGTGCTAGGACCTATTGTATCTGCTAGGATTATTAGGGCCCGAGCACGAATCTCGTGCGAGGACCTATTGTATCTGTAAGGATTATTTATTATTATTAGGGCCCGAGCACGAATCTCGTGCGAGGACCTATTGTATCTGTAAGGATTATTTATTATTAGGGCCCGAGCACGAATCTCGTGCGAGGACCTATTGTATCTGTAAGGATTATTAGGGCCCGAGCACGAATCTCGTGCGAGGACCTATTGTATCTGCTAGGATTATTAGGGCCCGAACACGAATCTTGTGCGAGGACCTATTGTATCTGTAAGGATTATTTATTATTAGGGCCCGAGCACGAATCTCGTGCGAGGACCTATTGTATCTGTAAGGATTATTTATTATTATTATTAGGGCCCGAGCACGAATCTCGTGCGAGGACCTATTGTATCTGCTAGGATTATTTACTATTATTAGGGCCCGAGCACGAATCTCGTGCGAGGACCTATTGTATCTGTAAGGATTATTAGGGCCCGAGCACGAATCTCGTGCGAGGACCTATTGTATCTGCTAGGATTATTAGGGCCCGAGCACGAATCTTGTGCGAGGACCTATTGTATCTGTAAGGATTATTTATTATTAGGGCCCGAGCACGAATCTCGTGCGAGGACCTATTGTATCTGTAAGGATTATTTATTATTATTAGGGCCCGAGCACGAATCTCGTGCGAGGACCTATTGTATCTGCTAGGATTATTTATTATTATTAGGGCCCGAGCACGAATCTCGTGCGAGGACCTATTGTATCTGTAAGGATTATTTATTATTATTATTAGGGCCCGAGCACGAATCTCGTGCGAGGACCTATTGTATCTGCTAGGATTATTAGGGCCCGAGCACGAATCTCGTGCGAGGACCTATTGTATCTGCTAGGATTATTTATTAGGGCCCGAGCACGAATCTCGTGCGAGGACCTATTGTATCTGTAAGGATTATTTATTATTAGGGCCCGAGCACGAATCTCGTGCGAGGACCTATTGTATCTGTAAGGATTATTAGGGCCCGAGCACGAATCTCGTGCGAGGACCTATTGTATCTGCTAGGATTATTTATTAGGGCCCGAGCACGAATCTCGTGCGAGGACCTATTGTATCTGCTAGGATTATTAGGGCCCGAGCACGAATCTTGCGCGAGGACCTATTGTATCTGTAAGGATTATTTATTATTAGGGCCCGAGCACGAATCTCGTGCGAGGACCTATTGTACCTGTAAGGATTATTTATTATTAGGGCCCGAGCACGAATCTCGTGCGAGGACCTATTGTATCTGTAAGGATTATTTATTATTATTATTAGGGCCCGAGCACGAATCTCGTGCGAGGACCTATTGTATCTGTAAGGATTATTAGGGCCCGAGCACGAATCTCATGCGAGGACCTATTGTATCTGCTAGGATTATTTATTAGGGCCCGAGCACGAATGTCGTGCGAGGACCTATTGTATCTGTAAGGATTATTTATTATTAGGGCCCGAGCACGAATCTCGTGCGAGGACCTATTGTATCTGCTAGGATTATTAGGGCCCGAGCACGAATCTCGTGCGAGGACCTATTGTATCTGTAAGGATTATTTATTATTAGGGCCCGAGCACGAATCTCGTGCGAGGACCTATTGTATCTGCTAGGATTATTTATTTTGGCCCGAGCACGAATCTCGTGCGAGGACCTATTGTATCTGTAAGGATTATTTATTAGGGCCCGAGCACGAATCTTGTGCGAGGACCTATTGTATCTGTAAGGATTATTTATTATTAGGGCCCGAGCACGAATCTCGTGCGAGGACCTATTGTATCTGTAAGGATTATTTATTATTATTATTAGGGCCCGAGCACGAATCTCGTGCGAGGACCTATTGTATCTGCTAGGATTATTTACTATTATTAGGGCCCGAGCACGAATCTCGTGCGAGGACCTATTGTATCTGTAAGGATTATTAGGGCCCGAGCACGAATCTCGTGCGAGGACCTATTGTATCTGCTAGGATTATTAGGGCCCGAGCACGAATCTTGTGCGAGGACCTATTGTATCTGTAAGGATTATTTATTATTAGGGCCCGAGCACGAATCTCGTGCGAGGACCTATTGTATCTGTAAGGATTATTTATTATTATTAGGGCCCGAGCACGAATCTCGTGCGAGGACCTATTGTATCTGCTAGGATTATTTATTATTATTAGGGCCCGAGCACGAATCTCGTGCGAGGACCTATTGTATCTGTAAGGATTATTTATTATTATTATTAGGGCCCGAGCACGAATCTCGTGCGAGGACCTATTGTATCTGCTAGGATTATTAGGGCCCGAGCACGAATCTCGTGCGAGGACCTATTGTATCTGCTAGGATTATTTATTAGGGCCCGAGCACGAATCTCGTGCGAGGACCTATTGTATCTGTAAGGATTATTTATTATTAGGGCCCGAGCACGAATCTCGTGCGAGGACCTATTGTATCTCTAAGGATTATTAGGGCCCGAGCACGAATCTCGTGCGAGGACCTATTGTATCTGCTAGGATTATTTATTAGGGCCCGAGCACGAATCTCGTGCGAGGACCTATTGTATCTGCTAGGATTATTAGGGCCCGAGCACGAATCTTGCGCGAGGACCTATTGTATCTGTAAGGATTATTTATTATTAGGGCCCGAGCACGAATCTCGTGCGAGGACCTATTGTACCTGTAAGGATTATTTATTATTAGGGCCCGAGCACGAATCTCGTGCGAGGACCTATTGTATCTGTAAGGATTATTTATTATTATTATTAGGGCCCGAGCACGAATCTCGTGCGAGGACCTATTGTATCTGTAAGGATTATTAGGGCCCGAGCACGAATCTCGTGCGAGGACCTATTGTATCTGCTAGGATTATTTATTAGGGCCCGAGCACGAATGTCGTGCGAGGACCTATTGTATCTGTAAGGATTATTTATTATTAGGGCCCGAGCACGAATCTCGTGCGAGGACCTATTGTATCTGCTAGGATTATTAGGGCCCGAGCACGAATCTCGTGCGAGGACCTATTGTATCTGTAAGGATTATTTATTATTAGGGCCCGAGCACGAATCTCGTGCGAGGACCTATTGTATCTGCTAGGATTATTTATTTTGGCCCGAGCACGAATCTCGTGCGAGGACCTATTGTATCTGTAAGGATTATTTATTAGGGCCCGAGCACGAATCTTGTGCGAGGACCTATTGTATCTGTAAGGATTATTTATTATTATTATTATTAATATTTTTTGTCTGTCTCCGAGATCGCATATTTGGAAGCCTGAACATACCCCAAAACTCACCAAACTTGGAATATAGATCACACCTGGCGAAAAATTTTATAATCTGTTGTCGTTTTGAATTTTCACCACTAGGTGGCGCTATAATCAAGCAAAGTGCGTTTTGGCTCATAACTCCCACAAACTTTGTCGCACATTCAAAAACCTCATATCCACGCGTTCAGTGAATTGTGCTGAATCTCTTGATATGGCCACGCCCACTTCCGGTTACCTAATTTTTTCGCTAATTCGCAAAATGTCGCAAACCTACTTTTGCTAACTCCTCACCGCCAATTTCTCCGATTTGCACCAAACTGTGCACACGGCATCTGTGGACCCTCCTGACAAAAACCATTTAAAAGAATGTTGATATTCCAAAGAATACTCAAGTTATTAAATCACAACTTCCTGCACATTTCGTACCAAACACGAAGTGTGGGATATCTCCACATTGGTCTGTCTGAATGAAATGAAACTCAGGATACTCCTTCCACATGAGCCCCTAAGGCTCTGTACAACATTTTGGCTGATGACCACTAGGTGGCGCTCTTTAAATTAAAGTAATTTATATCTCAACATCCGTTGGTCGGATTATCATAACATTTGGTACACTCATTGCCACTGCCCTCCTGACGATAGCTGAAAAAGGGGTTACCGATTTGCCACTAGGTGGCGCTCTGGTGGCAGTTTAATTTTATATTTGGTACTGTGCCCACACCATAACACTTATGGATATGAAATTGATAGGGGTGGTATAGACTGGCCCCTGGAACTCACACACCAAAAATGACCAGCAGGGGGCACTAAATGGCTCCACAACGCCCCCTGGAATATTTCAAACGTTAAGCCCCGCCTCCTACATGCACGTACATGAACAGAATTCGGTACGCTTATGTATCGTGACCAGACGCACAAAAAACCCTCTTGGACCCATAACCTCAGTCCAACGGGAAGTCTGCCATATTGGTTCAAAGTTGAGATTTCGTTGCCATTGTCACCCATTGCTATGCCTCGTACATTATTTAACTTGGCCTACAGATTTAACGCCCCAGGCTTCACATTCACTATATATCATCTTCAGACCTTGATAATGAAAAGTTGTTAAAAGCTTTCACCTACGTTATTCCTAATGGGCGTGGCAGTGCGTTCAATTGCGATGACCCCCTTATGGCTTTTTCCATTTTGTAGGTACCCATTTCTATGCCTCGTACTGTAATTAACTCGTCCTACAGATTTAACGCCACAGACTTCACACTCACTATATATCATCTTCAGACCTTGATAATGAAAAGTTGTAAAAAGCTTTCACCTACGTTATTTCTAGTGGACGTGGCAGTGTGTTCAACTTCGCGACCCCCCTTATGGCTGTTCCCATTCTGTAGGAACCCATGTCTAAGCCTCGTACATTGTTTAACTTGGCCTACAGATTTAACACCACAGACTTCCCAGTCACCAAGTATCATCCTCATGCCTTGATGATGAAAAGTTGTGAAAAACTTTTGCCTACGTTATTCCTGGTGGGTGTCGCAGTGTGGTCAATTTCGTTGACCCCCTTATGGCTTTTCCCATTCTGTACTGACCCAATATGTCTATGCCTTGTACTTTCACTAACTCATCCTACAGATTTAACACCACAGACTTCACATTCACTCAGCAGCATCCTCAGACCTTCAACAGCCTGTGTTGTGCTTGGTGGGCATGGCCGTGCGGTCTATTTCGATCCTTCGCCATCATGCAGGAAGTCCTCATAACTTCAACATACAATTTCCCATCTTCACCAAATTGCTCACACATGTAGAGGGGCTGGCCCTGAATACATCTATGCATCAATACTGTGATAAGTGAACAAATGGCTCCATAGCACCCCCTGGAATATTTCAAACTTGAAGCCCCACCTCCTACATGCACACATATTAACGAAAGTCGCATATGTATCATGACCAGACGCACAAAAATCCCTCTTGGACACATGCCCTCAGTCCAACTGGAAGTCCGCCATTTTCCTTCAAAATCAATCCTTCGCCATCAAGCAGGAAGTCCTGATAACTTCAACATACAATATCCCATCTGCATCACATTGCTCACATGTGTAGAGGGGCTCACCGTGAATACGTCTCAGCATCAATACTACGTCATATCCATAGTGCCACCCACTGGACACAGGAAGTCACTGAAGATGTCACTGTTGTGTTCTGTGTGACACGTATCCCATTTAGGTAGGACATTTCCACAGGCAACGGACAAGCACACATCCAGGCGCACAGACCTCCGACGGCGCCACAGCCCAACGTACGTGGGTGGCGAGGGCCCGTTCATCACTGCTTGCAGTTTTAATTAGGGCCCGAGCACGAATCTCGTGCGAGGACCTATTGTATCTGCTAGGATTATTTATTAGGGCCCGAGCACGAATTTCGTGCGAGGACCTATTGTATCTGTAAGGATTATTTATTATTATTATTATTATTATTTTTTGTCTGTCCCCAAGATCGCATATTTGGCGGCCTGAACATGCCCCAAAACTCACCAAACTTGGAATATAGATCACACCTGGCGAAACATTTTATAATCTGTTGTCGTTGTGAATTTTCACCACTAGGTGGCGCTATAATCAAGCAAAGTGCGTTTTGGCTCATAACTCCCACATACTTTGTCGGACATTCAAAAACCTTATATCCACGCGTTCAGTGAATTGTGCTGAATCTCTTGATATAGGCCACGCCCATTTCCGGTTACCTAATTTTTTCGCTAATTTGCAAAATGTCGCAAACCTACTTTTGCTAACTCCTCCCAGACAATTTCACCGATTTGCATCAAACTTTGCACACAGCATCTGTGGACCCTCCTGACAACAACTAATAAAAAGAATTTTGATATTCCAAAGAATACTCAAGTTATTAAATCACAACTTCCTGCACATTTCGTACCAAACAGGAAGTGTGGCATATCTCCACATTGGTCTGTCTGAATGACATGAAACTCAGGATACTACTTCCACATGAGCCCCTAAGGCTCTGTGCAAAATCTTGGCTGATGACCACTAGGTGGCGCTCTTAAAATTAAAGTAATTTATATCTCAACATCCGTTGGTCGGATTATCATAAAATTTGGTACACTCATTGCCACTGCCCTCCTGACGATAGCTGAAAAAGGGGTTACCGATCTGCCACTAGGTGGCGCTCTGGTGGCAGTTTAATTTTATATTTGGTACTGTGCCCACACCATAACACTTATGGATATGAAATTGATAGGGGTGGTATAGACTGGCCCCTGTAACCCACACACCAAAAATGACCAGCAGGGGGCGCTAAATGGCTCCACAACGCCCCCTGGAATATTTCAAACTTTAAGCCCCGCCTCCTACATGCACGTACATGAATAGAATTTGGTACGCTTATGTATCATGAGGAGATGCACAAAAAACCCTCTTGGACCCATAACCTCAGTCCAACGGGAAGTCTGCCATATTGGTTCAAAGTTGAGATTTCACCGCCATTGTCACCCATTGCTATGCCTCTTACTTTAATTAACTCATCCTACAGATTTAACGCCACAGGCTTCACACTTACTATATATCATCTTCAGACCTTGATAATGAAAAGTTGTAAAAAGCTTTCACCTATGTTATTCCTACTGGGCGTGGCAGTGCGTTCAACTTCGCGACCCCCCTTATGGCTGTTCCCATTCTGTAGGAACCCATTTCTAAGCCTCGTACATCGTTCAACTTGGCCTACAGATTTAACACCACAGACTTCCCAGTCACTATATATCATCTTCAGACCTTGATAATGAAAAGTTGTTAAAAGCTTTCACCTACGTTATTCCTAGTGGGCGTGGCAGTGCGTTCAATTGCGATGACCCCCTTATGGCTTTTTCCATTTTGTAGGTACCCATTCCTATGCCTCGTGCTTTAATTAACTCGTCCTACAGATTTAACGCCACAGACTTCACACTCACTATATATCATCTTCAGACCTTGATAATGAAAAGTTGTAAAAAGCTTTCACCTACGTTATTTCTAGTGGGCGTAGCAGTGTGTTCAACTTCGCGACCCCCCTTATGGCTGTTCCCATTTTGTAGGTACCCATTTCTAAGCCTCGTACATCGTTTAACTTGGCCTACAGATTTAACGCCACAGACTTCACACTCACTATATATCATCTTCAGACCTTGATAATGAAAAGTTGTAAAAAGCTTTCACCTACGTTATTTCTAGTGGACGTGGCAGTGTGTTCAACTTCGCGACCCCCCCTTATGGCTGTTCCCATTCTGTAGGAACCCATTTCTAAGCCTCGTACATTGTTTAACTTGGCCTACAGATTTAACACCACAGACTTCCCAGTCACCAAGTATCATCCTCATGCCTTGATGATGAAAAGTTGTGAAAAACTTTTGCCTACGTTATTCCTGGTGGGTGTCGCAGTGTGGTCAATTTCGTTGACCCCCTTATGGCTTTTCCCATTCTGTACTGACCCAATATGTCTATGCCTTGTACTTTCACTAACTCATCCTACAGATTTAACACCACAGACTTCACATTCACTCAGCAGCATCCTCAGACCTTCAACAGCCTGTGTTGTGCTTGGTGGGCATGGCGGTGTGGTCTATTTCGATCCTTCGCCATCATGCAGGAAGTCCTCATAACTTCAACATACAATTTCCCATCTTCACCAAATTGCTCACACATGTAGAGGGGCTGGCCCTGAATACATCTATGCATCAATACTGTATCATATCTATAGCGCCACCCACTGGACACAGGACTGAAGATGTCACTGTTGTGTTTTGTGTGACACGCATCCCATTTAGGTAGGACATTTCCACGGGCAACAGGTGAACACACATCTGAACACTGCAGTTTAGACATGCATACACAATAATCCGGCAATGGGGCCAGGTAAGCGGCACGCCCTGACATCCGCAGACCCCGACGCGCGTGGACTGCGAGGGCCCGTTCATCACTGCTTGCAGTTTTAATTATTATTATTTTTTTCCTGTCCACGAGATCGCATATTTGGCGGCCTGAACATACCCCAAAACTCACCAAACTTGGAATATAGATCAAACCTGGCGAAAAATTTTTTAATCTGTTGTCGTTGTGAATTTCCACCACTAGGTGGCGCTATAATCAAGCAAAGTGCGTTTTGGCTCATAACTCCCACATACTTTGTCGCACATTCGAAAACCTTATATCCACGCGTTCAGTGAATTGTGCTGAATCTCTTGATATAGGCCACGCCCATTTCCGGATACCAAATTTTTTTCGCAAATTCGCAAAATGTCGCAAACCTACTTTTGCTAACTCCTCCCAGACGATTTCTCCGATTTGCACCAAACTTTGCACACGCCATCTGTGGACCCTCCTGACAAAAACCAATTAAAAGAATTTTGATATTCCAAAGAATACTCAAGTTATTAAATCACAACTTCCTGCACATTTCGTACCAAACAGGAAGTGTGGCATATCTCCACATTGGTCTGTCCGAATGACATGAAACCCAGGATACTACTTCCACATGAGCCCCTAAGGCTCTGTACAAAATTTCGGGTGATGACCACTAGGTGGCGCTCTTTAAATTAAAGTAATTTATATCTCAACATCCGTTGGTCGGATTATCATAAAATTTGGTAGACTCATTGCCACTGCCCTCCTGACAATAGCTGAAAAAAGGGTTACCGATCTGCCACTAGGTGGCGCTCTGGTGGCAGTTTAATTTTATATTTGGTACTGTGCCCACACCATAACACTTATGGATATGAAATTGATAGGGGTGGTATAGACTGGCCCCTGTAACCCACACACCAAAAATGACCAGCAGGGGGCGCTAAATGGCTCCACAACGCCCCCTGGAATATTTCAAACTTTAAGCCCCGCCTCCTACATGCACGTACATGAACAGAATTTGGTACACTTATGTATCATGACCAGATGCACAAAAAACCCTCTTGGACCCATAACCTCAGTCCAACGGGAAGTCTGCCATATTGGTTCAAAGTTGAGATTTCGCCGCCATTGTCACCCATTTCTATGCCTCGTACATTGTTTAACTTGGCCTACAGATTTAACGCCACAGGCTTCACATTCACTATATATCATCTTCAGACCTTGATAATGAAAAGTTGTTAAAAGCTTTCACCTACGTTATTCCTAGTGGGCGTGGCAGTGCGTTCAATTGGGATGACCCCCTTATGGCTTTTTCCATTTTGTAGGTACCCATTGCTATGCCTCGTACTTTAATTAACTCGTCCTACAGATTTAACGCCACAGACTTCACACTCACTATATATCATCTTCAGACCTTGATAATGAAAAGTTGTAAAAAGCTTTCACCTACGTTATTTCTAGTGGACGTGGCAGTGTGTTCAACTTCGCGACCCCCCTTTTGGCTGTTCCCATTCTGTAGGAACCCATGTCTAAGCCTTGTACATTGTTTAACTTGGCCTACAGATTTAACACCACAGACTTCCCAGTCACCAAGTATCATCCTCATGCCTTGATGATGAAAAGTCATGAAAAGCTTTTGCCTACATTATTCCTGGTGGGTGTGGCAGTGCGGTCAATTTCGTTGACCCCCTTATGGCTTTTCCCATTCTGTACTGAGCCAATATGTCTATGCCTCGTACTTTAACTAACTTATCCTACAGATTTAACACCACAGACTTCACATTCACTCAGCAGCATCCTCATACCTTCAACAGCCTGCGTTGTGCCTGGTGGGCGTGGCCGTGTGGTCAATTTTGATCCTTCGCCATCACGCAGGAAGTCCTTCTAACTTCAACATACAATTTCCCATCTGCATCAAATTGGTCACACATGTAGAGGGGCTCACCCAAAATACGTCTCTGCATCAATACTACGTCATATCTATAGTTCCACCCACTGGACACAGGAAGTCACTGAAGATGTCACTGCTGTGTTTTGTGTGACACGTATCCCATTTAGGTTGGAACTTTCGACAGGCAACAGGCAAGCACACATCTGGGAACGCGGCCTCCAACGTTGCCATAGCCCGACGTACGTTGGGCTGCGAGGGCCCGTTCATCACTGCTTGCAGTTTTAATTAGGGCCCGAGCACGAATCTCGTGCGAGGACCTATTGTATCTGTAAGGATTATTTATTATTATTATTATTATTATTATTATTTTTTGTCTGTCCCCAAGATCGCATATTTGGCAGCCTGAACATACCCCAAAACTCACCAAACTTGGAATATAGATCACACCTGGCGAAAATTTTTTTAATCTGTTGTCGTTGTGAATTTTCACCACTAGGTGGCGCTATAACCAAGCAAAGTGCGTTTTGGCTCATAACTCCCACAAACTTTGTCGCACATTCAAAAACCTTATATCCACGCGTTCAGTGAATTGTGCTGAATCTCGTGATATAGGCCACGCTCATTTCCGGTTACCTATTTTTTTCGCTACTTCGCAAAATGTCGCAAACGTACTTTTGCTAACTCCTCACCGCCATTTGCTCCGATTTGCACCAAACTTTGCACACGGCATCTGTGGACCCTCCTCACAAAAAACAATTAAAAGAATTTTGATATTCCAAAGAATACTCAAGTTATTAAATCACAACTTCCTGCACATTTCGTACCAAACAGGAAGTGTGGCATATCTCCACATTGGTCTGTCTGAATGACATGAAACTTAGGATACTCCTTCCACATGAGCCCCTAAGGCTCTGTGCAAAATTTTGCCTGTTGACCACTAGGTGGCGCTCTTTAAAATAAAGTAATTTATATCTCAACATCCGTTGGTCGGATTATCATAAAATTTGGTACACTCATTGCCACTGCCCTCCTGACGATAGCTGAAAAAGGGGTTACCGATCTGCCACTAGGTGGCGCTCTGGTGGCAGTTTCATTTTATATTTGGTACTATGCCCACACCATAACACTTATGGATATGAAATTGATAGGGGTGGTATAGACTGGCCCCTGTAACTCACACACCAAATTTGACAAGCAGGTGGCGCTATTATCAACACAAAAGCGTTTTTGCCTAATAATTACCCCATAATATGGCGCACATTGTATCTTATACCTTATATCTACGTGTTCCCTGCATTCATCTGAATTGTGTCATGTAGGCCAACCCCACTTTCGCGACAGAATTCCATTTGCAAAATCCGGAAAACACAGCATCTGTGGACCCTCCTGACAAAAAGTTATTAAAACATTTATGATAGTCCAAAGAACGGCCAAAATATGAAACAACAACTTCCTGCACATTGTGGTAACACAGACAATCTTCCATATCTTTATGAAATACACTCCCATTAACACTAAAGGTTTTTTAATTGTGTTCCATGGCCCGATGACCGTTTGTGAAAAATTTGGTGCAAAGCGGCCAATAGGGGGCGCTTTTATTGCTAAATTACGAAACAACAGCTTGACTGCCTCCACTTTTGACTCCTCAACGGAAGTTGTTGCATGAGCAAGCCCCGACAGCAGCATGCCCCGACAGCAGCATGTAGCGACAGCAGCACGCTGCAACAGCAGCACGCCCCGACATGCGTGGACTGCGAGGGCCCGTTCATCGCTGCTTGCAGCTTTAATTATTATTAGTTATTATTATTTTTCTGCCAAAATGATCGCATTTTTCACTGCCTGAACATACCCCAAAACTCACCAAACTTAGAATATATGTCACACCTGGCGAAACATTTTATAATCTGTTGTCATTGTCAGCTTTTCTGCGTTTTTTTAAGACAGGATGGGCCTGATTTTTGCAATGTTATGTAGATGAAAAAATGCAGTTGAAGGACATATCTTGATCAAAGATAACTCGCAGATTCCTGACAGTGGTGCTGGAGGCCAAGTCAATGCCATCCAAACTAGCTATATCATTAGATAATGCATCTCTAAGGTGTTTAGGACCAAGTACTATAACTTCGGTTTTATCTGAATTTAACAGCAGAAAATTGCAGGTCATCCAGGTCTTAATGTCCTTGAGACATGCATGGAGTTTAGTAAGCTGATTAGTTTCATCTGGCTTTATTGATAGGTATAACTGGGTATCATCTGCGTAACAGTGAAAGTTTATGGAGTGTTTCTGAATTATATTTCCTAGAGGGAGCATATATAAGGTGAATAGAATGGGTCCAAGCACGGAGCCTTGAGAAACACCATGACTTTTGATTTGATTAATTTAATTAATTTAGGTGGTCAGGGGGCAGACACAGTCTCAATAAAGTTTTGGGTGTGCAACTGATCTAATGGAAGCTCAGAGAAGCGTGTAAGACTGCAGCTCTGCCTCCTGGTCTCAACTCTGTGTTGTCAGACTGGTTGTTGGCTAATGAAATGGGTTAAATTTCTAGAGATGAGAGCCGCTCCGTCCAAAGTGGGATGGATGCCGTCTTTCCTAATCAGACCAGGTTTTCCCCAGAAAGTCCGCCAATTATCAACAAAGCCCACATCGTTTGCTGGACACCACCTCGACAGCCAGCGGTTGAATGATGACATGCGCCTAACATGTCATTACTGGTTAGATTTGCTTCTTGATATTTATCAAAAAGTGGCACATCATTTTGAAACCTCTTAATGAGCTGATCAAAGCGTCTTTTTGCTACATCATAATTGGAAGACAAGTTATCATTTCCAATTTTCCAAGGTAAGCTCACCTGGTATCTTCCTTCAGTGAACTGAACAGACTTCTCAAACCACTGCATCGTCTCCTCATCACAATTCTTTATTTCTCGTTCTGTTGCAATCCCGATGGATTCCGTTTCCCAGAAGGAGCGCAGTGTGTGATTTATTTGTTCCTCCAACCAAACACTCACACACACATGCAGCGTTCCAATGTCTGTGATTTCTTGCTCAGAGGTTACATTCAGCATAGATATTGTACCTTGGATGAGCCAGCCAAATTTGCTCTCTAATGCAACTAGTTGTTCAGAGAGACGTTCTAATTTCCCAGATACAACTTTCCAATAATGGTCACCTCCAATCAACACTCCGAGTTCCTGCATTTCCATTCCGCTTACAGCTGTGTCAGCGAGTTGCATGCCCTTGCGCTCCAGATCTCTGCGTAATTCTTCTCTCGCAACTTTCATAATAGAAGTGCACACACGAGGTGTTTCTAGGACATCTATTTCTACACGTTGGCCATTTCTTATGTTACTCAATGTTAGCTTCACTTTATTACAAGTTACCTGCTTTGGTTCACTCGAGCCAAACGTGTGTAGTATCAGAGTCTCTTCACCTATTTTAGGGAGGTTCAGTGCACGAGAGATATCTTGACGCACAAAGCTGCGCTGACTCCCTCCGTCCAAAAGGCAGCGGGTGAGTTGTCTTTTCACTGGAGTCTCTATCCACACATTTGCAGTTTGGAGTAGAACTGTCTCTCGCTTTGATTCAGAGGGTGAAACAGAAATCACAGTATCAGATGTCTCAGTTTTGTTTGTCAATTCATTTCCATCATAGGAGCAAAGAGCTTTTTGGTGACATCTATTACAATTTTCACAAGAAATGCCTTTAGTGTGACAGTCCTTGGCAACATGTCGAGTTCCAAAACACACAAAGCATCTTCCTTGTTTTTTCAGCTTTTTTCTTTTTTCTTTTTTCAGGCACAGACATTTCATTACAATGTGTAGACATATGATCAGATTTTTCACAAAAGACAAACTTGTCTGTCTTGACTTGAAGCATAAATCATCATATTTGGTTTTCTGCGCATTTCCCATGCACCGTGACTCTCTGTTTCTTGTTCCTTACCGCTGCGCCCCTTTTTTTCGCTCTGGGTCATGTTAAATGTGCGCTCTCGGTTGTCCACTTCTTTTTGAATGAAACCCATCAGATCCTCAACTTTCCAGACATCATCCATATCTTTTTTCCGGCTTAACTCCAGTGTCATCTTCTCCGGTATAAGTTTAATCAGAATGGGGCACAGCAAACTGCCGTACGTGTCAGAAACTACTCCCATAGAAGCCAAACTACGGATCTGTATTTCACAGTTATCATATGAATACCTGAGTGCTTTTACATCACTGGCATTTTTAACAGGATTAAGATTAAGAAGCTTGGTCATGTGTGCATTAATAACAAGATCCTTTCGGCCAAACCTTTTCTGTAGCAGTTGTATGGCATTATCATAATTGGCTTCGGTCAGCGGCAGTCCTGCGACCACATTTGCAGTTGCTCCTGTGAGATATGATCTCAGGTAACTGATCTTATCCGTCTTCGTCAGACTGGGATTTCGATGCACAGCCGTCTCAAACTGTCCCCAAAAATACTGCCAGTGGCTAATATCCCCTGTTTATTTTTCAATGACAAGTTTGGGCAATTTCACATTTTGATGCATAACGTCTGCTTCAGAAGACATCACAGAGGCTGCATCGTCTTGCGCTCTCCTGAGTGCTCTCCTTAATTTTGTTTTCCTCTGAGTAATGTGTTCCCTATATTCCATGGCTCTTGTAACTTCATCCTCCAAGTCATCCGTCTTTGTCTCCTCTTCGATTTCCCCATCAAGTTTATCCAAACATTCTTCTTTTAATAACAACTGTTCCATGAACTCATCAAGCAAATCAGGATCCGGTGATTCTTTACTGAGTTCATCGTCAACCTTACTTATTATCCTGGTTGTCGAAGAACGGACTGTAGTTCTTTTCCTTTTAAGATGGTCAGCCATTCTTATTTTCTTTCTTCTTTCTGGTCATGCATCTGAGACTTTTCATCTCTTCTCACCCCCTGTTCCCGGGTTTCGGCACCAAATGTTGCATGACGGAATTCAATTTCTTAATGAAGACAGACAGATAGTTCATTTTCTTTTGTTTTTTACTTGCTTTCACACACACATAAAATCATTGACAAACATTTGTAGATTTAGCCATGTCCCCAGCGGGCAATCAGCCCATTGAGAACCGCTGTGACCGCGGCCCAATGTTGTATAGTATATGTGGATAGTATATGTGGATAAAAAATTGACAAAAGACCCAGCTAGATGGCACTTTCAGCATAAATGGTTACAAGATGAAGAATTTGTGAAATATATAGGAAAACAGATAGAAGAGTTCTTTGGATTTAACACTACACAAACTTCTGCTTGTATAAAATGGGAAGCATTTAAAGCTTTCCTAAGAGGACATATTATCAGTTATACAGGTTCAAAACGTGAGGAGAGAGTACAATTGGAATTTAAAATAAGGACTCTCCAGGAAAAAGTTTATGAGAAAAGTGACCCACAAATGGAAAGCGAGTTACTGATTTTGAGGACTGAATATGATGAGCTGTCTGCTTTCAGAGCAGCCTCCAGTCTTCTGAGACTAAAGCAATCGTTCTTTGAACAGGGTGACAAATCGGGTAAATTATTAGCATGGCAGATTAGACAACTGGAAACCAAAACATCAATTACAACTATTATATCTAATGGGAAAGATATAGTGGATCCTATAGAAATGTATTATGCCTTAAGAGGCTACTATAAAGAATTATATGATACAAAAAATGAGATCAAATTGCAAAATCTGAACAGTTTTTTAGATGACCTACCTATACCTAATTTACCTATTGAAGATAAACATCACTTTTGAAAATGTTTCGAGGCATTTCAGAAAGGCAGTTTTCCATCCTCTATGAACAGTGCTTTGATTACTGCCAAAACCAGGTAAACCTTCTTACAAGTGTGAAAACATGAGACCCCTAAGTTTATTAAACTCTTACCTCGAGATAATATGTAAACTGTAGGCAAAACAGTTACAAAACTACTGGCAAATATTATTGGTAGAGATCAAAATGGATTTATAATAGGAAGGCAGGGTTTTCACAATGTAAGAAGGGTATTGAACATTATCCATACTAACAAAGAAATGTCCGATACAGCACTCTTATCTTTTCAATGTTCTAGAAAGGTTTGGAGTTGGAAGTAATTTCATAAAATGGGTTAAGGTGACATATACAAATTCTACCGCAGAAATCATGACAAATAGAAATATTTCAAAATCAATAAAAATAAGTAAAGGATGCCGACAAGGTTGCCCACTATCTCCTTTATTGTTCACACTAGCAATTGAACCTCTCGCAATCGGAGTACGTTCACATCAGTAACTTTGTGGTATAGCAGTGGGGCAGACAGAACACACAATATCCTTGTATGCTGATGATACTATCCTATTCATGTCAAATTTAAAGTGTCTTAGAGTGTCCAAATTTAATGTGGTATTACTGGGTTGTGCAGCTGAGGTCTGTGATGTTCTACTTTTCAACGAATGAGCCTCTACATTGGACTGAAATGGAATCTCATGGTCTAACATTACCTCCTCCCTCATATATATACTCAAATATATATAAAATAAAATAAATAAATATAAATAAATAAAATAAATAAAAAATAAAAACCCAATAGTAAAGCATATGTTAAAGATATGGTATGATGTACAAAAATATTTAAAAGAACTGCATACATTATCTCAATATAGTCCAATATGGGGTAATCGTTTTTTTATACCAGGAAGAGCAGATGCAACGTGCAAATTGTGAGACTCTAAGGGACTTAAAATGATCCAACACCTTTACTTGACAGACTCTGGTATTATGATGTCTTTTGAGCAGTTGAGGTTTAAGTTTGGCCTCCAGCTTAGAAGCATTGTTAAAGGACAGTTTGAGAAAGGGTATCATATCAGAATTTTATGGGTTGCTTACATCTTATTCATCAGAAAATTCACAGTATAAGTTGAATGCATGGAAAGAAAACTTGCAATTTGAAGTTTCAGGTGGGTATTGGAAAGCAGCCTGTGCTAATGCTCACACTATGTCTATAAATATATGTCTTAGACTTATACAGTATAAATAGACAATGCGGACATATGTGACACCAATAGAATTAAATAGATATAATAAAAATGTGCCAGATGTATGTACAAAATATATGGAATCCAGAGGAACTTTGTTTCACTGCAGTTGGCAATGCAGAAAGATTTAAAAATTCTGGGAAGAGGTAAGAGCTGTTCTCAAGAAGATTATTTCAAACCAAATCTTACTGGATCTGGATCTTTTTTGAGAAACATAATTATAGTAGGAATGAACGAGCATTTATAGACTTCAGCTTGCTTTATGCCAAGAAATCTATTGCATTGTTGTGGAAAAAGATTCATAGACCAAGTACCACTCAATGGGCTAAGACAGATGTTATCAAGCCTTCCATTAAAGAGGATAACTTACATGTTAAAGGCTACACAGCATGTATTTGAGGACATAATGGAGCCATATGGAGCCCTTTCATCAACTACCCTCTGGGGTCCAGGGTATAATTGGCCGTTTTTGACTACTTTTGATTTTACCTTTATATTTCACCTTAAAAACTGTTTACTATGCCTTGTTTGGTCTATTTTTTTCAGCACAACCTCACATCTGTGACTTTACAGTTATTTCTTCATTTTGACATACTGTATTAACACACTGGACCTAAAAACAAACAAAAAACAAAAAACATAAAATACGACTAGGAAAAAGTTAGATTTTTTACTGTGAAAACCACAAACATGTTTAACGAACCATTTTTATAACTTAGAATGCAAACATAAATTGTTGTTTGCTAAAATTTGTACAAAAGTTTTGGAAATTTACAAAGTTATATACAACTATTTACATTAAAATGCATGCAATGCCTCAGGCGTTTATATTACTATTAATACTATTTACAACCATTTACAAAACAACCAGGTGTCACAACAAGATGCCACACAAATTAGTTGTGCCACTCCAAAAAACAGTTCCTGTCCACCACAAGACAGAGTGGTACATCACAGGCCTGACACTTCCATGGTGTCACCAAAACAAAAGATGGTCATTGTCAAAGTCCTCACTCTCTGGCTCAGACTGGTTCCGCGTCTCCCTCAGCTCCTTCCAGCTCAAAGAAGAGCTGCACTGCCCGCTCCACTTTCAGTAGTCGCAAAACAAAAAAACGACTACACTACACACACTACACCACACACTACACTACACACTAACTGTACACTCCAAACACGCTAAATGTCACAAATCTCTCAAAACTCGCTATCGCGAGCTACTCAATATCGCTGTCTCTCTTTCGCTGCTGTCACGCCAACAACTTTCCTCTTTTCCTCAGCAACCAAATCCCATTTTTTGATTGGTTAATGTGGTGCATGTTTCCACCGATAGGAAAAATAGGCTTTGCCATGTTTTTTTGCTTGCAAGCACTTTCGCTTGCGAGCACTTTCCTGAGACTAGCCCGTTTTTACCATTTCTTCATGCACCAAACGTGATGACAAAATTCAGGAAAAAGCATGGCATGAATTATTTATCATAAGTCTGGTTTTACTTGGCCTGTCAACAAAATTTACTGGTATATAGTTTGAAGTCCGTACTTTCGACACAAGTTGAAACGGATACTCAGCAAGGCTGCGTCTTGCTGCTATGTCATCTACGTCATAAATCAGTCGTGTGATTTGGACTCGCCGGCGCGTCCATCAAGAAGGTTAAGGACTTGGATTTAACGGATGAAGAAGTGGATGACTAGTCTTTGTGGACAATGCAGATTCCAATCTTGTAGGATTTATATTGTTCTTCTATATATGTGTTTTAATTTGCACTAATTACAAATAATAGTCAATTCTGAATACATTACCATTTTCTTTAACAGGAGCATTCCTGTTCTGAGTGTTATGTTTTTTTTTTGTTTTTTTTGTCTGTTTGTGAGTTAATGCAGAGGTCTTACAGTTGTATGGAAGTTAAATGAATATATGCGAATGTAAAGGCTGTATTTCAAGGTGTTAAAAATTGAAAATGAAATAAAAAATATTGTGGCAAAAAAAAAAGAATGTAAACTGTCTTTCTGTTGGGTGCGTTTTCCTCCAAATGTCCATCATACCTGATTCGAGAAGGAGTTTCTTTACCACGAGTGCCTCAGGATTTATTCTCTTTGTTAAATAAGTGGAATCATGAGAGGATTGTAGTTGTATATTCCAGTCCCCACGACAGATGAGAACCCCCATGGTCTCTTCAGCAATTATATCAAGTACTTTTTTTGATAAACATTTTATCATTACCTGGCGGTCTATACACGTTTAGTAGCATCACTGGTTTATGGTTGATCTATCCTTTTACATATCGTCCTTTTGCATCTGTTATCTGTTTAGAGAGCTGGAAGGTTACTATGTTTGAGATTACAATTGCTACCCCTCTTGCTTGTCCGCATTTGTAAGATGAATAGGTGTTTTAGAAGCCGAAGCGTTTCAATTTCTCATGTTGTTCATCACATTTGTTTCTCTCTTTTCATTTAAGTGATTAATTTGCTCCTTGTGATGGGGTTTTGCAGTCTGTTAATATTTAGAGTAATTACTTTGTACTCCTGGTTTAACAGTCTATCCCCCTAGTCAAATATAGACTATAAGTTCCTTCATTGACCTGAACATGAGAACAAAAGACCTATACAATAACAAAAGAAAGAAAAAGAACCTCCAAAAGTCAAGTATGAACATAACTTCTGAACAGAGAGGGGAAGACTCCAGATGGAAGGCCCCTCCAGGTGCGTGCTGACATCCTCCCATGAGAGCTATCAAAACACACAATTAGCTGGATTTTCCCTCCCCCAGATTATGCGGTCCTGATAATGTTGTTAATACTTAATGCTAAGAACACTTAATCCTATATCCATGTAAACGAAGTGGTTGCAATTTCATTTCACTGCTGCTGTACTTGTACAATTGCATGTGACGAATAAATCTTTGAATCTTGAATCCATTCTGGCCTCTGTGTTTTTCAGCTCTGCCCTGATCTCACTCAGCTTCTGGTTAACTTCTTCTCTTAAAGTTCCCAAACTCTTCCTTCATGTCTCGTTTAATTGTCTCACAGAAACAGCTAAGTTCCTTCTTCATGTCCTTGTGTCCTGCCTTTATTTCGGCGTGGATGGCGCTGATGCTGGAGCGCAGAGAGCACATGGCCACGTGCTCGCTAGCTTCACCTGTGCCGACAACTTCATCAGCGTCTCGTGTCGCCATTTCATCGTTTGTCATTCTGTCCTGTTTTTCCGTGGTCTTAGCCTTCCTTAGTTTATACTTCCCCATACGATTTATGATAAAATAGGTGTGTAAAATACTCTAAAATGGGGAATCTACCGGCCCCTTCTGGGAGCTCTCAGATTATGCTACTGCCAGTCTCGCTGCCATAACCAGAAGTCTGTATTTTGCTTTGTGTTAAGACACCATCTAAGAACATCTGACTTTGTTTGGTAATAGCACACGATTTGGCTCATGCTATGCTCAGGACATATTGGCTTGTGTCAGGCGGCACAAACATTTGTGATATCCTGTCTGTGTATGTTGGAAGCAAAGGAAACACCTTTTTCTTACTCCCATTTGGGTCTTTCCTACTCCGTATATGACACCCTATTTTAGAGTCTTATCTTGTATAAACGTACATTTTCATTTAATTTTACAACACCAGGTTTGTAAAATGAAATCAAAATTAGTCCCTTTATGCTACATAACAGGAAAAAGAAAAATATTTATTTTAGGCAATGGCATCTGGAAGAATAATTGAGTCTCATAGCCTGAGGAAAGAAGCTGCTCATTAATCTGGTGGTATGGCAGTGGATACTTATCTTTAGCCAGATGGCAGCCGGGTGAACAGTCTTATTTGTCTTTTCATATCCTTTGGACTCTGTGCAGACACCTCACTTCACCGGTATCACTGATGCTCTTTAACTGGGTGCCAATGATGTTCTGGGTGGTTTCAATCATCTGCTGCAGAGCCCTCCTGTCCTTGGCCATACACAAAGCCAGTTCAGACAGGAGAGATTCATAATTTCTTTGAGTGAACAAGTAGATTTATCAATCAATCAATCAATCAATCAATCAAAGCTTTATTGTCATTTAGCTGTACCTACAAAAGTAGTGTAGCAAAAATAAGATTGCGTTTCTCCGGGATCCCATGACACAAACACAATAAATACACACAATATATTACTATAATAATTTAAAACTAAAACTATGACTAAGACTCATGAAGTGCAGTAGTGCGCATGCTCCAGATCAGCAGTTCAGCAATCTAACAGCTTGTGGAAGGAAGCTGTTGATTAGTTTGTTCGTCCTTTTAAACTGCAGAACCGTTTTCCTGATGGGAGCAGTTCAAAGAATGTGTGGAGAGGGTGGAAGGGGTCCCTGACGATGTTCAGTGCCCTGCTCCTGCACCACTTTAGGAAGAGTTCTTGGACAGAGGGGAGGGAAACTCTGATGACTCTCTCGGCTCCTCTAACTATTCTCTGCAGGGCTTTTTTGTCTGACAAACTGCAGCAGGAGTATCATGTCGAGATACAATATGTCAGAACACTCTCCACTACACGACTATAGAAGGTCCTGAGGATGCTGATGGGGAGAGAGGCTTGTTTCAGCTTCCTCAGGAGGTACAGTCTCTGCTGGGCTGGTTTCGTGATCCCTGAGGTGTTCTTATTCCAGCTTAGGTCCTGCGAGATCTGCACTCTGAGGAACTTGATGTTCACCACTCTCTCCACTGTGCGGCCACTGATGCTTAGAGGAGTGTGCTTGGGCTGTGACCTCTGGAAGTCAATAATCATCTCCTTCGTTTTGTCGGCATTGAGCACCAGATTATTTTCTCTGCACCAAACCTCTAGGTGTTTAACTTCTTCTCTGTACGTTGATTCCTCATTTCTATGAATGAGTCCCACCACTACATATTTATTGCCATGTGTACAAAGAGAATGAGAAAGTCTTTGGCGTTAGACTCCATTGTGATGAAGAACATTTTTGGGGAGGTGATGAAGCTGTGCATAGAATAGAGAACCCCCTGATGGAGTCTAGACACTGGTGGTGGTGATGGTGGAAGGGGGATCTTGGAAGTCTGATAACGGGGTTGTTGATTTTGGTGAGTAGAACCTAACCACTGATTCTGTTCAAACAGAAACAAAAGTCATAAGACCAAGCAGAAATTAAGACCGGTGGGCCAACGAAAATGAAATGCAAATGGTCTGATGACCAAACCAAAAGAAATTCAGTCTGGATGACAAACCGAAATGAATGTCCGTTTCATGAGATGTGTGAGGTCCCAAAGACTGTGATATGGAAAATAAATAAAAGGTCACATAAAGGAGAGTTGCATCCGTGAAAACCATGTTTTAAAGGGTGAAAAGTCAGGCGCACCGTGATATAGTATTTTGAATCCCATTTAATGCTGAAGAGATTCCACTGGGATGGGTGGATGTGAACGATTTGAAAGCATCGGTGAAGACTGCTTTGGAAAGTCGCTCACCCTGGCCTGTTGGCTTTATTAATTTAATGGCATTATCAACAGTGAGAAGACTGAATGGGCCGATACGATACCCTTTTGGTGACCTCTTTCTCTAATAACTGAAAACTATATTGGGATCTTTCACTGTGTACTGTAGATTTCTGCTGTGTATGTGCTGTGGGGGAAGAGAGGACCCCAACCCAAAATCAAGGAATCCTGTGGTTGTTGTCTGGATTTCTGCAAATTGCCAACCATTAAGTGTCCAGTACGGACCAGTTTCGGCAGATGTTGGATTGCGATGTGAAGCACAGCTTGCTGGAGAACCCTTATGGGGAAGTAGAATGTGTTCCTAACGTTTTTGAGGTCAAGGTTGCCGATGAGGGCTGAATGGCATCTAATTCTTACCACTTTCAGGGAAAGCGGAGCAGATGACGTTGCGGTAAATGCCTGAAGCAACATGAAACTGTCCAATAAGTCTCTGTTTATCTGGGGATTTGCAGACAATTGCAGTGATCTTTTCCCCAGTGCTCTTGCACTCAGGGGAAGGCAGGATTAGACTGACTAGATTGATGACTTTACTTGGATTATTTTTTTATTTTTACCTTAGCTGGGGGATATGTGTTACCAGCTACCCTCCCCTTTAAGGAGGTGGCCTTGTGGCTAACCTGGGAGTGTGATGTAGTGCATTGGTGTGTGTGTTGAAGGAAGCTGTTCTCCATCATAGTAACAAGTGAAGACGGCATGTTAAAATTGGTGAAGTTAGCCAGCATACAAGTCTCAGGGCTCCAGCATGAATGCAGTCTCCAGCATTACTGTGAAGACTGCATTAAAGCTGCTGTGTAGATGGTAGCCCTTCGCACAGAGACCCCGCATTATCGGTGCAGTGAAGGCTCGCAATTTCTCTGCCTTTGTTTGTTCACACTGAACCAAGCAGCTCCGGCATAAAGCCACACTAGTGTGTCAATTCATACGGCACTCCGGCGTTGTGGATCCAAAAGAGGCGTGACGGTACTCATCATGACGTTGCGAAACTGTCCCCCCTCTCCGCATCAGTAACTTTCACACAGACGACGACGCAGAGAATTGGCGCATGAATCCCGCACTGAAAAGGCAGTGTGAATGGGGCTGGTATCTGAGCTCAGCAGAGTTGCCTGGGCTGCTAGAAGCTAGTACGGGCTAATAACGAGCTAATACATATATATATATATATATATGCATGCTCCTTACTATGGTTCAGGGTCGACCACTTCAAGGAAATGAATGTGATGTCCAGCAACAATAGGTGCAGGAGTTCAGATCCTCCAGAGAGGATCATGATCTGAGTCTGACATCACCAGTCAACGACGAGGTTCAATACAGGGTAAGTACAACATATGCCACTTGTGCAAATGACTGAAATGACAACTGACAGCAGAGAGGAGAACGGTCTTAAAGGATAACTACCGTTTTTTACAACCTGGACCTTATTTCTGGCAAAATATATGATCATTTACTCACCCAGATAACTTTGGTGTCATTCGGCGTCGTTCGGACGAAATTAGATCCAGTGTAGTGGCGATATATCCATATAATGGGAGAGACGGGGCAGCGACACACAGCCTCTATATAACGCATTATCTGCCACGAAACTAGTTCATTTCATCAATATTTTGTTATGAAATGCTAGCGCTATTCCCCTCTGAGTCCCCTCTGAGCCCCTATCATGGAGGTGGAGAACAACAGCATAATTTATGCCCCCATGCATCCCTTCTACAAGGATAACAGCAAAAAGGAAAAGGCATGGAACACCATAGCAGGAGTTTTGGGAGTGGACGGTGAGTTATTACTAATTAGTTTCAGCACTGATATAATGCAAATTGTATAATCATGTAATTTGAAAGAGCAGTTATGTTATGTTATCCATTTTGAAAACCCATTAACTAGTGTGAATATACCTGATATTACAGGGCTGTGATACCTTGCTACCTTGCCTTTGTCTTGACTTCTTTTCAGCAGGGGTCGTAGCCGATTCCGTGGTCTGTCCAGGGACCATGGTCTCTGGCACGGACCAGTGGTTACTGCCGCTAGGGGCGCTAGAGACACTGGTCGCGATCAGCTCATCAGTGGTCACTACCAGTGCTCTGTGGCACCGACCAGCTGGTCTCTGGCACGGACCAGTGGTCACAACCACTAGGGTCGCTAAAGATACTGATCCTGACCAGCTCCTCAGTGATCTGCCCTGTGGTCCCTGTGGTCTGTGAAGCGGCTTTAGTATTTTCTCCCCTTTCCGGTCGTTTTTTCAGCACTGTTAGCTCGATAAATGTCACAGATCATAATCTTTTGTCTATAAAATACACTATATCAGAATTATTATGATTAATATTGTTATTATTATTGATTATGAAGATCCGTGTGGTCAGGACCAGCTGGTCTCTGGCACGGACCAGGGTCACTACCACTAGGGGCGCTAAAGACACTGGTCGCAACCAGTGGCACAGTGGTCATGACCAGCTGCTCTGTTGTTTGGACCAGCTGAGTGATCTGTGGAGTGTTTGTTTGTTTGTATTTATTTTTAATACAACTTTTCCTTTTTCTCGCTGTGTTAGCAGAATAGCCTAAATGTGAGAAGCCATAATCGTTTGTCTTTCGTTGTAGATTCCGTGGTCTGTCCAGGGACCATGGTCTCTGGCACCGACCAGTGGTTACTGCCACTAGAGGCGCTAAAGACACCAGTCTGTCTTGTGGTCTTTGTTATCTGCCTGTTGTCTTACTGAGTGGTCTTTGGAGTAGTTATTGTACAATAAATACACCTTCTCCCTTTTCTCATTGTGTTGGCAACACTGCTGAATAAATGTAAAAATAAATAAATAAAAATAATTATCTTTTGTCTGTCAAATATTATTGATCTTTATTATTATTGGAAATCATAATAGAATAAACCAGAAATAACTTTATTGTCCACGAGGGGAAATTTGCCTTGGGCACAGTGCTACAATTTGTTACTTCACAGAAACAAGCATACCTCAACAACAGACACACATAAAAAAAACAATTATAAAATCAACATAAAAACATCTCAAAATATGGAAGACACTATACATTTTAACACTGACAATGTGGCAGCTTAATTTTAGTTTTGTTGTTCAGCAGCTTGATAGAAGTCGGGACGAACAATAACTTCAGTCTGTTTGATTTGCACTTTGGCACAGGGAGTCTTCTTCCTGATAGCAGAGTAACAATGATTAAATTATTATTATTAGTCGTAGTTGTATGAGTAGTACTATCGATTATGCAGGTCCGTGTCTTCCAGACTGGTTTAAACTTTACCAATGTGTTGCATTTTAAAAGCTTGTCACATTTCCCTTTGTATCAAATCTTGATCTAGAAACTAATGTCAAAAAATGAATGTAATAGAGGAAAAAATGTAGAGTTGAGTGACGAAGCAATATCAAATGGAAATACAAAAATGTAAAGGTTTAATTAAAAATTCAACTTAAGTAGCCTACAATACAGTAACAAAAATAACAGTCGAATTTTCTTGATTGATCCAGCACCTAATCACTCGATGATCGTTCAAAGGATATTTCTCTGCGTAAAAACTGGAAAAACATATGTCCAAACATATATCCTAGACCATATTTGCTCTTCGTGGATTCAGAATGAGCATATGGCGTATGATCAATATGATCACACCTGGCATCAAAATTGGAAATTGCTCGTGATTGGCCAGGAACTGAATCACTAACTGTTTCCTTCATTTCATCGGTTTAAAGGCAGTGGTCATGCAGCCATGGCATGATCAAAAAACCAACTGAAAATTAATCTTCAATTCTCTTCAAAAAGGAGTTAGGCTAAGTGGTCCTGATCGATTGATGATGGAAGACACGGACCTGCATAATCAAAAGTACTACTCATACAACTACGACTAATAATTTAATCATTGTTATTATGATTTCTATTAATAATAGTGATCAATAACATTGGATAGACAAATGATTATGGCTTCTCACATTTAGGCTATTCTGCTAACACAGTGAGAAAAAGGAAACGTTGTATTAAAAATTGTACAAACAAACAAACACTCCACAGATCACTCAGCTGGTCCAAACAACAGAACAGATCACAGAGCAGCTGGTCATGACCACTGCGCCACTGGTTGTGGGTTGCGACCAGTGTCTTTAGCGCCCCTAGTGGCAGTAACCACTGGTCCGTGCCAGAGAACATGGTCCCTGGACAGACCACGGAATCGGTTACAACCCCCTCTCCTTCTTTTCACAGGAGGGTGTTACTTTCACACTTGTAAATGTTGTGAAGGGGGCTGACAAGAATTTCCCAAGCACATTTTTTTCAAACCTTTTATTTTCAGTAATAATCACTCACATATTTGCAGTTATTTGCTGTGTTACAACACAAGCAACCTCCAACCAGGTATTTACAAACATTTACAGTTGTCCAACAGTTGTCTAACCCTAACCCTTGTCCACAGTAATGTCTTTGAAGTCATTACACCATCCTGTCCTGCCAGGACACAACACCTTCAGGGGAGGTGAAGAAAGTAACAAAGCACTCCCTGACAGCACAGGCCTCTGTTGAAGCCCTGTTTCCTCCCATGTTTCTCACCGGTGCCATGCGTCTCCCCACCCCCTTAGCCTCTTTCAGCAGCCTAACATTTTCAGTAGGGGCAAGGAGGAAATTGTGCAGGATGCAGGCAGCCATCACAAGCGTGTCCACATTTTTGGGGTGCAGGTTAATCCTGCGATGAAAAATCCTCCACCAGGATGCCAGAATGCCAAAAGCATTCTCAACCACCATCCTCGCTCTTGCGAGTCTGTAGTTGAAAATCCTCTTTGGTGCCTGAGATTCTGTCCAGGGTAGGGTCTCAGTAGGTAGGGCTCAAGTGAGCAGCACCAGGCAGAGAGGCACTTGGTGGCACATGTAGTGTCTTGTTCTCCATTCCTCTTCCCAAGTCCGATCCTGCATACACCCCGCCGTCGCTTGTTCTCCCAAAGTCTCCCACCTGATTGCACCTGAATCTGTAGTCTGCATCCAAGTATTTTCGTAATTGAAATATTGGCTACCAGACAGTGGTGGTGCTTGGATGACGACATGTTTTCCGTCAAGTGCTCCCAGGCAGTTTGGGAAGTTCCATTTTTCCCAGAAGTGTTATTAACCTGTCTCTCTTCTTTGTTTCCCAGAAGTGTTATTAACACAGTTGGCAGTTGCAAAGCAAAATGGAGGACTCTCAGGGATGGCTTTGTCAAACATAGAAAGAACGGCCATGCCAGTGGCTCCACGGGAGGCACTCAGAAGGACTGGAAATTTAATGACATCATGTCCTTTTTTTTTTGCCCTACATACAGCCAAGAAGGTCTGTATGAAATGATCTAACAGTGATTACAGTATTGACGACAATATCAACTTTGTGATTATTCATGGTGTAGCAATAGGAACTATTGTTAGGGACCATTGTTTAGTTCCAGGGGACACACAGACTTGTTCGTGAAGTGACACCATATGAGTTACCAGACCAAGCTGAATGTACCTTACACGCTAAAGTTTAATAAAGTTTGCAACCCAGTGGGGTGAAGCAGTAAGAACAGTGTACAGTTCTTGTGAGGAAGTAGCAGACTTTAACATGGTGGCAGCGGAAGAGGACTCGGTCTGAGTATGTGAAAGTTTTCTCCGGTTGGAAGAGAGTTACCTGATGCTAGCTTTAGCCGCTAGCATTAGACTGTCGTGTGATTCCACGGAGGGACTGAAGCCGCCGCAAATGCTGTGTTTGGACTCCAGCAACCTTTCTAAAACATGGAAGAATTGGTGGGACGACTTTGCTCTCTATGCAGATCTGGCGATGGCGGAAGCTGATGATAAACAGAGACTACAAAGGCTACAAAAATGGCCGAACCGGACGTCGGACTACAAATTGCGGACGTGACGTGGGGGAAGTCACGTTCGTAGGACTACAAAATGGCCGGAACGTGATTTGGGGAAATCGCGTTCATAAAACTGCCAAAATGGCCGGGTCGTGATTTGGTGAAACCACACGCGGACACGAATTCAAAGGGGTCATATTGATTTTGCTGAATCATATACCTGGAATTCAAAAATGGTGGACTGAAATGTCAGCCAAAGGTAGTCACTCTAACAAGAGCGCAGGATTTTGAAACAATGGCGATGGTTACACCACCACTGGCCTTATATGCACTTTGATTGCACACAAGATTAATTTAGAGGGAAAATGACCCACTGTCCCAAGAAAGGCAGCCGCACTACCAAGAGGCGTCCGCCTCTAAAATTATGAATGGGAATACTACGAGACACGCGTCTCTTATGCTATAGCGAGGTTATTACCCGTAAGTTTACACCACGTTACTCATAAGATCACGACACCCTCATACGACTGTATATGGGTGTGTGTGTGTGTGTGTGTGTGTGTGTGGAGGTTAGTAAAAGGGAAAGAAGATAAGTCGGTGCTTATCAGACAACAACGAATAACACAACAGCCATGAAATACACATTGGAGGTCAGCAAGCGGACCGAGGTTCGCTTATCGTCCACTGATCAGACAGAAAGTACGACGTACAGTGATCACACGGCGGCAAGATTACACAGCTGTCCAGCGAGTGGATCAGCATAAATAAGCTCCTTTGAGAGCGCAATAACACATACAATCAGCACAGTTATAACATAGGTAGGACTCGGCGGTCCCTTCACACAAAATGTAAGCACACGCTTTACTATCTGTCTCTGCCCAAACAAAAGCGTCTTACTTGGGTCGCTCGTTGCGACTAGCGTGCGTCCCGTCCGACACGAAACTCCAACTCATTTGGATGCGAGCGCGGGATCAGCTGCAGCGTCCTGGCAGCGAGTGATGGCAGCGCTGTTCTCCCGTTAGTGGAAGTGAAACAGCAGGATCGATCAAATGGAAGGACCGGACCTCGGTGGTTCCGTCTCCTTTTGAAGAAAAACGTTCTTCCTTCTGCAGGCGGTGAGGAACGGCTGGGTTGTACAAAAAGAAAAAGAAACACAGTCTCTGTCTCGTCCAGCGAGTTAAGAACTGTAGCCTAGGTCAAGCAAATTGAAACGTCTCACCACATTAACACCCTTTTGGCAACAACTGAATAAAGCCAGAGCTTCTTCACAGCATCACGTTACCTGGGAAATGCAACGGGCAGCGGGGCCCCCTGACCTTTATGCCCTGAGTGACGTCAAGGTCATCTGGCCAGACTTTTATGGCCTGCGGCAACTTTGGCCCAATCAGGAGTGGATTAAAGTTTGGGGACGGACTGTACCTCGAAGTACAGTTTGCCAGACCTTTGGGCCTTGGCCCAGTTCCTTTGTTCTTGAAAAATCATGCTGGTTTAGGAGTGCCTTGTAGTAAGGCTTCTGGGTTTCCTTACAGGCCTCTCCTTTGTCTGCAATATCTGATGAAGACCCAACACAGTCAAATGTAAAGCTAAACCGGACCAAAGGTGGAAGAAAAGTGTGAGTACTATAGCAACAGAAGATGTGAGTGATGAATATGAAGATATAACATGTATAACTGTCACAGACACTGAGATAGTGGATGACTCAGGCAAAGTGGAGACAGACTCAGGCAAAGATATGGACCCAGAGAGAGTAAGGAATGGAAAAGAGGACACTCAGCTTCTCTTCACTGGCATGCTACTAGACAAAGACATGGTCAAATTCCAAATAGAGTGGGTGCTAGTTGCAACATCATCCCCATTAACCTGCTGAATCCAGACACCAAGCTAGAACACACCAACAGTGTACTAGTTATGTACAACAAAAGCAAGCTGAGGCCAATGGGGAAATGTAACATTAAAATAAGAAATCCAAGAAATCACAAGCAAAATCGCTTGGAGTTCCAAGTGGTAAATGCAGACAGTGCAGTGCCTCTGCTGGGCAGGAGAGCCAGTGAGGCAATGAAACTGATTAAAGTGCACCATGAGAATATCATGACAATAGGCGGTAAAGTCACAACAGGAAAACCTGCAACAGAACAGTGGACAACAGAACAAATCAAAACAAGTTATGCTGACGTGTTCACTGTAGATGGCTGTCTTGAAGGAAAATACAAAATGGAGATGGACAGCACAGTAAAGCCGGTGCAGCTGCCAAAGAGATGGGTCCCAGTGGCCCTGATGAAACCACTGAAGGAAGAGGTTAGAGACCTGCAACACAGAGGAATAATCACTCCTGTAGAATGCAGCACAGACTGGATCAGTGCTATGGTGGTAGTACAGAAACGGAATGGCAAGCCAAGAGTCTGTATTGATCCCAAACCCTTGAACACAGCACTAAAGCACAGTCACTTCCCACTTCCAACCATCGGGGACATTTTACCAGACTTATCTTATTACTTATTAAAGCTAAAGTGTTCACAGTGTGTGACGTCAAGAGTGGATTCTGGCATGTACAGCTGGAGGAGGAGTCCAGCTATTCGACAACCTTTGCCACTCCTTTCTGACGGAACAGATGGCTGAGGATGCCTATGGGGATAAGTCCGGCCCCTGAAATATTTCAGAGAAAGCTTGCACAAGCGTTGGACAATGTACCTGGTCTGTACATTATGGCGGATGACATCCTGATCACAGGACAAGGAGAGACACAAGAGTAAGCGAAACAGTTTCTTGACAGATGCAGTCAAAAGAACATAAAACTAAATGCAGAAAAATTCAGACTAAGGCAAAAGGAGACCACATACATTGGACACCGTCTAACAGCAGATGGACTCAGACGCGGATCCTGAAAAAGTGCGTGCAGTGGAGCAGATGCCAGCACCAACAGATGTGAAAGCAGTGCAGAGGCTCATAGGTATGGTTAATTACCTCACCAAGTTTTGCCCTCACCTTTCAGACCAGTGCAAGGTGTTGAGAGACCTGACACACAAAGACAGTGAGTGGAAATGGACAACAGAGCTCGAGGAGGCATTCCTTAAACTGAAAGAGACAATAGTGAATGCTCCAGTATTGAAATACTAAAATCATAACCCTGACGAGGAGCTGACAGTCCAGTGCGACGCTTCAGACACAGGTTTGGGTGCAGCGCTCATGCAGATTGGGAAGCCAGTCGCTTTTGCAAGCAGGGCACTGACACAAACTGAGGGGCGCTATGCACAAATAGAAAAATAGTTTTTAGCAATGGTTTTCAGCGTGGAAAAATTCCACCAATACACATATTGCCGCAACGTCACAGTCCAGAGTGATCGCAAGCCATTAGAAACCATAGTACGAAAACCCCTATTGAGTGCACCCAAAAGGCTGCAGGGCATGATGCTGCGCATAAAGAAATATGACTTGGATGTCATTTATGTGCCTGGAAGAGACATGTTGCTGGCTGACACCCTCAGCAGAGCCTATCTTCCTGAGAGTACACCTATGGAAGCGGAAGGAGAGCCTGTCAACATGGTGCAACACTTACCAATCTCATCAGACAGACTACATGACATAAGGTCTGCCACAGGAAAAGACAATACATAGCAGCTTCTCATTAAAACAATGAGCCAGAGATGGCCCAAGGATAAGTCACAGATACCAAGTAAAATCAGGTCTTACTTCTCATTACAAGGAGAATTAAGCCACCAAGATGGAATAGTCTTCAGGGGTGAGCGTGCTGTCATTCCTGATACACTGAGATCAGACATCACTAGCCGATTACACTCATCACATCTGGGTGTTGAAGGATGCCTACGTAGAGCTAGGGAGTGTGTCTACTGGCTGGGTATGAATGACCAGATCAAAAAGTATATAGCCAAGTGTAATATCTGTAGATCAATGGACAATAAACAACAAAAAGAAACACTAATGTCACATGAAGTGCCAAGTAGGCCATGGGCAAAGGTGGGCACAGATCTGTTTGTGTTTGACAATAAGTACGATCTCATCACTGTGGATTATTTCTCAAACTTTTGGGAAATAGACTACCTGGCAGATACTAAATCTACCACAGTGATAAAGAAACTGAGAGCTCATTTTGCCCGCCAAGGTATTCCAGATTCAGTGATCTCAGACAACGGCCCACAATATGCGTCCCAGGACTTCCAAAAATTCAGCAGACATTGGGGATTTCAGCATGTGACCTCATCACCTGGCTACCCACAGAGCAATGGCAAAGCCGAATCAGCTGTCAAGACAGCAAAAAGACTTCTTATCAAAACCAAAGCAGCTGGGCAGGATCCTTATCTTGCACTTCTTGACCACCCCAATACACCGTCACAGGGCCTGGAGAGCAGTCCAGCACAGCGACTACTCAGTTGCCGTACCAAAACACTGCTGCCAATGAAAGCAAGCCTGCTAAGGCCAAAAGTTGTTCGGGTCAGCCAGAATCTGAAGAACAAGCAGCAATGTCAGAGTACATACTACAACAGATCAGCTAGAGACTTGAACAGACTTACCACGGGTGACTGTGTGAGGATACAACCATTCCCAACCCACACTGTCTGGAGACTAGGCAGGGTGCTGAAGCCAGTTGATGGGTGGTCCTATGAGGTTCAGTTGCACTCTGGAAGTGTCATTAGGAGAAATCGCAGACACCTCAGGCGTGCACCTGGAGTGACCTTCAGTGACCCTATTGATATTGAGATCAGCATCCCCAGTCCGCCACAGGCTGTGGGATATGAACTTTCAGAGACTGTTCCTGTTCCTCACAGTGTCACAGCAGGACATACACCCAGAGACACTGATAACAGAGACACCCCTGTCACGACCAGAGCTGGTCGCACAGTGGTGCCACAGCGATATAAGGACTGTGTCTTATCATGCAAATAGATAAAGTGATATTATGTTGTTTACATGAACTTTACACTCTGGAAAAGTAAACAAGCACAAAAGTTATGGTTTGCATTTGTTGATATTGACATTGTGGTTATTTGCACACTTCAAGTTCTTAGCTAATGGTTGAGGAATACAAACCGTGAAAATGTTTATGTGTGCGGCGTTTTCAGTTTTGTTAGTTGCTATTTTCATCAGTTGCTGAAATAAGATTTTGATTGAACATATGGAACTGTTTATGATTTAGTATTAAGCACTGTTAGTGTTAGAGTTTTTTGTTGACTTAAGTAAAATTTTGAGATAACAGCTTTAACTCTCAAAAGAGAAAGGATGTAACAATAGGAACTATTGTTAGGAACCATTGTTTAGTTCCAGGGGACACACTGACTTGTTTGTGAAGTGACACCATATGAGTTACCAGACCGAGCTGAATGTACCTTACACGCTAAAGTTTAATAAAATTTGTAACCCAGTGGGGTGAAGCAGTAAGAACAGTGTACAGTTCTTGTGAGGAAGTAGCAGACTTTAACACATGGTACATTGCAAATAAACTGATGGATTAGTATAATCATGAAATCCCTAAGCAAATAATTCCTATTAGATAAATGAACACAAGGACTGAGTTTTTGTGTTTTTCTCCTATATAGTTCAAAAAGCAGTCTGGGTGCTACTCCAGCTGATGAGGAGAGGTCACTGACACCGCACTCACTTTGTGGCTCAGATGAGCTGCACAGCATCAGTACAGCTGTGAGACCACCATCTGTGTCTCCAGCTGGATCAGAGACACAGCCCTGTACTTCTGGGGAGAGGGACAGGTCCCACAGGTCCCGCAGCCCAGGACAAACAGCAGCGCTACGTGCTGCTGATACCAGCAGAAAGGGCAACAGACAGCAACCCACGGACGTGGAAGAGCGGCTCCTTTCTCTTTTACAGGAACCAGCCCTTTCCTTTTTCCTTTCCTTTTATTCCTTTATTTGTCCCGCAAATGGGGAAATTTCTTAGTCACAGCAGCCAAAGGACAGTATCACACTTAAACAATAATAGAAAGTAAAAAATAAACAATATAATAAGAGATAAGAAATAGAGTTTAACTTGTATATACATAGTATCTACAATATGAACTTGGTATTTACAATGTGACATAGTATTTATAATATGGACAGTGTAAGTATAAACAGTTTGGTACTTTTATTTACAAACAATAAATAATAAATATGGGTGTTAAAAATTGTCCAAACCAGAAAGTGTGTGGATATGTGCAGAGTTTTGTATTGCACAGTGCACAGTGAGGTCTACTGGGAGCAGTGCTGGTTGTAGAGTCTGACAGCAGCAGGAAGGAAGGACCTGCGATACCTCTCCTTCACACACTTTGGGTGTATCAGTCTGTCGCTGAAGGAGCTGCCCAGTGCGGTGATGGTGTCCTGCAGGGGGTGGGACTCCTTCACCAGCAGCGATGACAGCTTGTCCATCATCCTGCTGTCTCCCACCACCTGCACTGGATCAAGAGGGCATCCCAGGATGGAGCTGGCCTTCTTGATAAGTTTATCAAGTCCCTAGACCAGAAACAGACCTGGACGAATTGTATCATTTTGCCCTCAGCCTTGGTCCCTCTCCTTAATAAACTTGACCACAGTAAATGCCAGCAAGCCAAAATAGGCATTTTGAAGTTGCTGCTTAACCTTGAGAGCGGCACTGCACCCCAGCAGTCGGAACAACAAGGTGTGTGCCAACCTGGCCCAAGTCTCCCCACCCCAACTTTACGACGCCCCAGGCCAGGAATTCACCACCAGGGTCCCCTCCAAACCCAGCAGATGAACCCGGGCCCATTCATGCGGATGTTGACTTCCAGTGATGAACCACAGTGGGAAGAGGGTGCCACTATACACAGACCTTTTGAGGCCAAGTTACAATTGTATATAGTGGTTTTTGTTTGCTGTGGTTTTATATTTATACTTGAATATTTGTATTAAAGAGTTTGTAGATTATTTATTTTATGTTTGTCATTGCTTTAAATTTATATTTTTTATTTTTTCTAAATTAAACATTTTTTCTCAAGCTTGTGGTCAGTGATTTATTGTCTATATAATTTCAAGCTCACCTCAGTGCAACAGCCAGTCTCTGCTAGGGTTCTATGGCAGCTCTGTAGTTGGTAGACTGTCTGGTGAGTTCATCGCCAATGAGTGATAGGAGCTCATCCATTTGCTCTGCACTCATGTGGAAATAGCGATGATGCCATTGACTGTCCAGCCGCAGTTCAGCCACAAGATGATAAAGATCCCCTTCTTCATTCCTGCGTTGGTTCAGTGGATGGACCCAATGCAAGCTCCTTCTTTCACCCCTCCTCTGTCTTGCAAGAAGGAGAAGATGGGCTATTGTTCTCCTCCTATGAACAGGCACTGAAAAATACAGAAGAATTTTTGGAATTACTTTAATATTACTGTGTAAAAACTGAAACACATTCACTAGATTATATTCTCTCATAACTGGACTGGACACTGCAGCAACTTTGTTTTTGTTAATGTTTTCCTGGTACAGTTTTATCTCTTTTCTATTGGCTGTAGCTAAACCGATGTAGGCTTATCAACATAGCACATTCTAAACCCATGGTAGAGAGACAAATCCAAGCAAGTCCACCATTCCTCTACTCCAGGGGTCAGCAACGTTTGGCACCCGTGCCACGGGTGGCACGCCGCGGTATAAACACTGGCACGCTGGCACCTCAGTGTTCCTCACTTTATGTGTCCTGATTTCATGGGTTTGAGTGACAGCTCCCGCCGCAGTTCTGTAGCCGCGGTCCAGCCCACCTTCCCAGAGACCCGCACACATAATGTTATCAACAATGGCAACGTCGGTTGCTATAAAGGCCAAAACTAGGGCATTCCAGTCCTCCTGGACACAAGAGTTTGGTTTTGTATTTTTGAAGGACTGCTGTGTGCACTTTATGCTGTGAGAATGTTATGTGCCGAACGTCAAGTGTTAAACAGCATTTTGAGACGAAGCACGAGAAGACTTTCAGAGAATAAGCAGACAAAGCAGAGTCAATTAAACGTGCTGTGTCCAGGTATGATATACAAGGTAGTTCCCTCAGTTTTTACCACTGCTAAAAATCACAAGACAGAAGCAAGCTATTGCATTGCGCATTGCATTGCAAAGCATGGGAAGCCGCTTACGGATGGCGAATTTATCAAGGAGGCTTTTCTCAGTTGCTCATGCTCTTTTTGAAAGCTTGCCAAATAAAGAAACAAAAAAAAAAGGGATGGGATGAGGTCTACAAAGGTTGGGGTGGGTTGGTGGGTCCTTCACCTAGTCACTGTTGATGTGGCTATTTTGTTAAGATTACAGATAAACTGTTATTGTTTTGTTATGCTACAGATACAGTTGCACTTTTTTAAAAATTATTATTATTATTATTATTATTAAGCTTGAGCAGATACAGGCTTTAAGACAAGGCACTGTAGTCTCAGTTTTGGTTTGGCCTCTCTTCCCAGACAGAGCAATATGTTTATTAAAAGCAGTGTTTTTTAAGATGTTTTTTTTATTATTATTATTATTATTATTAAGCTTGAGCAGATACAGGCTTTAAGACAAGGCACTGAGGTCACTGCTTCAGTTATGAGATTGAATAAATTGATCTGAAATTGATTAGAATTGATTGATATTGATTTATCAATATCGTGCCTGGAACAGCAGTTTATTTTTGAACACACAAACAGCTGAACAGACCAGAAGTCTCTCCCAGCAAACACCCCTTCACTCCCAGTGCCACAAATACATTCACAAACCGTAATTACAACACCAACAGAACACCCACAAGTCATTGCGCCACAGCCCACAAGGGGCACTACACTGCCCCCACCCAGCTGGATTAGCTGTCCTCAGCAATCCATGTATCAACAACAAAGTCCTGAAGGTGCCGAAGAAGCCGGTGTTTCCTGCGTGTTGTGCGTCGCGGGCTACCCTCAGTAGCCTGTGGGGGACTGGGTGGTAAGGCTGGCTGTTCCCCCTCAGCATGCTCCGTAGATGAAGCCAATGGTTGGTAGGGTGCCAGACGGCCTCTGTGAAGAACCACCACCCAGTTCCTCCGAAGTAACCGCACCTGGTAAACAACATAGGACAGTTTCTCCAGGTCGGTGCAGGGCCCCACCCAGTGGCTATCGAGCTTAGGGTAACATCCCTTTTTCCTCACTGGGTTGTAGACCCACACTTGAGCACCAGCTACAAAGTCCTCCCCTTTGTTGTGGAGATCGTAGGCCCGTTTCTGCTGCAACCTGGCCTCTGCTAAGGACTGCCTGGCGAGTTCATGTACCTCTCTCAGCCACTCACAGGGGTGGTAGTAAAAGTCCAGCCCTGGTTCTCCTCCCACTTCCTGCTCTGGAGGGGGCCCAAACACCAGATCCACTGGGGTTCACAGCGCATGTCCAAATATCAATGCTGCAGGGGTGCACTTGGTTGATTCTTGCACTGCTGTCCGGTATGACCACAGGACCAGGGGCAGATGACGGTCCCAGTCTCACTAGTGGCAGTTAGTGAGAATATGGGGTCGGTAGTGGGGAATGGGCCCAGGATGTCGATGCCAACCCTCTCAAATGGTGCCCTACCCAATACTGCTGCAGGGGGCATGTGACTGTCTCATGGGGCCCTTCTTGGCAGTGCAGGCATCGCAGCGGTGGACAAACAGCTCCACAACATGACAGCAGCCTGGCCAATAGAATCGTCCCCTCAGCCGGTGTTGGGTCTTGGCTACACCAAAATGTCCTGCCCCCACTGAACCATGGACCAGCTTGAGGATGTGGCTCCGCAGGCTGCGTGGAACCAGAAGCTGCAGAACCTCGCGTTGACCTCCCAGCGACGGTATAGGAGGCCCTCCTGGGTTACAATGCAGGGTCACTGGGAGTACAGTGCCTTGGTCTCCAGGTCTAGCGCTGATACTGCTGCCCACTCCAGTCGTTGCCTGGCCCCCACCCAGCTCCAACTGACCAGCAGATCTTGCTGTGTTGTTGTGGTGTCTGCCAGCCTGTTGCCAGATGTCGAAGTCGTAGTCTCTGAGGATCTCCATCCACCTGGCCAACTGCCCCTCTGGTTTCTTGAAGTTCAGCAGCCAGGTGAGTGAAGTGTGATCAGTCTGCAGGATGAACCTCTGCCCATACAGGTATGGTCGGAAGTGGCAAAGGCCCAGGACAACAGCCAGCAGCTCTCGGTGGATGACACAGCCTTCACCACTGATGACATGGCCCAAGAAGGAGACCTTCCCGCAGAATAAGTGGCATTTCTTGGGGTTGAGATGAAGTCTAGCTCGGCAGATGGCTTGGAGGACAACATACAGGCTCTGGAGCACCCCCTGGAAGTCTGCAGCATGGGCTAGGAGGTCGTCAAGATACACCACACAGCGGTTGCGGGGTGTGTCAGCCAGGACCCTCTCCATGAGGTGTTCAAAGGTTTCAGGGGCATTGCACAGTCCAAATGGCATCACCTTAAACTGCCACAGCCCCTGGCCAATCAAGAAGGCTGTCTTAGGGCAGGACTCTGGTGTCAGCTCCACCTGCCAATAACCACTGCATAGGTTGAGGGAGCTAAACCAGGAGAAGCCAGCAATGTAGTCCAGGGCATCATCAATTCATGGCAGAGGGTAAGAGTCTTTGTGAGTGACAACATTTAGACGCCTATAGTCCACACAAAAATGCCAGGTGCCATCCTTCTTATGGACCAGGACTGCTGGGGCTGCCTAGGGGCTGTTTGAGGGCTCAGTGATACTTGCCCAATGCATCTCCTCAACTTTCTGCTGGGCAGCCAACCGCTTGGCAAGGGGAAGGCGTCGTGGGCAGATGGGGCGGTCCTCCCCTGTGTCTATATGGTGGAGAACCAGATTGGTGTGGGTGCAGTCCTCGTCTTTGACAGCAAAAATGTCACTGAAAGTCTGCAGTAAGTCCTTAAGCTGGTGCTGCTGCTTCCTGTTCAAACTCTGACAACTCCTCGAAGAGGTCGTTGATGGCCCCCTTGATCTCCATGGTCTGCAGCTGGGGTGTGATCGGGGTTTTGCTGCCACTGGAGGGCGTGGTGGTGTCGTCCTCTCAGCTGAAGCGATCCTCACTGGACGGCTCTGATACTTGGGTTGGGGTCTCAAGGTTGCTGGACTTATGAAGGACCATGGTTTCAGTGCCCAGAGAGAGTGTTGCTCTGGACACATCCACCACAGCCCCCCACTTGTCCAGGAGGTCGAGGCCAATGATGCAGGGGTCCTGGATGTTGGCCAACCAGAACTGATGCTGCGTCTGCTGGCTTCCCACTATCACTTGAAGCGATCTGGTTCCCATCATCTTGGCACGGTCGTCGGTGACAGTAGTGATGCACTGCATCGTGGGGCTCCACCCCCAGGGCAGTGGTCTTCTGGAGTTGGGCAGGATCCCTGGGCGGACCAGAGAGATAGTGGACCCGGTATCTACCAAGGCTTGGCAGGTGGTCCCCTCAAGGGCACAGTCCAGATATAGTCCATGGGTCTGACCCAGGTGTCCAACTCATGGTGTAAAGGAGTTGGGGGTAGAAACTACTCTGGTGGGCGACAGCTCCCCTGCACTGCTGCCCTGGTCTAGTTTGACGACCCCATCGATGGCTGGTTCCTTGGTGTTGGAGCAGGGCAGTTTCGGGTGATGTGGCCAGGGACCCCGCACCTGTAGCAGCCTTATTCAAGCCTTCTCTGGTGGCATTGTCATGGAGTGGGTGTTGCTTGTTGCACGGCTGACTCCTTGTCACTGTTCTCACAGGTGGCCTGGCTCACTCAGTAGGCATCACTCGGTAGGCATCACTGCGGCAATATCCTTCCAGGCATAGGACGTGTTCCACTCGCTCTGTCTCTTCCAGAGCTGCTGTCACGGTGCTGGGGGAATGCAGTCGGAGATGTTCCTTCTTACTTTCAGGCTGGAGGTCCCTGATGAAGGCCTGAACAGCAAGCTCTTCCTGCACAACCTCACCGAAGTTGGGATGTCCCCGCCGGGCATAGGTGCGTAGGTCTGTGGTGTAGGTGCCCAGGCTTTCACCAACTCCTGTCCTGCACTTGGCGAGCTGATCTCTGGCATCATCGGCGTGGGTACAGCGTCCAAATCGGTGTTGAATTGCTGTCTTCAGCACCACCCAGTCTCATAGCTCTTCAGGTCTGAGGTCGATGAGTATCTGCAAAGCCCTTCCCTCCAAGGAGAGGGCGACATGACCCCAACTTCTTCAGCTGTCCAGGCGTTGATCTGTGCCGCTAACTGGACCTGGATCAGGTAAGTGTCTGCTGGCTCTTCTCCATTGTAGCACAGCAGTTTCAGAGCCACTTACAGCGGATTTTCAGGCTGCTCCTCCATCCTCTCTGTTTCAGCGACGCTGGCGGCAGCAGTCCCAACAGTCGCTGCTGGGGGCAGTGCGAGGCTGTGCCGCTGGCTCTGGCCAGCATGTCCCGTGGCAGCCAACCCGTTGACTCCGGCGATAACGTGCCACGGCGGCCGGTCCGTACACCGCTCGTGCCGGGGATTACTCTGCCCGTCTGGCCGCCCGGAGTGACCTTTCACTCGGCCGTATCAGTCTGCTCTCTTCCATCTGGGCGAAAAGAGAGTCGATGTCGTTCCAGCTAGTCATCACGGTTATCCCACTTCTGACACTAATGTGACAACCGGGTTGTCAAGGAAACACTCATGAGTAGCATGCCTGGAACAACAGTTTATTTTTGAACACACACAAACAGCTGAACAGACTGGAAGTGGGGGCCAGGCAAACACCCCTTCACTCCCGGTGCCAACATTTTTGTCATCTTTGTCAACTCAACACAATTTAACCACAATTTAACCAAAGGAAATGAATTAACACACACTATCGCAACTATTTTTCACATTGTCGTATTTACAGATACATTTACGAACTGTAATTACAACACCAACAGAATACCCACAAGTCATTGCGCCACAGCCCACAAGGGGCGTTACACTATAAATAGTTATGGCGGCTAGTATGACGGCCACCACATGGTGTTTTTGTGATGCCTCCATCTCTGAAAATGTTCAGGGCCCCAAAATGTACAACTATACGAAGTTTCATGCTTTAATGAAAAAGATTCACCTCAAATGTGTTGCATATCACACAGCAGCATAACATGGTTGACGTCTTACAATTCAAAATTCTAGTAAAACACAGTCCACTTTGACTGTGTTTGGTCATTAAGCATTATTTATGTAGACACAGTGGCATCCTCCTCTCCTCATACCTGAGTATTGTGTTCTGTCATTTCTGAATGCTGTTCACCAATCCAGTGCAACAGTTTGATCTGGGATGTTAGGAGTTAGCCATGTCTTATTGAAGATGTGGGCACTGTTGCTGAGTGAGCAAGAGTTGTATTTAATACATTTTATTATCCTGAAACCGGACATTAGCCAGAAGAAGACACGGTAGAGGAATTTCTTTCTGTGTCCCACTGGTCTGGCTGGACGGTCGGGAGATGCCACTGGCATCAGCATTGGGAGGCGCTCTGCTTCAGTAGAAAAGGGGAAAAAGTAGAAAATTAGTAACAAAGGTGTAGCAATGCTCTACTACTGCTACTGAGAAATAATTATATGAAGTCATCTGGAAAAAACTGATTGATGAAGTCATGAAAAATTGAAATGATAGAAATAAAGCACATGTGAGAGATGGCAAAATGTATATCTCTGGGATCTCTAGGTACTCCAGTTGGTAAGATTAAGGTTAAAGGACAAAAAAAGACAACTATGGCTCCTGGCTCAAAATCAGTGTACATCTTTCACACAGCTGCTACAGTTTCTTACAATGTCTATATCTATTGCTGTGAGTGCAAAAAAAATATTATTGAAAGTCAAGCACTGATTAAGGAATAATTTAAATATCGTGGACCTATGAACACGTTCGGTTATTCAGCAACATGTGTAATGGTAAAATACAAATTATATACATGTTTAACATTAGGAATTAGTTATGGATGAACAGTCAAAGTTTATAGCCATTGTTTCAATGTAAAGGACAGTTGTGATGGTATAACAAGCTGTGTGTTTCCTTTTTTCACTCACTTCCAATTTTACACCCTAAATAAAAAATCTGGCATTGTTAAGATGAAGTGGTGATGCTGATCTTGATGTGGTTCGTGTGTTGCAGGTTGCGATGTCTTATAAAGCAGCTGGAGAAGGGGGAGGCATCTGTGGTGGACCTGAAGAAAAACCTGGAGTGTGCTGCCTCAGTCCTTGAATCTCTATACATAGAGGAAACCAGGCAAGGAGCTTTCAGCTCAGTTCTGTTTTTATTGAATTACTATACCTAGACATACTGTGTTATCATGGTTGCCTAAAAGTGGGGTAACAAAATTGGCGACAGGCAAGGAATGGTATGCTATGAAACTTTAATTTAAACAGGAAATTTGCAGATTTTCAACTTGCTTTGTATCACTACAATTTTGGTAGTAAATGCAAATGAACAATATTAAACTTCTCTCCATTTTGCCTGTACCAACAGTCCCCCACTTACTTGCTGGCAAAAATCCACTGAAATGTGTCATCTAGCAGATTTTAGGGCTGTTGTACAGTTTGCTGTTCCACAATTTTGTGACTGCACCCACAGAAACAAAGAGTATAGTGCTCCGCTCACTCTCTTCCTTGTTTCGAGAGAGGGTCTTCTCACCAAACTCTGATCAAACAAGTCTGAGCAAGGTACTGCAGATACACTATAAAACAAGATTATACACATATACAATATATACAACACATGGTTGTGTAATGAAATCAAAGTTCTTAATCTCCTTCATGCACATAGTACATATATAGAGTTATTTCAATAGAAATATCCCTAAACACACAGTGCCCAAACGACTCTGAAACTCAGAGCTCAACCTTACCTTAACGACTCTGTAAGGACACCCACACAGAGTTTAAATGCCTGAGGAAGCCTTTTGGATGAAAGGTGAAACATCTTCAATAAACTGGAACAAGTCCAGCTGCCTATGATACAGAACTTAGATTTACATTTAGGTTGTTTGTAGGTTTTTGTTATTTTGTGAGCAAAAGTGAATTCCACAGCCCTTTTTCTTTGTTTTGGGGATTTATATCTTCCATAGGATCTCTTTCTTCATATTAGAGGAAAGAGAACAGCCAAAACACACTTATGGGTGTTTATTTTAGTTCTAGGTAATTACTCAAATTACATATTTTAAATTAGATTATAGATTTCAACATACAAATTCAGAAAAGTTGTGGAAAAAATGAAATGAAAAAAATCACCATGAAACTTCCCTAGTTGATTACTTATATTGTGCATTTAATTACTTATTCGTTCATTTTTGTACCACAACTTTTCTGAATTTGTATGTTGAAATCTATAATCTAATTTAAAATATGTAATATTATTGTACAATAACCTGGCCTGACAGACATAAAATCCTTTTTTTGTTTTGTTTTCCTTTCAATCTCTATTTTTGATATACTAGTGTGCAAACGCAAAAATGTGCACTGTGTTGACTTTCACGCAACCAATTTTAAATCTTAAGCATTATGCTGTGGAAATGATGTACCGCTGCAGCCCTAATATGTGCACACATACGTTTATATACACAGTACATACACGTGTGTATGCCTAAATATGTGTGTTTGGGTGGGCGTGTGGGTGTGTGTACAAGATTCCATACCTAATGTGCAGATCTACAAACCAGTGCAGGTATTTGTGTATGTAGGAAAAACCCAGATAGATGTGTGTATCTCAGTATACTGTAGTATAGCACGACTCAGAGACAGTTGAGGTTTTTCTTAAAATCAAGCTTACTTGCCAAAGATGGGTTGGTACACAGGAAATCCACAGAGAGATCAGGTAAAGAAAAAAAAGGACATGTGCAACACAATTATAACATCAGCGAACAGAAAGCAACCCAGTAAAATTCCAACCCCCCGCCCCCCCCAAAAAAACAATTCATAACCATTGTTCCAACAATAACACATACAGTTTCATGTATGTCACTTTGTGACATGTTTTTAGGTAGACTTATGTAGTTATTTTTCTTGTGTTTGTTGTCCCCTTCAACTCCAGTCTCCTCTCATCTGTATTCTGAATGTACATTTCTCATGGATATGGGGAAGCATACAGAACATTTGAAGAATAAATGTCTGTCAGAACGTATGCAGCATTAGCTTTATATATGTAATATCTAAGGCTGTCAATCGATTAAAATATTTAATCGTGAATAATGGCATGGTTGTCCATAGTTAACTCGCAATGTATCGCAAATTAATCGCACATTTTTTTTACCTTTTCTAAATGTACCTTAAAGAAATATTTTCATGTTTTTAATACTCTAATCAACATGGAAGTGGACAAATATGCTAGCTTAATGCAAATGCACAACAGGATTCATTAAAGTCAGACATTCCGCAACAATAAATGCACATGAACATACTAGTCTACTTGCCAGGAATGTGAAACCAGAAATGTTGAGTACACCAAAGTTATATGTTAGAAATGTACAGTATGGGTCCCCAGCATTAAGAAACTGCCGGATGCTAACTTGCATATGTTGACCATTTTGCATAATTAGCATTATGAGCATTCATTAGCATAATAGCCTATATGGGCAATATTTTAGCAACTGCTTGGCCGATTTGGACAATATTGGAGTGGTTTTGGGGGTTATTGAGGATGCTTAATCCATTTCTGACATTTTCAAAATTCAAAATAGCAGTTTAAACAAAAAGTGGCCATATTTCAACCCCTGGTGGGCCGATTTTGATGAATTTTGAGTCAATTTAGAAGTTTTAGAGGACGGTGAATCTATAAATATAAATTGTAGGATATTGATGTAGAAAATTAGGACTACGTAACTAATCTGTGGTTAGTGTTAAATTACTCCAGTTACCAGGGTTAGTCTAGTGTTATTGAAATAAATTATAACATATCCATTCTGAATGTCATTTCCTTTCTCCTGTGGGAATGCTGCTTAGTGGCTGGCTAGCTAGCTAGTTAGCTAGCCAATGTCCATTGTCATGTCAACTGTTCCTGTAACATGATTACAAGTTTAAAGTTAAAATTCATTCCTAAAACAACATACACTACTGTTCAAAAGTTTGGGGTCACCCAGACAATTTCATATTTTCCATGAAAACTCACACTTTTATTCATCAAATGAGTTGCAAAATGAATAGAAAATATAGTTGAGACATTGACGAGGTTAGAAATAATGATTTTTATTTGAAATAATAATTTTGTCCTTCAAACTTTGCTTTCGTCAAAGAATTCTCCATTTGCAGCAATTACAGCCTTGCAGACCTTTGGCATTCCAGCTGTCAATTTGTTGAGGTAATCTGAAGAAATTTCACCCCACGCTTCCTGAAGCACCTTCCACAAGTTGGATTGGCTTGATGGGCACTTCTTACGTACCATACGGTCAAGCTGCTCCCACAACCGCTCAATAGGGATGAGATCTGGTGACTGCGCTGGCCACTCCATTACAGACAGAATACCAGCTGACTAGTTCCCTAAATAGTTCTTGCATAGTTTGGAGGTGTGCTTAGAGTCATTGTCCTGTTATAGGAGGAAATTGCCTCCGATCAAGAGCTGTCCACAGGGTATGGCATGGTGTTGCAAAATGGAGTGATAGCCTTCCTTATTCAAAATCCCTTTTACCTTGTACAAATCTCCCACTTTACCAGCACCAAAGTAGCCCCAGACCATCATATTACCTCCACCATGCTTGACAGATGGCGTCAGGCACTCCTCCAGTATCTTTTCACTTGTTCTGCGTCTCACAAATGTTCTTCTGTGTGATCCAAACACTTCAAACTTAGATTCGTCTGTCCATAACACTTTTTTCCAATCTTTCTCTGTCCATTGTCTGTGTTCTTTGGCCCATCTTAATCTTTTCCTTTTATTGGCCAGTCTCAGATATGGCTTTTTCTTTGCCAATCTGCCTAGAAGGCCAGGATCCCAGAGTCGCCTCTTCACATTGAGACTGGCGTTTTGCGGGTACCATTTAATGAAGCTGCCAGTTGAGGACCTGTGAGGCGTCTATTTCTCAAACTACAGACTCTAATGTACTTGTCCTTTTGCTTAGTTGTGCTCCGGGGCCTCCCACTTCTCTTTCTATCCTGGTTAGAGCCTGTTTGTGCTTTCCTCTAAAGGAAGTAGTCAGACGCACAGCTTGTGAACAGGCAAGGCAGGCAACTGCTTGGGGCCCCGAGTTGCAAGGGGGCCCCGAAACTCGGGACCCGAGGGCTGTTTTATGAATGTTTCAAAAATATATTCGACGCATACCCCCCCATCCCCCGCAAAAGACAACAATGGAAGAGAGAATTGAAAAAGACAGCTTGCTCTCAACCAACCTTTAAAGATAAAGGTTAAATAAACAACAATGGGCGATTTGCATTGACATCTCAAAACCTCCCGAATGGGGCCCCATGTCAATCAACCCCACCTCACGTTCACCTGTGTGATGCAGTGTTGCCAACTTAGCGACTTTGTCGCTATATTTAGTGAGTTTTCAGACCCCTCTAGCGACTTTTTTTCATAAAAGCGACTAGGGACAAATCTAGCGACTTCTTCTGGTGTATTTGGAGACTTGTGGAGACTCTGACGTGAAAGCACGTACCGTTCAACGAGCAGCGGGTGCTGCTGTGCTGCCGTGGGACCGTGCCAAAGCAGTCCTGGGCGGCCCAGTCCTGGGCCGTCTGTGGGTGCTTTGGCATGGCCAAGATTAGGAACTGCAGCCGGGAGGGACTGTTGTGTGAGGAGTCCTCATACAACAGTGAGTTTTTTAAGGTGCTGTACAAGCAAATCATATTGTCTACTCAGTACAATGACAAAAAGTGTACAGTAGCAGGCTACTGTACACTATAAACAAATGATTTTGCTCTTTGCTCATGGCAGTTGTGACAGTTCTTTTTGTTTACATGTCAGCAGACAAGCTTCACTCATTCCAGGGATGTATTATGCTTTGTCCTATAGCCTACTTAATTGTATCACTTAGAACATGTTATGAAATAGATCTATAGTATAGAAATTTGCTCATAACAGGCTGGCTGGAATACAAAGCAAATTTACCTCTCTCAAATGCACATTCATGGAAGTCTTGTATTGTCATCCCAAGACAAAACACAAACAATGCAGTAATGTAATATTATACATCTTTAAATACACAATAATGAGTCATTCAGAGAGTTATTAAATGTTTTTATTTTTTAATTACACAGAAACCACATGGCAGGTGCTATTTTCTCATCCATAGGCTACTCTAAGTTCTCATCCATAGGCTACTCTAAGTTTCATACATGTCGGTTGGATCACTCTTAAGGAGGTGTCCTTACTCCACCAGTAGAGAATGCTTTCCTGAAATTAGTGAGTAAGTAGAGCATACTTTCCCTGGAAGTACAGGCTAAAAAAGGGTTAGAGGAAAATCCTAGAGGAAACACTGCATATATTTTGTAGAGGGGGGTCGAGTAGGCTATGTGTCGTGTAAGTGTAAACAGTGAGTTACTTTTATCTGAGGAGCACACGTCATAATTGTTAAGGGTTTTTCAGTTGAGCTTCACTGACTGTACAGTGTGCAAAGTTGTTTCATTTTTATTTTATTTGGCAGGAACACAGTATTTGTCGTACCAGATAATGGCTAGCGAAGCTTAGTTATTTTCATACGTAGTCCCTGGGTGTGCCACTCACAATGACACACCAGCTGTACAGTGAGAAACAATTGTAGCCTGATGTGCTATTAAAAAAGTTGATTAAGAGTTGGACCTACGAGCATGATTTGTGACACCACAGTTTAGAAGCCAGTCCTGGTCCAAGATTTAATGTTCAGAAGTGTGATGTGTAAACCTGAAGTGTACATTACAAATGCCTACGATTGACACTAGTGAAGTACATTAGGATACGCGCACAGAGCACAAAGCTCAGGGCCGGACAATGACCACTGTCGTGATACCGTTAACTCTGACCGGGGCTTTAGGTTTTGTTGAGTCGGATTATGAACACAGAGCCTGGAGATGTTGAGCCTCCTTCGTATTAAAGTCCTGAGGTCTACTCTTCATGTAACAACTGCACCACCTTGTGGCTAAACATCAACTGCACTGAGGTCATCATAACTTCATAAGTTCTCATTTTCAAATGATTATGAATACTATTCTTTTTATTTGAAGCCAGGTCAGTCTTGACTGTGGGTGTTGGGTACCTCAACAAGAAAACGAGCTGAACTTTTGATTTTTGTTTTTTGCTGAAAAACGAAAAAACGAAAAAAGGCTTGTTTATGGGTTCTGCTTGTGTCAATTATTCCCAGAAAACAGACTGATAAAATGTACCTTGGTCATAAATACAAAGTAGCAACATAAAAGCTTAAAAAAAGTACAACCAAAAGCAAAGTGCAAATTAGCAAAAACACAAGGAGCAAAAGAAGGCTCAGGTGAAACATGGGATCATACAGTAGAAACACAGGAGAAAGAATGGGTGGTAATCAAGGAGAAGAAATGGACAAACTGACAAAAGATGACTCTCATTTCTCTTGTTGTTTCCTCGTTCTCCGCTATCTTACAGGCCATCCCAATTCTCTTATTTGTGCTCCAAGGAGCGTGAATCAAGGAGAGAAGAATGATCTCTCAGGAGTGATGAGTAAGGACACACGAGAGCTGGAGTTTCATACCGGAATGAAGACAGATAACAGATTAAACTCAAGTGTATAACCATCAAGTTATATTTTGTCCTCTGATTTACCAGCGAGTTAAAATGTGTCAGCCTGACTGTAGGTGAACAGAAGCACCACAACAACTTCATTCTTTTATTGCAAAAAAAATTTCTTTTCATGGTCTGTTTTAAACATTTGAGACTGATCATTCCTGAGCGTCGGGTTTCATAGGTTACATCATTTCAGTTTTCCCTGAAACATTTAGCCTAAAAAAAGCTTTAAGTGTCCAAAAGACACCATAATCACATTCTGGGTTATTAAATGATGATTTCAGAATATCAGTGAATACAGAGGCAAATAATGAATAAATATAGGAATGCATTCTTCCAGTTACAATGGTTCCTGCCTCTGAGTAGAGACAGTACACAGTATAAATACACAGTACACAGTATAAATACAGACTGCAGCTTGGTCTTCATGTGCAGCTATTTGTTAAACAGGTAACAGACAGAAAGTCACAGGCGCAGTTTGAACGTTAAGGTTGTCTGTTCACAAACAAAAATCCAGAAGAAGTTTATTGTGTTTAACAGAAGTTACGTTTGCACCAAAGTGAATAATCACACACATCCTGACATGTCCAATGAGTGATAAAACTGTGAGAATGAAACAGGAACAGAACTCGTACAAACCACAAAACCAGACAACAAAGCAGGATAAAGATCCAGCTGTTAAAGTGTCTCCAGAGATCAGCCTTTGAAAAAATAAAGTGATCATCCAGCAAAACTGTTTGCTGTCCGCTTCAAAGATATTTAAACCGATATAAAGGACAGGATTGGTTATAATGTAGGACCAAGATAGCAGCTGAAATAATGCAGAACACTAACTGCAAAATAAATCATTTTTATACTAAATATTTTAAGCCATCCGTGAATCAAGTGATTATTATCAGATGGGCTGCTGATGGGTGAAATAATACATCTCATTTATAGGGAAAACATTACATTACCTGCACTATAAGAAATAATATAAGTGATAGACATTGACAGAACTGTGCGCAATTAGGCACGTTGCACATCAGTTTAACTTTATTGATTGCTTAAATCTAGTTTTAGTTTTGTGTTATAATTTAAATATATGTACAGATAATGGCATTTTTGGCATAAATTCATCTGACAGCTATTAAAGCCGACTGACAGCTGATCCACCTGTGATCAGCAGCAGCCATCATCAGAAACAGACGTTGCTTCACATGATGCTGCAGAGGAAAGGACCTCTCATTTGACTAAGACACAAAGAAAGGACGCAAGTGAAGGAAATGTGGAAACAATTTAGGTGAAATGAGAAGCACCTAAAAACTGCAGGGAGAACACAGGCTTAAAAACACACAAGACTAACGAGGGGATCAGAGCAGGTGTGGAGGGAAAGCAGAAATGGGATGGAAAATCACACAATAGGAGGAAATGAAAAGCAACATTAAATTAAGCAAATTAAGAAACACGTTTTCAGGACATATCATTGTTACGCCATGAAGCTGAATGAAAATTAGTTTTGTTTGTAGTTACCACCTACATTACGTCTTAGAAATTGTCACAGACCAACACAGTGGTGTTGCACTGAAATATGATCACATAAAATGTGGGGGGCGCCAAATCACACAAAATGCCAATTTCTACATAATATTGCTTTAATTAGTCATTTAAGAACGTGCACACCGAAAGAAATCATTCACTGCTTACTGCAGTTAGACACTGAGTATAACTATGTCGCTGATATTTAGCCTGGCCAGCCACTGTTAGTAATCAATACATATTATTAAATCATTAATCAAACCAAGTCAAACTGTTGTAAATGTAAGACAGTGACCAAGTGGTCGCACTGTGTCTCAAAAAATTATAGCACAGGAGATGGAAAGAACAGAGAAAGAGAAAGAGTAGAGCTGAGAGGGAGCACATTCAAAAACGAAGAGTGAGGACGAAAGTGCTGCAAAAGTTTGTAAATTTACAAATATCACAAACGGGACATGGTTGAGGTAAACAAAAAAAAATAGAGAAGACATACTAGCCAACCCAGTCTCACATGAAAATGTGTAATAGCTACGTTGGTCCGCAGGGCAAAATGTAGTAGTTTCACAATAACACCTCTCAAATTGTGAGATGGTTACAATTTTTTTGGCCTATTCTGTTCTATTGCCTCCGTCCACGTCACGTGGCCGTCAACTTTATGACTGCAAGAACAAAAAACATGGCTGCCATTCCTTTTATTTCCAGTGAAAAATGCAATATTTTGTTTTGATGACATTTTTATCAAGAAATATGCACTTTATTTTCATAATCCTCGCTCAGTGAATGTATGTGGTCTTTAGTTTGATAGTTTTTAACGAAGATTATTGCAGGTTTCGCCAGAAAATTGTGGGGCTGTTACGTATGATATTGTTGCTATGGTGGTTGCTATAGATGTTGCTACGGCGTAAATCACGGCTTGCACATTGTTTGCTTTGAGTAGTTATCTGGGCTGTCATATTATCTGTGTTCTTTTATGTAGCTGTTTGATGGTGTTCTTTCAGATTACGCATTTTTTCTTCTGTAACCCGGATGTGAGAGAGAAATGGGCACTTGGTCAATGTATATATATGTTTATAATTTAATCAATAAAGTAAAGGTTTCACGTCAGTCCTGTGGGCGGACTGGAGGACCCGTATGCTCCTTACTGTCGAGTTAACTGATATCTAAATATTTCTCAACACAAAAACACGAAAGTGTTCCTGATCAAATACAAAAATACAGGTTAATGATCAAGTGTGTGTGTCTGTGTGTGTGTGTGTGTTTGTGTGTGTGTGTGTACAGTTGTAAAAACTGAATTGAGAGTATAGTGGGGAGTTTAAGGGGATCCTAAACACATTTGTGCAATCAGATTTGAAATATGTAGTTGTTAAATGGGTGAAAATCAATTTTAACCATAATTTACCAAGATTTGACCGTGCCCCCATGTGTCAACTGTACCCAAGCATGCCAAGTTTCCCAGTTACACCACTGATAATGCCTGAACAATGAACTGTTGTAACACTAGTGATAATGTTAGCCTATAGAGTAAACAACAGTAAACAGTTTATTTCTGTACCCACATAATGTCATAGCTTTGAGTAATGTCAGTGTGTTCGTTTGTTTGAGTGAAGACATACGACGTTCTGTTTAACTATTTATTTAGAATTGTATCATTAAGGAAGCATGATCATCGACCTTTCTCTGTTAAACAAATCACAATCAGCGGATTGCTGTTACTCTGTAACCCGTCGCCCAGAAAAAGGATGCAGATATTCACATTACAATAAAAGTTATATTTTTTGCTGTTGAGGTGTTAAAACTTCTCATTGGTCAAAAAAGCTGAGGAGGCCGTGGTTTAGACTTGGCTTCTCCTATTGTTGGTGCACAGGCTGGTCCCAGCCTCTTGGCAACATGATTTCTCCAATCCGTGAAGACATCGCCCTGTGGAAAGACCCTCCCTCTTCCTGTCTCATCCTGCACTGCTCTGCACTACTTTTGAGTTCCTCTAAGTTACACTTTGCTATCATTCCACAGACAGATACCGCTCACCACAAGGTCATCATGAGCAGGCAACATTTTTACAGAGACAAAAGCAGCTGTGTTCTCTCTCTCATCCTGGCTTGTTTCTCAAATGTCTTAACCCTTCATGACATGAGGTCAATGCTTCTGTCAACCTCATCTATCAACAGGATAAGTACAGCTCTATATGGGGACATCATTAAGTGAACATGTGAAGTAGCATATGACTGGTGGAGAAAAACTATTAAATCTCAACAATCCCTCCTTTCAGTGAAAAGAAGACAAAAGAGATAAAGAAAAAACAAAACAAAGCAACTCAGAATTCATAACCAATCCAAAAACAAAACCTTCTAAATAAATCCAAACAAAAACACTAAATCAAAACTAAAACCAAATCAACTAAACCAAATCAAAACCACACCCGTAAAATCAAAAACAAAATCAACCAAAAAACAAAACCACTAATTCAATCCACTAACACACCTAATGAATCAGTCACACAACTAAGAAGAATAAATCTAATGATTTATTGACACATCAAATAATAAACCTAATGATCAAACCACTACAAAGGGTCTAAGAAATCAAACACTACTACTGTCAACTGGGCAAACTACAACTTATCCTTGTCAGTGATCGAGAGGTATATAAGGATCAGTTGTAGATACTGAACATAATTGATGCTATCCATAGAGTGATGGGGAAAGCCAATCTAACAAGTACACGTTCCTGTCCAAGTGGGGGGCAGGATATTACTCAAGACTTTACCACCACAGTACGGGGAGAATCACTAGCAAAGCTAGCAACAAACAGTTACACGAAGACCACAGAAACTTGGCAGTCTAAATGGGTGCCATGGCCTCTGTCTCTCCATTGTCACACATGGGCAGCAGCAGGCAGAGTTAAAGCTGCTCAATCAGATTTATTTTACTGCTTTGGGCCTGCAGCCTGAGTTTCCAAATCAGTTCTAACTTCGCTCAAATGGCGAGTTGGTGGTGAGGCTGGTACACAATGTGTCAGGTGGTGCCAATTTGCTCCTGTTTTACCCTTTACTCGGACTGCATGCGAGGTGCACTCAGTTACCTCATATGGTCCTGTCCACCTGGGCTCTGACCACTTTCTCTTGTGGACCTTTACCTGTATCCAACCTCCCAAACGTACAGCAGGAGTCTTCAGTTGAGTTGTCTCTGGTGCCTCCTCCACACTCTGCACCTGTTTGCACAAAACTTGAGTCATGTTAGTCACAGCAGTCATATAGTCGTCACAGTCAATCTACCACAGATCCAAAGTAGGGAGGTGTCCCCCCTCTCTTGGTGGGCCTGGCATAGGACGGCCAACTCATTGACATTAACGCTAATGGCAGAGCATCAACCCATGTAAGTTTAGTACCTGCACATATCTTAGCCATTTTTGTCTTTAATGTTCTGGTTTGCTCTCTCAACTATCCTCTATGAAGCAGGATGATAGATAGTTCCGAACTTATGTGTGATCCCTCATGCTAGTTCTACTTTAGCTAAGCATTTGTTATTGAAATGGGAGACATTGTCTGACTTAATGGAGCATGGTACTCCATATCTGGGGATGAGTTCATTTTTCAACCATTTTACCATTGATAATGCAGATTAGCTGACCTGGACCCGACTCAAGACGCCGTCAGTAGTTTTGAGATTGACATTCTTCTTGGGGCCAGGCACTCTGGGGCATCTGGTGAGCTTGGGGAACTTGTCCTCCTCCTATTCCATCTCCTTGTATCATTCCTCCTGCTTGAGGACAGTGTCTTATGTAGTGATCGGTTTCACCACATCTATAACAATGTCCAATCATTCTGGGATATCTGTGTCCTCTTGATGATCCTCCTTGACCTCTGTAGCTGCCATATCCTCCGGGCGATTGTGTGGCATAAGGCTGGGCACTGACTGCTTCTGCCGCAGCTGGCTGTTGTTGGGCTGCCATAGCAGTCTGAACTGCTTTTGCGACTGCCTGTATGTCATTGGGAGTAAGGGCTGGGGAGGTGACCACCATTTCCTTAGCTTTAGCTTTCTGCTGGGCATTCTTCTAAGATAGTTGTTGTTTCAGCAACACCACACTCAGTCGTTCCATTTCATCCTTTTCAGCTGCCTTCTTTTTTGTGTGAGTTCTCCACCAATGTGTGAGGTGTTCTCTCCATTCTTTGTCTGACTTGGAGTCCAGTCCGACGACCTCCTCTAGCTTTTGTTGCACAGCTTCAGGCAGGCCTTTCTGACATTGATCTCTCTAGAGAGCGGTCATTGCGTCGCTGGAGTCATATCTGTTTCCAGTATGTGCCTCCCACACATCTTCCGCTCTTTTGAGGTATTCTCGTACATCTTCGCCCTCCTTCATCTGGAGTGACTTTACAGAGTGTAAATAACGGGGTGTAGGGTGATGTGCTCTTAAAACTTCCCAAATGTCATTTCGATGCAGGTCGAAAGGCCTGTCATTGCTGAGGCTGGCCTTGGCTCCATCTTCTTCAAGGAGTTTCTGGGCTTGTCTATTTCCTTCGATCCTTGCCAATAGAGCTCTCATGTCCCCGAGGCACAACACTTCACCAGCTGTGAGGCTTTCAAAGGTGGTGATCCATGGTGGGGCTCCTCCGATGAGAGGTGGTAGCTTGTCCACCAGGCCCTTCATGTCTCTGTGTTGAAATGGGATGTACACTGTTCTTCCATCACCAGCCACCCTGAGAGGATAATTTCCACGTGTCGTTGATTCACAGCCTCCTTGGCTTTTGTATGGGTGTGGCTTAGTTGTTGGTTGGATCACGTGTCCCCTGAAAGTTCCAGTCACAGAGCTTTCCATCAGCTGAGCGTCAGTAGTGTAGGGAAACATGCCTACGATCTCATGTGGACCTGTGACCTGCTGAGGCCCTGTTTTTTCATTATTAACACTTTCCATCTGTGTGAGGACGTTATCAAGATGGAGACGCCGGGATGTCTCCCCGTGTTATCTCTTAGGAGGGAGAACAACACTCTCTCGTCATAAAACCACCAGAGGGAATCAGTTTGAATTAATTTACGATGGTAACCCCCTGTACGAACTGTTTTTGACCTAACAAACAGGAACATTCCTTTCACACAGGTCAAACGAAGGAAACATATGAAGCTACTTCTCCTTTAAAACCTCAACCAAAGGAACCGGGATTGTTTGTGATAAAATTGTTTGTGATATAATGTCTTTATAATTGTAATTAGGTAACACGTCTGATGGACCGATCGTGCTATCTGTCCCTCAAACGTGTTCTTCTTCTCCCTACTTTCCAATACACACACTAGAGAAAAGGACGGTGGAAAACCCCCCTTTCTCTACCTCCTCTCTTTGAAGAGATTAACGACACATCTGGTTCAATGTTATCTTTGGTACATTCCAAACAAATGGTCAGAGTTTCCTCTAGACTTCAGAAGCATTTCTAATTAACAATTAAATCAGAGTCTCACCTGTTTTATTCTTACAATTTGAAATCCAGTAAAATAAGCTCATCAAACTGAACCAATTCCTAAGTTTCTGTGATGAACATGGACTGAGATCCTGCTTAATGCTCACTGGTGTCTGGTGTTTGGTGGAGTCACAGTGCCATCTAGTGGTAAGTTATGGTTAACTGGATTAGACTGTCGGAGATCTTTTTAGTTTTCTAACATGTTTATAAACTACAATTTAAAAGTCTGTAAAATGTTTTTCTTCACAAGCCTTAAGCTAACACTAGAAGGAACATGTATAAGCGACCAGTTTCGTCAGTCCTACGTTGTCTTCAAGTGTATTCTTATGTTCTGATCCAGTGTTGATTTCATTTAAGTGTTCAATGATTTTAATCAGATCATACTGTCTTATTGTTTCACAAAAGTCCATCTACTTTTGCCATGGTAAAGTTCTGAGAAAGGCTAAGCGCGATTTCGAAGCGTTAACTTGATAGTTGGAATTAATCAAGTTTAAAGGTGTGGAATTAAAACATCCACACTAGGAGTGTGGTCGGTACGCCCCTTTTGCTCCGCCTGTTGTCGGAACTACTAAAGCCAAGGGACAGAACTCCCTCGCTCTCTCCTCTCTCCTCTCTTTTCTCTTTCTCTTCTTTGCTAAGTTTTTCAACACTTTACTTTGCTTCTTTTTGTAACAAGCTCCTAGGTATAAAAATCTCCGTACAATCGACCACGTGCGATAATCTTTAAGAGCTTTTATTTTTGTTAGACGTTAATAGAAGTAAGTTCCGTCCTTACTATTTTTGTTAAGTATCACTATTTTATTCAGTGGAACAGAATTCAGTTTAATTATTCTTGTATTGAGAAACAACTGAGGAAACGCCAGGCCAGCGTCATCCTTTCGTTATCCTCGTCAGGAAAGTTAAATATCAGCTGAATTAGAGTTAAAAGTCACCACTCAGAGTGTGAAGATAAACAACAGTCTTTTTTAAGACTAAAACGCCAAGCAAAACGCGCAGTGTCACTGCCTGTTTCAAGGACTTTGTGCCAAGCTGAAGTTACGCTGCCCTCTACGCTCACGAGCGGTACCATCCCGCTGGGCAGCGAACCGGACCATCCTCTGCTGAGCGCTGGACCAGCTGATCTCTCTCCGACACCTGGACGAGAGAGAGCCGCCTGCTGTGAGGTCGAACCGGACCATCCTCTGCTGAGCGCTGGACCAGCTGATCTCTCTCCGACACCTGGACGAGAGAGAGAGCCGCCTGCTGTGAGGTCGAACCGGACCATCCTCTGCTGAGCGCTGGATCAGCTGATCTCTCTCCGACACCTGGACGAGAGAGAGCCGCCTGCTGTGAAGTCGGATCGATCGCATCTTCCCTCATTCTTCGGGACCCGCAGCTACCGCGAGCCAGCAATCCCTCAGACGAAATCCGGCAGAAAGATCGAAGCGAAAGGCTTCTCCACTCTTCAGACGAAGTAGGCTAAGCATCTTGCACACGTTTCACTAAACGTTCATGAGTTGGTGTTCTTTTAATTCCTAATTCATAATAATCTTTTCACAAGACAAGTCCGGTTAGGGTCTCGTTAGTATCAAAATTACTCTCGTAACATTTGAATGCTGCCCAGACTCACGACTTTACCATCGCTCATCCACCTTAAATAATCCTGTCACTTTAACCATATAGTCTTCACATTTCTGTTTGTTTTATTGTTGTCTGAATCATCATTTCATTTATTCACCTTGATTTATTTAGTAAATAAACATATTTAACCGTACGTCGTTGTCTGTGCTTACTTGCTTTGATGTGGAGAACCGAGGAAACTGTATAAAGAAGTCACTAATTCAGCTATGAGACTAACTAAATTGATTTAAATTGATACAAGTTAACCTTGTTTAGTCGGATTTGATTAATTACCTCCGGATTATTCAAATAGACAAAACATCGGAGGTGGTGCCCCATTAACGAGTGTTTTATTAATCTTCAGTGATTAATACCTTGCCTTTAATACAGTGTATCTCCTACAGTAGGAGCCCTGTCATCTGGGTCTGGAGCCAGCAGAAAATCAGGTGGAAATGCCACCTCTGAGTCGATAGAGAGTGGATCTCCTCCAGTGTTGTCAACCGCCTGGTTCAGTGGAGGCGATTGCAAACGTATCCTTTTTCGCAGTCCTTCAGGAATTCCCGTCATCAAGGAGAGCTGGAGCGATTTGAATTGATGATGTTCTTGGGTTGAGGCTCATCATAAAGATTCATCAATGATTGCTCTGTGCGGGTTATGTTCTGTTCCACTTCTCCAGATGTCTGCACTGTCCCCGACTTCCTCAATCCTCTTGATGTATTGGCTTCTCGGCTGCGTTCCTTGGCTGACAGTGATAAATCTGCAAGTTTAGCTGTCTGGGAGGTCAGTATTGCCAAAATGTCAGTAAGTGCCGATCCTTGCTCCATTTGGTTTTGTACTGGGTCCTCAATCTCCAATACTCCGCCTGTAACTGCGAGGGTGGGAGCCTGTACTGGTAAGCCTTGTTTTTGCCTGAATGGGTTTGTGTCAGATAGAGCTTGTGAGTAGGGAGGGGGTGAGGTGTGCTCTTCTAACCCCATTAGGTTTGGGTATATCCCTGTAGCTCCTCCAGGGGGTGCTGTAGGGCTCTCAGTGGGGCCTGTTGGGGTGGGGGCTCTTTCTCCAGCCGTCTGGGAGCGCTTCCTCTTCTCTTTGTCACTGTCAGCCTTCATTTTTCCTGCTTGGGACATGAGATTACACACCTTTGCAGTCTTGTCAGCTCTCTCCTTCTCCTTTTCTACAGCTCTCTTTCCCCACAGGTGTCGTCCACTTCTCTCCCAGTAAGTTTTGACCTCGTTGTATTTTCCTTTTGCAAGTGTGGTGATGCACAGAATGGAGCTTTGATTGGGCAGGGGCGCTGTTGGGTCTCTGGAAATTAACCCTTGGTCTTCCCATTTACTCCAGAGTTTCTCAATCTCCTTCCTGAGCTCCTTGTTGCTCATCTCTTTGTCTTTGGTAGCTTCTTCTCTCTTTCGGAAAATCCATTCCTTCAGTTCGCTCAAATTGATGGGGTTCTGTGTTCCTTCCATTGCTGGGGCGAGAGGAAAATTAATTGTGTTCAGCTTCTTATTTAATTGTCAGTGTGGGATAAAAATATTTCTTTTCTTTTTTTTAACTGAGTGAAACCCTCCTTACAGCAAGACACACCTCTTCTTTTTAACTTAATTTGATATTTAACTTTAACTTTTATTAATTTAATTCGCCAGGTGAACCTTAATATATTTTCCAATCTACTTTTTGACCACTAGTTGTCAGCATCAAATATCTTGTTGAGTTTTTTTTTTTTTTTTAATGCAATTTTATTTTTCAACCACGAGGTGGGGCAAGTCACAATTTTTGATTTAATGTTTATTTTAACCCACTAAATGGAGCCACACAACATTTTGAATGTAATTAAATTTTTGCTCTACCAGATGGAGGTATTTTCAAAATTTGGCGTAATTCTATACTTTGTCCACTGGATGGAGACAAAAAGTTCCACCAGCTTTTAGGATTATGATAAAGATTAACCAGACTTTATATACACAATTTATTTATTTATTTATTTTACGTGAGGCCTTTCTCTGCTCTTTTTGGGACTTCCACCCTGAGGGATTTCAACCTAATTTGCGTTTCTTCCTATCAAGATCCTAATGATCTTGACGGCACTACCTATCTGCTGATTACCTTTCTGAGACTCAAGCTCAGGGACTTTAAACCCAGCTCTTTTTGGGACTTCCACCCCGAGGGATTCCAACCTAATTAGCATTACTTCCTATCAAGATCCTAGTGATCTTGACGGGACTACCTAAAATCTTAATCATCTGAATTTTTTGGGACTTCCACCCTGAGGATCATTCAAACCTAGATTTGCGTTACTTCCTATCAAGATCTTAACGATCTTGACGGGACTACCTGGTCACTAATTTTTAGAGATTCAAACTCAAGGACTCTCGCCCCGTATCCTTTTCCGGCATTAAGGACGTTAATGATACAATTCTTTCAACATATAACATAGCATAGATTTCTATAATTTCGATAAATTTTCATGTCAGAACAACCATACCTCCTCCTCAGTCACATTAATTTGTTTATTGTCAGTATGCAGAATTCGGTTTGATATAACAACAGGTTTCTGCCTACCTTTAGTTTGGGCGCCCTGTGAGTGGTGAGAGGTCTGGTCGTCCGACTCCGATACGGCAGAAAGGTCAGCTCGTCTCGGTCCCAATGTGGCTCACGTCTCCTTTTCTCAAATCACATCGGGGTCACCAAAATTGTCAGCGTGTTCATTTGTTTGAGTGAAGACATACAAGAATTTAGAATTGTATCATTAAGGAAGCATGATCATGGACCTTTCTCTGTTAAACAAATCACAGTCAGCGGATTGCTGCTACTCTGTAACCCGTCGCCCAGAAAAAGGATGCAGATATTCACATTACAATAACAGTTGTAACCTGTCTCATCCTACACTGCTCTGCACTACTTTTGAGTTCCTCTAAGTTACACTTTGCTATCATTCCACAGACAGATACCGCTCACCACAAGGTCATCATGAGCAGGCAACATTTTTACAGAGCAGCTGTGTTCTCTCTCTCATCCTGGCTTGTTTCTCAAATGTCTTAACCCTTCATGACATGGGGTCAATGCTTCTATCAACCTCATCTATCAACAGGATAAGTACAGCTCTATATGGGGACATCATTAAGTGAACATGTGAAGTAGCATATGACTGGTGGAGAAAAACTATTAAATCTCAACAGTAACATTGGAACCAGTGCAACTGGAACTTATCTAAGCTTCCACACTAGCAACGTAACGTTGGAGTCTCTTAGAGCTAATTTGACTGCGTTAGCAAAAATACTGACTAATATTTTGAGTATTTCCATTTTTTGCTACTTCATACTTAGATTAACTCCATTGCGGTGGCAAATATTGTACGTTTTACTTCACTACATTAATTAAATAACTTTAGTTTGTAGTTACTTTGCCAATTTATTTTAATATAAAATAAAAATCAGCTACTGAATCGATGTACTGTTTAAGCTATCCAGTAGTATAAAATAAATGAATATGAGCTCCCCCGTAACCTGTTGCAACATTAAAGTGATGAACATATTAATGCATTAGTAATTATAATCCAGTAGTATAATTAATTTTTACTGAGATGCACTTTTATTTTTCATAAAACTATGAAAGGCAATTAAACAAAAGCTGAAAGGCTTTTCAGCTAAACTTTGTTTTGGAGTTTGTTGTATACAATGCCTATAAAAGTATTCACCAGTTTTCCCCTTTTATTACTTTCACAAATGGAATCATGGTTATTGGCTTCTAATTATAATTTGGCTTTTTTGCCAGAACATTTACAAAAAAAACAACTCCTCTTTAATGTCAAATTGAAAACAGATTTCTACACAGTAATGTAATTTCTTAAATATATATACAGTTGCAATCAAAAATATTCAACCGTTGCATTTCAGGTTTATTGGCAAAAGTAAAAAATTCTCAACTGTTTGCAATAAACAAATTACACGAGAACAGTTTGAATAGTTAAATAAAACAAATTTTACAAGGATTTCATCCAAATTCAACACTAAATCCTACTGACTTATGACTACTGCAGTCTCAAAAATATTCAACCCCCTGAATAGAATTCCTCATAAGAGCACACATTTGCAAATCAGGTGCGGTCTCAAGCACACCTGATGCAACCAATCAAGGGCTTAATTAGTTGCATCAGCTGTGCTTGAGATAGAACACATCAACCTGGACTGTTGACGGTGACGTTTCATTGCATGTTAGAAATATGGCTAAGTCAAGAGAATTGTCGAAAAAGTTCAAGAGATCATTGCCTTGCACAAACAAGGAACATGATACAAAAAGATAGCAAAGGCACTGAATGTTCCTAGAGATACAGTAGGAAGCATAGTTGCAAGTTTAAAATTAAAGGAACAGTGGCTACACTACCTGGATGTGGCAGAGAGAGGAAGCTATCAACGGCTGCCACCAGAGTCCTGAGGAGGCAGGTGGTCAAAAACCCTAGACTGACTGCAAAAGCCCTGCAGCAATAGTTGGTGGCAGCAGGCACTGAGGTTTCAGTTTTGACAGCAAGGCGCATACTAAACGCTGAAGGGCTCCATGCCCGAGCTCCAAGACATATACCACTACTGACCCAAAAGCACAAGAAAAGTTGGCTCCAATTTGCTCAAATCTATATAAATAAGCCAAAGAGGTTTTGGGATTCTGTTCTGTGGAGCAATGAAACAAAACTGGAACTTTGGAGGAGGAAGAATGAAGCATAAGCTGAAAAGAACACCCTGCCTACAGTGAGGCATGGCGGTGGCTCAGTAATGCTCTGGGGCTGCCTCGCATCATCTGGCACTGGAAACCTGCAGCATGTGGAGGGCAAGATGAATTCAATCAAGTCAGGAAATCCTGGGAGAAAATGTCATGCCGTCTGTGAGGAAGCTGAAGCTTGGGTGTCAATGGACCTCCCGACAGGACAATAATCCCAAGCATACCCCAAAGTCCACCAAGGCTTGGTTTCAGCAGAAATCCTGGAAGATACTAGAGTGACCATGAGGAAGAAAATACACATTAAGAGTGACGTCCAAAAAGGGCCCTCTGACCTCCAGATGTAAATGTGGATTCCTGTCTGTCTCCTAAACCCTGTAGACACACAATTGTGTAACACCAGTTAATCAATGGACAGCTAATCAATGGACAGACAATTTGATCACTATGTTAAATGTGTGCCCCCATATTTCCTCCACCCCCTGCTGATCACACTCTCCAAAGAGCAGACCCCCCTCCCTTTGCATGTCTTTTGTATATCTATTGTTTGAACCTAGTTGAATCTTCTTTGTTCTTACTGTATAAAATGCTACTGTTTCACTTGCTCTGGGTTTACTCACCGGCTCAGATCCGCTCTGTGCCTGTCAGTCCACCAGTCTACCAGTAGACTTTGAATTAACACATCAGCACAGCAAACTACTCAACTGGACTTGATGATTTCTTCAACACCATCACAGTCGCCTGACTTGAACCCTATTGAAAATCTCTGGTGGGATTTGAAAAAGGCAGTTGCCGCATGCAAAACCAAGAATATTAGTGAAGTGAAGGCCTTTGCCCATGAGGAATGGGCTAAGATTCCTCAGGAATGCTGCCAGAAGCTGGTGTCTGGCTATGCATCACAGTTGCAGCAAGTCATAACAGCAAAAGGGTGCTCTACTAAGTACTAAAGATGTTTGTCATGAAGGGGCTGAATAATTTTGAGACTGCAGTAGTCATTAAAAGTGGCATTTTGTGTTGAATTTGGAGAAACCACTTGTAATATTAGTTGTGTTGAGCGATTTAAATTGTTATTGTTTGATTTGTTTATTGCAAACAGCTGCTAGTTTCTACATTTTGCCAATAAACCTAATTTGCAGTGGGGGTCGAATAATTTTGATTGCAACTATATATACATATATAATCAGATATATAATATAAAATAAGTGATTGTACAAATAATCCGCTTCAAATCCGTATTTAGTACAGTATTTGGCCGCAGTCACTGTCACACAGTCATGTGTGGATAGGTCTCAGTCATGCTTGCACATCTGGACACTGCAATTTTACTCAGTTCTTCTTTGTAAAACTGCTCCAGCTCTGTCAGGTTGCACAGGGATTGGGCATGAACAGCCCTTTTCGTGTCCAGCCATTCACCTTGTTGTCTTTAAACGATTTCTGTGTAGCTTTTGTTGTATGCTTCAGGTCATTGTCTGATTGTCTTGGAAAATAAATCTCAAGTCGTAGCTCTCTTGCAGACTGAATCAGCTTGTCCTCCAGGATTTTCCTATTTTTTGCTGCATTCATTTTACCCTCTACCTTTACAAGTCTTCCAGGGCCTACTGCCAAGAAGCATCCACACAGTATGATGCTGCCACCACCAGGCATCACAGTGGAGCACAGTGGGATGGTGTGTTTGTGGTGATGTGCAGCGTTTGGTGTCCGCTAAACATGGCATCTCATCTGATGCCCAAAAAGCTCAATTTTGGTCTCATCAGACCAAAGAACCTTCTTCAAGTTGACCTTGGAGTCTCCCACATGCCTTTGGGTGAACTCTAGTCGAGATTTAATGAGCTATCTTCAACAATGGCTTTCTCTTTGCCACTCCCCCATAAAGCTTTTACTGGTGAAGAACCTGGGCAACAGTCGTCTCTCTCGTCTCAGTTGCTGAGGCTTTTTAACGTGTTAAGAGTAGTCAAAGGTGTCTTGGTGGCCTCCCTCACTACAGTAGTCTCCTTCTTGCCTGGTCACACAGTTTGTGAGGACGACCTGCTCTAGGCAGATTTGCACATGTACACATGGACCCTCCAGGCACAGATGTCTTTATACTACAGTCACTTGAGACACATTCACTTCACTCAGGCAATTTCCATTTCATTAATTGTGAGACGACAAATTTAGCACCAATTGGCTGGTCCTCTGTTGAAGTAGGTAAGTCACTTTAAAGGGGGTGGATACTTATGCAATCACTTATTTTACATGTTATATTTTTAATTTAATCAACATTGCTTTTGGAAATCTGTTTTCACGTTGACATTTAATTTTTAGTATTTTTAGTAAATCTTTTGTCAAAAAAGTTAAATTATATGGTGAATGCTTTTTATAGGCATTGTATCAAATTCTGAATGTTTACATTTTTACATTTATCATATTTGCTACTTACTGTAAATGCATATCGGTTCCAAACATCTGTTATTGGTCTCTTTGTTAACTAATAATCAGTATCTGTATCGGCCCTGAAAAAACATTGGTCAACCCTGTAACGTAGAGTATCTTTAGACTTAATTGACACCATAGAAATAGACAGTAATGTCATCGAAGTTCATGCCAGTTACAGTGTGAAGATGTAGCTAACTTTTTACCTGTGGTATTATAGAGCTGACAGTACAACCACTAAAGGGAAGGAACTTGAAGATTTTCAAAGGGAAGGAGGACCGGGAATCGCCAAAGTGTCACTCTCAGCTGAGGGAGAAGTGAGGTATGTGTCAGTATGCTATCTCTTAGTCCTGTAAATACTTTCTGACTCTCCTCTTGAAAACAGTTCGTAGTTCTTAGTTGTTGGACCCTTTCTCTCCTCTCACATGTTTACATTATTCTTTTTAACCTTTCTCTACCTCAATAAGTCTGTTTAACATTTTTATGTTTTACCAGCATCGAAATTCCAAGATGGCCGCAAGATCGGCAGCCAGCTACAGCAGCTCCGTCTTTTATGTTAGATTTAGATTATTTCTTTATTTTTGTTTCTTCTGCACTGACCCACCTTGCAAGTGAGGAACCATGGATGGTCAATTTATAACTTTAGCAGTCTGCATACTGCTATTTATCGGAAAAACTTCAGCTGGAGAGCCATTCAGCCATGGCTCCATTGTTTACACTCGCGATCAGCTGTTGGCTCTGTGCCTGATGCGTAGAGACGCGGAGAAACTGGAGATCCCCGTGGCAATAGGGAGGAGGAAAAGAGGCTGCAGAGCTGGAGTGAAGAGTCCAGCGATGAAAAGATGGTATAAACCATGTTTACCGTCTGTTATCATGGGAAACGTCAGATCTCTCCCTAATAAGATGGAAGAACTAACGGCGCTGACCTGGCTGCAGAGAGAGTTTCGTGAGTGTAGCCTCATGTGTTTCACGGAGACGTGGCTGGACTGACTTTCTCCAGACTCACTGGTAAACCTGGAAGGCTTTCAGATCATAGGTGGACAGGAGAGCAGAGGAGTGCGGTAAGATGAAAGGAGGGGGCAAAGCTGTGTTTGTTAATGAGAGATGGTGCAACCCTGGACACATCAGTGTTACAGGGTTCTTGCACCATTTTAAATGTCAAATGTAATGCTTTTTAAGACCTTTTTAAGACCTCAACACATATAATTTAAGACGCAAAAATGTCATAGCAATTTCTTTGGTAGAAAATACTCAATTTATTTGGTTGTAAACACAATCAAAGCTCACAGTTGGCATTTTCATTTTGTTTGTTTTTTTCAATTTTGTTTAACAACTTAATTGTGATTATTTTTTGATTATTATTTGTTATTTTAATGATTTCTTGATTATATACACATAAATACATACAGATACATAATCATTCTGTGTGTGTGTGTGTGTGTTTGTGTGTGGCCTATAAATTTAATGGTAAATTTTGCAAATTAGACTAATTATTTTCTATAGGTTTACTGGTAAAATCATGTATTCTGTGCTAAAATACAACATATCTAATCTGTATTTACAACATAGCTTGATTCTGTATCTCTATTTACAGCTCATTAGCCCTTACGTGAATGTTTACTGTTGCTATGGCAACAAGTGACAGCCGACGTTAACAGCTGTTAGCTAGATTTGCCCAACCGTCCGAACAACAGCAACCCATAAAATCACAAATCGGCATATTTAGACACATTACACCCCTTAAACTCTGAGCTAATGTGTTGTTACCTGATAGATTGTCAAAGTGAACATAGACTGTGACCTGAATCGAATAATAGTATGCGATTTCAAACACAAACGTTATTTACACTGAAAGCCCCCATGCAAAAATGCCCTAACAAAAAAGTCTTTTTGCCAAATTTGCTCATTGCCTCGTTGTTTTCAGCCGGCGCCAACCACCTCCTAAATACATCCTCTTCCATCCATTTGACATTAAATTTGTACTTCCCCATCTTTGCATGTTTAAGCGCTAACCTCGACAACCGCTTAATGGTGACACGCAGCCTGACATCAGCGTCTGTCGCTGACATAAAACGGCGGAGTTAATCGTGGAGTCTCATTTACAACATGGTCTTTGTACTAAGTTAATCAACAAATACACAGTATTAGATATTTTACGGTGGGCCACTGTGCTTTCCAATCGGCATTAACGCACCGTCTGGAAATTTAATAGCTACAACAAATTTACGGTAAATTTAATTCAAGACCTTTATTACCCGGATTTTAATTTAAGACATTTTAAGACTTTTTAAGGACCCGCAGGAACCCTGTGTTAAAGAGCAGCGCTGCATCAGAGACATTGAGCTACAAGCTGCTAGCATTCGGCCATACTATCTTCCAATGGAGTTTTCACATGCAATCATCACAACTGTTTACGTCCCTCCCTCGGCCGATGCTGCTGCAGCCTGTGAGCTCCTCCACACTGTTCTTTCTCAACTACAGACTCAGCAGCCTCAGTCCCTCCTCCTCATCTCCATGCTCCCCTGTCCTCTACTCTCCCTTCCTTCGCCCAGTATGTGAAATGTCACACAAATAAGGAAGGGGAAAAACAGCAACAATAAAACTCTGGAGCAGCAGCTGGAGCAGAACAACACAAGGGATGTCTGGAGAGGACTGAAAGAGATATCTGGTCATAGAAAAGATGGACGGAGAGAGCAAGACAAACTATCTGCTGAGGAGGTCCTTTGGGGTGCAGACCACATTACGCCGAACATTTTATGACACTGTGGTGGCATCATTGCTCCTTTATGCAGTGGTCTGCTGGGGAGGTAGGAGCACGGACAGGGACAGGAAGAGACTGGACGAACTGGTTAGGAGGGCCAGCTCCGTCCTAGACTTCTCCACTGGAGTCCATAGAGGTGGTGGATGAAAGGAGGATGTTAGCCAAGCTGACGTCAATCATGGACAACACCTCTCACCCCCTGCACCAGACTGTGGAAGCCTTGAGAAGCTCTTTCAGCAGCAGACTCTTACACCCACTGTGTAAGAAGGAACGCTACCGCAGATGATTTATCCCCACAGCCACCAGACTGTTTAACTCAAGCACCACATGAACAGTCACTTTCCACTTACTTTTTTGCTTTATGTAAATATCTTATTGTTTTTTTTGTAAATATCTTGTGTTTTTCTATTTATTTTCTATTTAACTTTATGCATATTTTCTGATTCTTTTTACTGTACTGTTGAATCTTGAGCTGTTGTAAGAAGTGAAATTCCCCATTGTGGCATAAATAAAGACAATCTTATCTCTCATCTTATCTCTGAATTGCTCAATCTTTTTGTTGCTTGTTTGTGTTACAGGCATCCATGATTGAGGATACCAGCTAAATGTCAATGTCAACTCCTCTGTCACTCTTCATTGTCTCAGTAAATTTTAATACAGCTGTTCCAAATATTAATTGTCTTACACTGTAAAAAAAGTCAGTAGATTTTACAGTAACAAGCTGAAAAACTACTACAGTGAAAAAACCTAAACTCTTCAAAGGTTAAATACAATTTTTAGAACTTTTGCAACTACTTTTGCACTGTGTTTATAACAGAAATATGCCATAATTTACAGAACAGTAAGTCCTGTAATTTTTGCATCTATTTTTTGTAAAAAAAAATACGATTTGTCACTGTTAAGTTTACTAACCTTGTATTGATAATAGAAATATGCTGTAATATATAACAGCTTATACTGCCATTTTTGCATACATTTAAAAAAAACAAAAAAACATTTTGTCATTGTTAAGTTTACTAACCTTGTGTTAAACAGATGTCGTAATATATAACAGCTAACATTGTAAATTTTGCATTTATGTTTTGGAAAAAATAAATTTACAGTTTGTGGCCGTTAAATGTAGGCTACTTTGTTTTCCTAATATTATCAAGTCATCATAGTTCCTCAGTCATCACACATTTCCATCTTCACATTTCATCAATCAACTCGCAAGAGTGGGCAGATTCAAAGGGCTGAATCCAAGTACACTACTTTTTTTCTTATTTGCCTTTGCTGTTTTACTCTTGTTGTTTTGAGATTCCCTATGACTCTTCAAAGACCAACAGATGCCTGTCTTGGTGGGAGCCTGGGAAAATATGGAGGGAACACAGGCAGTTTGTGACAGTTTCAATGTCTCCCTTGAACTATGTCACTACTGTCCCATAAAAACAAAGATATGTAATGTACAGCTTCTCAGGTTTACGATTCCTTGACCCACACTAGTGGGCTCAGGAGAGTCGGTCCAAAGGCTAAACTCATTATCCAATCACGGGACACCCTCTCCATTGTCAAGATAGGATGCAGGCAAATCACGCTTCGGCATCACATTGGAGGGGGGGCAATCATGGCGATGCTTTTGAATGACATTGACGTCTCCGTTGTGAGGCAAGCGCAAACCTAATTCTTATTCACAGTAAGTACATTCAATGTTTTTATTTTCTGATCGAATGGTCATACATTTTATATTTCCATATATCGTCACACCAGCTAATTTTATGATTTTGTTGGCGAGTCATGACGTCAGCAACTTCAGTCATCGTAGCTAGCTGTCGCCAACGTTACTAAGTGTAGTGATGTTACCCATATCACAATGAATGGAGACACTCGTGTATAACTATATATTTATGTAGTTATAATATTCAGAATGTTCTGATTCAAGTAATGTATCATTTAGCTAAACATTTAAATTTGCAAATGACCTGTTTCACGTCTTTCTAGCGGTGGTTAAGTTTAGATAACCAACATTAACGTTAGCTAACGTCAGTCTTATAGTTATATGGCTTAGTTTAGATAACCAACATTAATGTTAGCCAACGTTGGTTTTGCTTAGTGCACTTGTACAGTCTACTGATATAGCCTACTGTACATGTTAACCGGTCATCTAGCTGCTTAGTTTATGACTTTTTCTTAAACCACTTCCAAGAAATAACGGACCTTATCAGCCAACCTGAAGCTTATGTATGAAAGCTGTTGTTCGATACAGATACAGTATAGTCATGTCATTACAGTATCTGAATGCAAAAAATGACAAGATAACGTGTCCTCTATTGATCCTACACCAGTAACTTGTAATAGCAGCTCAAAAGTCAAAATCAGGCATGCTGGAGGAGGCAACAGACCAACCCGGAGGCGGTGCAAATGGCATGACCTCTACCAGAAGTTAAAGTACAGCAAAAATAACCACCTATTACTCATGACCATGCATATCACTACATGAGAAATACTCATTCTGATGGTGCAGATAGTATTAATCAGACCTTGGACTGTACACTGAGGGCCGGATCTACTAAAGGTTTGCGTGTATTAAAACGTGTGCAAACTCCTTGCACACGCAAAAAAATGTACAAATTGATTTACTAACAGTGCGCAAAAAGGGTTGCGTCTGTCAAAGGTGCAAAATAGCGCGTCTGCATTCAGTTAGTACGTTTGCAGCAATGTATATGCAACATGGGGCGTTTACACGCAATTGTGCGTGTTGTGGGTGGAGAAAATGTAAATATATTAATTTAGCACACGCAAAGTGATTTATCAAACCGGAAAGCAATTTTGTTCATAGAAATTGCGTCTATATTTACCACGTCTCAAAAGGAGGTGCAAACGGTGTGTATGCGTAATTGCGCACACAACTGCCATTATTGTTGCAAGAAGGACACGCCGAAACAATGGAAGGAGTTGGAGCGGATTTGGAGCCAGCTACGAGAGTCACACAATACTTTTACTATTATTATTATATTTATATTATTATACGGCAATTTTTCTTTTGTTCTTCTTCTGATGTCTTGGTATCTCCTTTTCACTTCATCCACTGTTCGCCTGTTTTTTCCAACAGCATTAACTTTTTCACCGATTTTCTCCCAGAGGGCGTTCCTTTGCGCGAAAGGGTCGGATTTCAGTTTGCGCTTTCGCTCTCTCAAACTCGCCATGCTGAAAACCACGAAACACGCTAAACCCTCATTTAAATAGGCTCCAACACGTTTGCACCTGTTGTCATTAACGCAATCACTCTTAGTAAATCGCCCACAAACCGCGATTCAACCCCACACGCAAATTTCTAGATTGCCCACGCAGATTAGTACAAGCAATTTGGGATTTTAGTAGATCCGGCCCTGAGTGTCTCACTCCAGGCTGAATACAATTCTGATGGTTTCAGATTGAGAAATGTCCCATGCAAGCCCATGGACAAGACCCCCCTCTTTGGAGTGTCCATGGCCTCTAGTTGTGGATTTCACACTGTTAAGGTGAGGATTAGAAAAATGACATCTTGCATGTTTGTTTACTTTGCTGTTATGCTGTTACTGTTACAGCACATGTCATAATGCTGTTGTTTTAGCAGCAACTCTGTCTCCTGCTGATGTCCAGCCTGTGGTTTCAGTCTCAGCCGACTGATAATGCAGCCCAACGGCCTTTCCTGCACCTCTCTCCAAGTTTAGCTATGGTGAATATTGTCACAGTAATTAATGTCGTGTATGAATTGTTTCAAGTTTATTAACACAATACATTTAATTTCACTCCCTCAGTTGTATATTAATATGTGTATTTTTTTTCATAAAGGTGTTTCTTCTCTATAAACCCCGAGATTTATAACAATTTAAGACATTATGCTTTGGCATGCAAATTATATATCACTGGGACTTTATTTGAGACCCAGATTTTATTTGACTACCTGTTTATTTGACTACTTGTTAGGATATATTGTGGGGATGACAATTGGTGCTTTGATAAATAATCATCAGTAATGTCTGATAGTGGGTGAAAGTGGGTAAAGGCAAATAATAGGACAGCTAGAACAGTCTAGTAAGTTCACAAATTACATCACTTTACTGTAATGCAGCCATAGACAAAAGATAACACTTTGTCATATCACAATATTATCATTCCCCAAAGCCCACACCACATTAAGTGTGTGTGTATATATATACATATATAATTTAAAAATATTGTGATATACATTTTTTAAATATTTCTCACCACAACTTTAGTGTCAATGAAACAACTTTTGATCATATAATAATTGTTATCTCTGCTCTCTCCCTGATGCTGGTGTTAGATCCATTGCTGCAACTCAGTCCATCCAACCTGGCGAAACCCTTGATGTCCACATACAGCAACATTTGCTGCACCCTTTTGCACCCTTGCATCAACAGCTACAGGATGGGACAGGAGGAGGTAGCACTTTGGAAACATCTTGATTAATTAAAGACACTTTTATGCCAATGGACATTTCAAAACCTTGGACTTCTATCTGCCTGTGGACTGTAGTAGTAAGCCAGGGTATACCTGGTAATTCTATTCAAGCATATTGTATAACCCAAACCGACAGTTCAACTTCAGTAATCTAAACCATCATGATCATCTGTAAGTATCATACTGAGCACTCAGGTTTTTTTATTGTGTATTTTACATTGACGTTTTTATTAGTGTAAGATAGCGTTATTTAACCAAAGGTCATATGGTTTTTACCAAAACAGGCTAAGAGATGTGTTTTATGTTAATTATGTGGAGTGTATTAAGATTTTAGGTGACAGGTTTTAGACATTCAGTGGAAGTAACTAGCACAATTAACAGTGAAAACATTACATTGCATGATAAATTTTACATTAACACAGTCATATTTAATCGCAAAGCCCTCTATTTATTTGACATTTTAAGGGGACTTACGAAGAATAAAGTAATGTTCTATATTACAGACTGATAAATGCACATTAAAACACTATATATACAGTATAAATATGCTATACTAGTGTTAAAAAAGAAAGGAAAACCTAACTTTAATTTTACAGTAGGAAAACCGGCAGCTGTGGTTGCCAGAATTTTACCATAATAAATACAGTAGGCCCTTTTCTACTATTACGGTAGAAGGATATTAGTACCTATGATTTTACAGTAAAGGTCGGAATTTAAAACCATGTTTTACCATATAAATACAAGTTTTTACCATATAAAAATTGTGCTGTTTTGCTGTATGATTAACATAAAAATCATGTATATTATATGGCAAAACAGCATTTTATTTAATAGTAATAATTTGTATTATACGGAAAATTTTGGACTCAAACTCAGACATTAACCGTGAAATCAGCGGTACTAATATCTTATTACCGTAATAGTAGAAAAAGTTCTACCACTTTATTACGGTAAAATTCTGGCAACCACAGCTGCCAGTTTTTTACTGTAAAATTAACAGCTTTTTTTTTTTACAGTGTAAAGCTGTACAAATGATTGAGGCCTTGGAATTAATTTTTTTATTGAACGTGTAGTTTCCTGTTTTTTCAATTGTTTTTCATTTGTAGGGATTTATAGGAATTGAATGTACAAGTAACTGATTTAATCACCCTTTGTAAATTAACGGTAACATGCTGGCATACACTTTAAAATGACCATAAAACACAATCATCCTATGGTAATACTAATTCAAAATACAGTAATATGCTGTTCACATAATATTGGTGTGCTGCAATATTACAGTACTGCAATACAATATTGCTATGGCAACAGCAACACACAAAGTTGCAGAGGTAGCTCCTGAAACACGCACTGCTTATGGCAGAAATACTGTCATCATCATTGGAGAAGAAAATGGGTGTTTTGGGCTAAGAGCAGCATACTTTGGGACCATTGTGGCCTATGCCATCTTTTGGCCGTCCAACCTGACCGTTTGGACCACCCCAGGGAGGAAGAGAGTCAGATTAAGAGCCATGCTAATCTGGCCACTCCTGGCTAATGTCTGGTCACAGGAAAAGGAAATGGACAATATGGGGCATAGGACAGAGACTGTTGTGCACACAGAGACCTGTCTCCATCACAACATCTTGGATCAAGCTGTTGTACTCTTCTTTGCCAACAGAGCACAGGACTACACCGGGACAAGGAGCAGTGACTCACATTGATGCTTGGTGCTCAAACACAGTCAAAGTTGATGGACTGTGTTTCCCAGATGTTGATTTTGAATATGAAGATGCCGACCACATTATCAGCACCATCATGTTGCTGCTGCATACATACACCATAAACTACATAGATTAAAAAGCTGCACTACGTGTTTATGCATATTTTTATATTGATAACTGTATATATGTTTAGTTATTTGTGTACAAAGGTGTTTTCTTTACTTATCTTATAAATGTTAGTAATCAATCAATGGCCAATGAGAGAAAGTTTGATAACAATCAGAATTAAATAAGCTGTCCGATGATTGGTTGTGTGGTCGTATACAGTAGCCTGCAGAAATTGTACACTGTATGAGTTTTTGGTTTTTGTGAATGTGACTTTCCCTGCAGGCGGCTGATGGATACAGAGGATGAGCTGAGTGACATCCAGTCAGAATCAGTGCCATCAGAGGTCCGTGACTGGCTGGCTTCAACTTTTACCCGGCAGCGGGGCCTGAAACTATGCCGAAACGAAGACAAGCCACGTTTCCGCAGCATTGTCCATGCAGTGCAGGCTGGCATCTTTGTGGAGAGGTTTGATTTTCTTTGGTTGTGTTCTTGTGTTGTTCAGTTTACTTGAACAGTCCTGTGGAATTCTTTGGCCTTGATAACAATTTAATCATGAATTGTAAAAAAAAAAAAAAAAAAAAGCTAGTTTTTACATTAATTTAGAGAGTGCACTCCCTATATAGAAACAGACTAATAGCCTCATGACCAAATTTTCTGAAGTGACATTCGACAAGCATTGCGCTGCACAGAATCCTTAAAGATATCCCTTATGTCAAATTCCATGGCTCTGGTGTTCCCTAATTGAATTGGCAGTTCATTCAGTCTTTCCTCTGCCATGGTGCAATTAGTTTTTAATTAGGGTTCAAGGGTTTAGAACTGCTATGTTTGTGCTGTGTTACAGGGTTTAAGCGCCAAATGATTTTTTACCCATTCATCATTTTCCATCCCCAGTTTAAATTGCAGTGAGCTGGAAGAGCAAGAAACATTAAACTAAGCCCAGTTATTGTAATTGATGTGTAAGTGCTTCACAAAAAAATCAGCACAGTTGGCCAGATGGTGGTGCTGTTATCAAGGCCCAAACAATTAAAATGACAGCCAAATTGGACTCACATGTCCCATCGGACACACATGAAATTGGACACACGTCCACTCGTGGTCCCATTAGTCATCTTGGACCATAGTCATTGTATAGCATTCATATTGGGTTATAATTAAGACTCTGGTCATGTTGAGTTGAATTAGAATTAGAGTCATTCCATGCCAATTCACCTAAAATCGAGAACTTTTCCCAGTTCATGTCATGGATTTTCTTTTTAAAAAATCATGTTGAAACTTCTGTCAAATTCATGGGATCTTTCAAAATCCTATAGCAGTACTCCAAATACTTTTTAAGTTTGGCCCTCAGAGCTATATTTCAGCATTTTTGTAATACTGTGTATTCTGAAACAGAATACAGAAATCAAATTGTTAACAGGAAGTCTTTTTTTTTTTTTACCAGAGTGAAGAATCTGTCATTTTTAGAAAATCATATCTCTGTTAGTTTTTACTTTCTTGTAAGCAAATTTGGGTCCTGTGTAGTATTACTGTAGACCTGTCACATTTAAAAGTTATTTGGTCTTGCATAAGCATATATTTCGTACTTCACTGGTAGTATCACAATAAGTGGTTTTATTAAGCATTTTATACTCTGTTGTCTTGCAAGTTACTGCAAGTTGCATCTTGAAATGGCTTGGCTTATTGTATATAGTGGCATTCCATAACTTCTCATCAGTCGTATAATGTCTAATCACAGCAATGTTCGTAGAAAAGACTTCAAACACAATTACTTTTATGGACTGTTCCTTGTGTATTGGGAGGGGCCTGGCTCTGGTGCGACTTTTTTGTTTTTTTCTTGACCCTCCCTGAATATGCAAATATTTTTCCTTGAGCTTCCCTCAGTGACTACATTGTAAATGGATGCCCCAAAACATTCCCACAATAAACAAATATATTTTCATACATTTATTTATACACAGAGAGATTGGGAGTTATCGCCAAAACAAACAGCTAATTGCAAATCCTCCACAAATCCTCAAATTGGGTGACCTTACCTTGGACTTTGAACAACTTCAAATGAAAATGTCCTGAAAGCTCTGACAAAGCTCAGGATCATCTATGAGGACCGCTTTTTTCCAAATAAGTCCACCATAAAAAACTGGGATCTGTATGTAACAGGTGACTTGTATATGTGTAGCAGAACACAGACTCAGATCCTGACCAAAGCTGCTGTGCCACGTGTGCCATTGCTCACATCATGCTCTCAATTTAAAGATGGACTTATTGTTTCAGCAACTGCATGATGCTGCCGGTGTTTATTAAACTCAAAGGAAAGAATCTGACACACAGCCAGCTGTCGACAATGAACAGATTACCAGAAGTGATGTTTCTGCAAAATCCTGGCTACATTCAGTGACATCTGAGCGACATTATTGTTACATCCAGCTGTATTAGCTGTAATAGCTGTATTTTGATGAACATTTCAGCAGATTGTTGTGTACAATGGTAAGGCAGGTTTGGTTATTAGCAATTGATAATTACTAATAGTAATTATAAAAATTAATAATAAAAATATGAATAGAAATTAATCACAAGGAGCATCACCCTGGAATAAGGGACCAATAACCAAACTCTTAAGTCTCAAAAGAAATATAAAATATTTAAAATTAAAAGGAACATTGAAGGAAAAAATCTAATAATCACAGAATAAAAAATAAATAAATAAATAAATAAATAATAGATTTTTTGATTTTTTTTAACATGAGAGCTCAAGATGGTGGACATGGGTTTGTCACGCCAGAGCTGTTCACTGGAGGTGACCACGCAAGACTATGAACAAAACAATAGGGGTTATTCGAGATGAAGTGTACCTTGGCTGGATAGTGGACAAGACCAGGCGGCAGCCGCAGGGCAGAGCCAAAAAGCTGCAATCAAGTTGGACAGTTTTCCAGCAGCCTTCAGTCTGTACAGGAAATCTCAGAAACACTCACAATAGCCTACTGTTTGATCTGATTCTGATTGATTTAAACTAGGGCCGGGACTTTAACGCGTTAATTAAGATTAATTAATTACACAAAAATTAACGCGTTAAAAAAATTAACGCATTTTAATCGCACTTATATTTGCACCGCGGAACGTTTCTCACTGGATGAGTTTCAGGCGTACCGATTATACTGGAGCACAATTATTTAACGAGTTAAAAAGCCGCCAACACTTGGGGTGCGTCTCAGCTCGGGTCAGTAAAATTAACAGGCTGACAGTGACAATCACGTGAAACTGAGGCGAACTCATTCATGGTTGCCTCTGATTATACTGATAATAACCTACCTATTAGCTTCCAATGTTTACGCGCGACATGCGCGCGGCGCGTAGCCGCGTGCATTCGGCGCGACGGCAACGCCGTTTTTTTCCCCCCGTGCATGTCCGTGGAACTGTGCGCCGCGGACGTGCACGGTTCCCTATGTTGCTGTGTCAGGCAGGTGTTTCCCACGGAGCTCTGCCCCGTTTCAAAGGTGAAGGAAGCCCTAAGTGGAAAGACGTTGCCTCCGCAATGTAGAATGTGTTTTACAGAAGAGAAACACACATTTCAGGACCGCTGACTTGTATCATCAAAACAGACAAATGTAAACACAGAAAGCTGAAAATCACTGGACATGTCTGTTGGGATTATACAAATCAACAGTGTAAAGTAGAGCTGTCAAGATGTATGCAGTAGTTAATTATTGCATATCCTACTGTACCTATCACTCCTATTGTTTCTGATGTACAGGTGCATTAGAGTGTCATGGGAGAGTTTATTAAGGCCTATGTCACAAATTCAACTCAAAAAGTGAAACTAATACATTATATATATATGTCCATTACACACCGAATGAAACATCTCATGTCTTTATTTATTCAGTTTATTTTAATAGTAATAATTATGGCTAACATTCAATGAAGACCTAAAATTCAGTATCCCCAAAAATGTAAATATTACAAAGGAACTTTTTTTTTTCTTTCTTTTTCTTTATTCAGTCATTATTCAATGGTATACTAAAACCTATTGCTTCTCACTGTTCTCAGGTCAAATATTTATATGCGATTAAAAATGCGATTAATTAATTACAAAGCCTCTAATTAATTGGATTAACTTTTTTAATCGAGTCCCAGCCCTAATTTGAACAATTCAAGAAAGTCACTTGAAGCATTTAAAAGCAGTTACAGGCCCCAAGATCAACTGTGCAAACAATTGTTTGTAAATATTAAATGCATGCCACAGTTGTGTCTCTGCCACAATCAGGAAGAAAATGTGATCTATCACCTGCTGAGCGAAAATTGGTCAGGATGGTCAAGAGTCAACCAAAAACCGCCAAAAGTCTACTGGAAGACAGGTGTCAGTGTCCCGACTGATCCAAAGTGATTCGAAAAATAGAATTTTGAAGGAGAACACTTTCACTTTGAAGCGATGGGGCGAATCGAGAAAGCAGAGAGGATCCAAAATACAAAAGAAGTCATGACAGAGATATTAAAGCTACACATGATGTTAGAGGACAAACTAAAGGACTTGTCACTCCAGATGTGAGAATGTGGGAATTTATGGGGTACCAGAGGGTGCGGAGAAGGAGTCACCAACAATGGTTACATTCGTGGAAAATCTACTCCGAGAGGGTCTCGGGATAACCGAGGATATGCCAATTGAAAGAGCACACAGTTCAGTGCGCCCACAACCACCAGAAGACACTCCATGCTCCATCATTTGTTTCAAAACTAAAGAGACACTATTCTGCAAGGCATGACAAAGGAAGGAATTCGCCAGGCAAGATAACCTAATAAACCTGGACCATGACCATCCTCCTCTCATCCTCAAGAAGCGAAGAGAATATGCAGAGGTCTGTCAGGTTTTGAAAGAAAATGGTGTTCAATTCCAGACTCTCTTCTCAGCCAGGCTACACATGAGACATAAGGAAAAAAATCTTTGATACAATAAAGGAAGCAGAGGTGAACAGAGGCTACACTGTGAAGACCATTAGACCTCCGGAGACCAATGATGGAGCAAATACTGCGACTGACCTGGAGGAAATCAAATCAAATCAAATCAAATTTTATTTGTATAGCCCAAATTCACAAATCACAGTTTGCCTCAGAGGGCTTTACAATCTGTACAGAGACGACACCCTCTGTCCTTCGACCCTCGATTCGAGTGAGGAAAAACTTGCCCCCCCAAAAAAAAGCCCTTTTAACAGGGAAAAAAAAAAACGCGGAAGAAACCTCAGGAAGAGCCACAGAGAAGGGATCCCTCTCCCAGGACGGACAGACGTGCAATAGATGTCGCATGTACAGAGCAGATCAACGAGATCACAATGTATACAATTATAATGGATGGTTGACAGGAATGAAAGCACATAAAGAGGCATCACAGCAACAACAATGAAATGCACATGGAAATGTGATTACTAGTGATAACAGTAGTAGTGGTTAACGGTAAGGATAGTATGTAGTAATGCATTACAATAATAGTAGTGGAACGTATGTAACAGAGATGTGACTAATATTAGCGACAGTAGTGGTGGGTGTCAGGCAGGGCCATGGCAGTAGGCGCATCCATGATCAGGCAGGGCCATAGCAGTAGGCGCATCCACGATCCACGACCCGGGCGCGGCCAGGATCCATGGGAGCCTGTAGGACTAGAAAGCACAAGGACTCCAGGGAGAAGTGAAGTCAGTGACATGCAGAGATGGGGCATGTATACAGGCATAATGTATACAGATGGAGAGGAGAGGAGGAGAGAGAAGCTCAGTGTGTCATTTGTTCCCCGGACTAGGCCTATAGCAGCATAACTAAGAGCTGGTCCAAGACAGGCCTGGGCCAGCCCTAACTATAAGCTCTATCGAAAAGGAAGGTCTTAAGTCTACTCTTAAAGGTAGAGAGGGTGTCCACCTCCCGGACCAAAACAGGAAGATGGTTCCACAGAAGAGGAGCTTGATAACTGAAGGCTCTGGCTCCCATTCTGCTTTTGGAGACTTTAGGAACTACAAATAATCCTGCGTTCTGGGAGCTTAATGCTCTAGTTGGGTGATAGGGTAGTATGAGCTCCTGGAGATATGATGGTGCCTGACCATTAACAGCTTCGTAAGTGATGAGGATTTTAAACTCTATTCTTGATTTTACAGGGAGCCAGTGCAGAGAGGCCAATACAGGAGTAATATGATCTCTTTTCTTAGTTCCTGTCAGTACACGTGCTGCAGCATTCTGGACCAGCTGGAGACTCTTTAGAGACTTGTTAGGGCAGCCTGATAATAGAGAATTACAATAGTCCAGCCTGGAAGTAACAAATGCATGGACTAGCTTTTCTGCTTCTTTTTGAGACAGGATGGGCCTGATTTTTGCAATGTTACGTAGATGAAAAAATGCAGACCTTGAAATTTGTTTTATGTGGGAGTTGAAGGACATATCTTGATCAAAGATAACTCCCAGATTCCTGACGGTGGTGCTGGAGGCCAAGTTAATGCCATCCAAACTAGCTATATCATTAGATAATGCATCTCTAAGGTGTTTAGGACCAAGTACTATAACTTAGGTTTTATCTGAATTTAACAGCAGAAAATTGCAGGTCATCCAGGTCTTAATGTCCTTGAGACATGCATGGAGTTTAGTAAGCTGATTAGTTTCATCTGGCTTTATTGATAGGTATAACTGGGTATCATCTGCGTAACAATGAAGGTTTATGGAGTGTTTCCGAATTATATTTCCTAGAGGGAGCATATATAAGGTGAATAGTATGGGTCCAAGCACGGAGCCTTGAGGAACACCATGACTAACCTTGGTATACAGGGATGACTCATCATTAACATGTACAAACTGAAATCGATCCGATAAATAGGACTTAAACCAGTTTAATGCGGGTCCTTTAATACCAATTAAGTGTTCCAGTCTCTGTAGTAGAATGTGATGATCAATGGTATCAAATGCAGCACTAAGATCTAGTAAGACCAGGACAGAGATAAGCCCTTTGTCAGAAGCGATTAGGAGGTCATTTGTAACTTTCACCAGTGCCGTCTCTGTGCTATGATGTGTTCTAAAACCTGATTGAAAATCCTCATATAAACTATTGTTATGAAGAAAGTCACATAGCTGGTTGGCGACTGCTTTCTCAAGGATCTTGGAGAGGAAAGGGAGGTTGGATATAGGTCTATAGTTGGCTAAAGCTTCTGGATCAAGATTAGGCTTTTTAAGGAGCGGTCTAATTACAGCTAGTTTAAAGGACTGTGGCAACTGTAGAGACAAGTTGATAATTTCTAGTAGAGATGTGCTAATTAAAGGTAAAGTTTCTTTCAGCAACCTAGTTGGGATGGGGTCTAGGAGACAAGTTGTTGGTCTAGATGAAGAAACCATCGAAGTTAGTTGGTGGAGGTCAATGGAAGAGAAGCAGTCTAAATATAAGTCAGAATTTACAACTGTTTCTGAGGTTCCTGTGTTTAAAGATACAATAGTGCCAGTTGAGGGCAAGCGATGATGGATTTTGTCTCTAATAGTTAAAATTTTATCATTAAAGAAGCTCATGAAGTCATTACTACTGAGCGTTGTAGGAATACATGGTTCAGTAGAGCTGTGACTTTCTGTCAGCCTGGCTACAGTGCTGAAAAGAAACCTGGTGTTTTTGTTTTCCTCTATTAATGACGAGTATTAGCTTGCTCTGGCATTGCGGAGGGCCTTCCTATAAATTTTAAGGCTATCTTTCCAGGCTAAGCGGGATTCTTCCAAATTAGTGGAACGCCATTTCCTTTCAAATTTCCGTGATGTTTGCTTCAATTTGCGGGTATCCGAGTTATACCAGGGTGCTAACCTCCTGTGCTTTATAGGTTTCTTTTTCAGAGGGGCAATAGAGTCCAGTGTTGTTCGCAATGAGCCTGCAGTGCTATCAACAAGATGATCAATTTGTGAGGAACTGAGGTTAGCGGAGGAGTCCTCTATTATATTAAGACATGGCATTGAATTTAGTGCCAGCGGTATAATTTCCTTAAATTTAGCTACAGCACTATCAGATAGACATCTAGTGAAGGAGTTTTTGCCTAATGGTGTGTAGTCCAGTAATAGAACTTCAAAAGTTATTAAGTGATGGTCTGATAAAAGAGGATTCTGTGGAGAAACTGTTAGATTTTCAATCTCGATACCACAAGCTAGAACAAGGTCAAGGGTGTGGTCAAAACAGTGAGTTGGTTTATGTACACACTGAGAGAAGCCAATAGAGTCTAATAATGTGATAAATGCACTACTAAGGCTATCATTAACGACATCCACATGAATATTAAAATCACCTACAATAATTACTTTATCTGATTTGAGGACTAGACTTGATAAAAACTCAGAGAATTCAGATAAAAATTCTGAGTAAGGACCAGGTGCCTATACACTACAACAAATAGAACTGGCTGTAAAGTTTTCCACGTTGGATGTGAAAGACTAAGAACAAGGCTTTCAAATGAGTTATAATTTAATTTAGGTTTAGGATTGATTGACAGACTTAAGTCATAAATAGCTGCAACACCACCTCCTCGGCCGGAGCCTCGAGGAATGTGAGTATTAATATGACTAGGGGGAGTGGATTCATTCAGGCTGACATATTCTTCAGGATGCAGCCAGGTTTCAGTAAGACAGAATAAATCAATATTACAATCTGAAATTAAGTCATTTACTAATACAGCTTTCGATGACAGGGATCTGATATTTAGGAGTCCGCATTTAATTCTCTTGTCCTGTTTTGAAATTGCAGAGTTGCTGTTAATTTTTATTAGATTTTCATGCACAACTCCTCTTCTGTGGACTTTTGATTTGATTAATTTAATTAATTTAGGTGGTCGGGGGCAGACACAGTCTCAATGAAGTTTTGGGTGTGCAATTGATCTAATGGAAGCTCAGAGAAGCGTGTAAGACTGCAGCTCTGCCTCCTGGTCTCAACTCTTGGTTGTCAGGCTGGTTGTTGGCTAATGAAATGGGTTAGATTTCTAGAGATGAGAGCCGCTCCGTCCAAAGTGGGATGGATGCCGTCTCTCCTAATCAGACCAGGTTTTCCCCAGAAAGTCTGCCAATTATCAACAAAGCCCACATCGTTTGCTGGACACCACCTCGACAGCCAGCGGTTGAATGATGACATGCGGCTAAACATGTCATCACTGGTTAGGCGAGTGAGAAAGGGCATCCAATGCTGGACAAGATTCAAAGGTCATATATTATACTGTTTTTCAACAATTTCACACAGCTGTCAGAGGTCCAACAACACTGTATTCGAAATGTATTGCCCCAAACCCATCCGTGGTCCTGAATTTCAGCTCAAGTTGCTCAAGTGAGCTCTACTGAGAGCAGTTTCTGTGCCTGCACCTTTAATGCTAATGAGCTCCGTTCTGCTACACGTCCCTCTCAGAGAGAGGATGCTGCTTACACTAGCGGTAGCATGCGCTAATGTTTATGGTGGATGTGTCACTATGGGATGCTGTCGTTCAACCATACCAGTTTGACCCAGAATCGGACCCAGAAGGAGAGGCTCAGAAAAATACAGACTCTGCGGCTGCAGCAGGACTCCCCACTCCCCAACACAACCACCCGGCTCCCACCCCCCACTGACCTGCAACAGGTAACAGCTAAAAACAGCTAGCGAAAGCTGTGTTTGTCTCCAACACAGTCTCCAATCCCTTGGACACTGTTCGCATTGTCTCTGTCTCCAGTCTGCACGTTTCCAGACTTTTCACTGTGACAACCAAGCTCCTTCGTAATATTATTAACATTAAACTCACTTCAAACGCCATTGCATTGCGGACCAAAGCGGAGCTAACTAGTTAGCCAGCTAGACTTCATCATACTCTTAGGCAACTGTAAATACTATCAAAACGTGGCGACTCTTACCTGTGGCTTGGGTGCAGTTGCTGGGTCCCGTATGGTTGGGACTGATCCTTTTATGAGGGTCAGTGTCGAGGCAAAGCCAGCTTTGTACTGACCCTTGTTACTGAAGCAGTCCGATGTGAGGTGGTTAGCACACACAAACAAACTTACAGGAACTGTAGCTGGCACGTTGTTGTCAAAAATGAAACGCAACCACTGTCTCTTCTGTTCTTCTGTAGCTGGGACAGAATATAGGCACTTATGTTAATTTTTTCAACCAACAACAGAACACTTCATGTTGTGCTTCGATATGGTGCTATTGATAGCATAATGGCAGCTCTCCGAGACGGTAATGCTGTACCTGGTGGGTGGAAACTGTGGGTGGGAATATTGAATAAAATGGGATTTAAACGTCTTTATTTTTCCTCCCACAGATCAGGGAGGTAGAGAGGAGTGGCAACTTTGATATCCAGTGCAGTGAATTACAAAAACATATCTGAATATAAAGATAAAGAAGGTAGATTTGTAATGATTACAGGTAAAATAGAGGGTATGATGATGTGTCTCTTTAACATGTATGTTCCTCCTGATAGCGATTGGTCCTTTTATAAACACATATTTGAAGAGTTCGAAATTGGACTGGAAAGTCTGTCAAAAACTTTAGTAAAAGAATTAATACTTTGATGCATGAAATGGGAATTGTGGATGTGTTGAGGGAGGTAAATCCAACTGGCTGAGTCTATACACAGTACTCATCCACTCATAAAGTCTATTCTTGGATGGACTACTTTTTTACATTTAAAAAAATGCTTTTATAGATCAGATAAATGTGTAATAGGCCCCAGCACTCCTAATAATCACTCCATAATCCTGGTTACATGTCAGTCCATCTTGATAATAAGATTAGGTCTGCTCTCTGGAAGTTGAACTCAAAAATTTTAAATAACCCAGCCATCACTTGGAACAATGGTAATGAATCTGTACTCCTGGATGCAGGGCTGGCTCTAGGCAAAGGCGATATAGGCGGTCACCTAGAGCGCCATCTGCTGGAGGGCAGCTGCCAGTCACCCTCGAGGGAGAAAAAAAAACAATAATAATTTTCGATGCCCATTGGCGTCCTCCCTTAGTGTTCTGTCTTGAAAATAACAAATATGGAAGATAAAAAATAAAATAAAGAAACAGATAAACAATATCATGTTTCTCACTTGTGGTGCTGAGTCACGTGACGTGTGGTCATTGGCTGTGCACCTCAGAGGGTCAGATAGGTGTCACAGAGGTCAGGTCAGGTCACGTGAAGTGACAGGTTATGTTTTGATATTTTGCAAGATGAAACGGCCGTCAAAGCCCTGGGGTGCGCAGTACTGAAAGAGAAGAAAAGAGGAGAAGAAGAAGTCCCAATATAAAGGTGACATTATGTCATGTTTTTTTAAATGCCATTTTGTGTGATGACATTTTATTTTTATTAGCTTGCTAGCTAGGTTGAAATAAAGCAACGCTGGCTTAACACGCCAGACAATGACACTGATAGCTACTAAGAAGGATAAATGATAAATTATTGTTGTTGCTGTTGTTGTGACTGAATGGTACAAGCTTGTTAGCAATTACAGTAAATTTAGGTTTTAGGCAAATAAAATAAAGTCTATTTGTACAGTACCTACTTCATATCAAACCATATTAATTAATTTATTAAATGTAGAAGTAGAATGACACAACAAACTTAACACTATGGATGTACTCTATGTTTGAATACAGCTACAAGTCAGGCGTCATGCAGCAGCAGCGCTACCACATCAACAACACCAACCACCTCTGAAAGTCAGCTTGAAGCAGGTGAGTTATATAATTGCATGTTACAGCTGCAGTCACATTACTGAACAATACTAAAGTTATTCATAATTTATGCTTCAGATGTGTTTATTGCCTGATGTGCTGTTATTTGTAAATCACTATGTGACCTGAAGTACAGGCGTGTAGAATTCAGTTGAAATTTAGTTGAAACATGCTGGAAGTAGTGACTTGAAAGTTCATTGTTGTTGTTCAAATAAAACTGTTGTGAGGGTTCAGATGTTGTCATTCAATTGTATGATGGTGTTCTTTTCCTTTTTTGGGGGGTGGGGGATGGGCAACAGGGAGTAATCTTGCCTAGGGCACCAAATGGGCTGCCTGGATGCATTAAAGGCAAGAGGAAGCAAGAGCAGCAAGTGTTCGCTGCTGCACAACAGAGCTCCCTAAGCCTACTTTTTAACCCAGTTTTTAAACGTTTTAACCACTCTGCTTACTTCTAACGCTGCCTTCAACTGGGTGAAAGAATTTTATTTTTTATTTCTTTTATTTTTTTATTAGTCATCGGACATTTGATTTTAAGTTTTAAGTGTTTTACGAAAGGCCCGGTGAGCCACCATGTCAAAACTGGATGTTGCAGACTCACCTGGAGAGATGGAGCAAACTCTGGATAAGGCGCTCAAAAAGATCGCCGACCTCCTCGAGGACACTGAAAGGATGTCAAACGAGCTGCAGAGGAAGGACTACCTGCTGACCACCCTCAGGTCCCGTTTCCCGGCGTTAACCAGCTGGCTGGAGACCTCACTGGCCGGTGAGTTACTGCCACAGAACACCACCTCTGCACTCGGGCACACAGTCCTCTGGGAGCCGTCCTCCTCCGGTCGGCGGCCCGCCTGCTCCACTCCAAATAGGGGGAGCCCATGGACCGAAGTGGTCGTCCGCGGGCGAAAGAGGGCTTCAAGCGGCATTCATGGCGGGGCTCCTTCTCCCCCGAGCCTACAGCTATCAAACAAATACGCGGCTCTGTCCGTGAGCGAGAAGCCGGTGGGCCGGGACCCGCACCAGGAGACACCACCTGTTCCTGCGGCCACAGACATCATGCCCCCACTGACGGACACCACAGCCTTCCCTCCACTCACGGCTAGCTGCCCTCCAGCAGGTGGATGTCCGACACGGGGCCGTCCGCCTCCGCCGTCCCGCTCCTCATCCCAGCGCAAGCGGCTCGTCAGGGACGCGGTGCGCTGGCACTCCTCCCGTTCTCCCCACCGGGCAAGGGACCACACCCGGGACCCTGGTGTGGGTGGCGGGGTGGCTGAGCTGGCCTGCCGTACGGACGCCCCCACAACCCTGGTCATCGGGGACTCAATAGTGAGGCACGTCCGCATGAGGGGGGCGTTCACCGTGTCGTTCCCCGGAGCCACCGTTTCGGACATAACGGGGAAAATACCGGACATCTTGAGCTCTCATCCACAGGCTAAAAGGATTATCATCCATGCAGGTACGAATGACATCGCCAGGCAACAGTCCGAACTTTTAAAACGAGACTTCTCCCACCTTTTTAACAGCGTCTCACAGTCCCAGGTGGCTGTTTTTATCTCCGGCCCCACCCCCACCTGCGGCAGAGGGATAGGCAGCTTCAGCAGGCTGCTCAGCCTCAACACCTGGCTCTCCTCTGCCTGCAGCGCACACCATGTTGGCTTCATCAACAACTTTGATGTGTTCTGGGAGAGGCGGCATCTTTTTGGGTCGGACGGGCTTCACCTGAACAGAGCAGGTGCCCGCATGCTGTCAGCCAACCTGGCACACGGTGTACAGCATGCCAATCTCCCCAAACCCGCACCAGCTGCTCTGTCCGCCACTGATTGACGTCCCCCAGGTCCTTGCTCCTACTCATTCAGTTCCACCTCTGACCATCATATACACAACACCGGACTTGGACCTCATATTCACACCAACATTTCACCCATTCCCGTTATCATTACACTCCATCAGCACATCAGACACTGCCACACTACCCACTCTGTGAACTTTAACAACCTAAGAACGCTCACAGAACAATCCACCTCCCCAGTCAACAAGCCACCTGTCACCATCAACATGGCACTTTTTAATGTTCGCTCTCTTTTAAATAGAACTTTTTTAATGAATGATGTGATTTTAGACAATAAGTTAGACTGTCTTCTTTTAACTGAGACATGGCTTGGCACTGACGCACCTGCTGTTCTCACTGAGGCTTCCCCACCAAATTTTAATTTTTTATTTTCTACTAGAGAGGGTAGAAGAGGAGGCGGGACGGCATCAATCAATAATAACTCCCTAACCTCACATCGAGTGTTTTTTAACAGTTATATGTCTTTTGAGCACCATGCCTTTACTTTTAGCAGCCCTCCGATTCTCTGCATTACTGTATATAGACCACCCCATCACTCTAGTTCTTTTATCAGTGAATTTTCTGAACTTTTATCAATTATTCACACCTCTTATAGCAGGATTTTAATAACTGGTGATTTTAATCTACATGTTGATGTTACCTCGGACCCGATATCCAGAGAGTTTTTAAATCTTTTAAGTTGTCTTGATTTTACGCAACACGTCACACAGCCAACTCACAACAGAGGACACACCCTGGACCTGGTCATAACCCACGGCCTGGCCATCGGTGTGTCCTCTGTTGTCGACCTGGCTGTGTCTGACCACTACTGTGTATTTTTTAACATCACCAGTTTTAACCAAGAGGAGGCCCCGGTGAGAACAGTGAGGAGGCGCTATCTAACTTCTGAAGTGGCTGCAAATTTTATGGAGATTTTACAGAGCACTCCTGCAGAAATTTTACCTGCACCTTGTGATTTTATCGTTGATAATTTTAACAGTAGACTGAAGTCAACTCTGGACTCAGTAGCTCCACTTTTAACAAAAACAATAAAAAGAAAACCTACACCCCCGTGGAGAAAAAACAAGGAAATCAATGAACTGAAAAGAAAATGCAGGAGTGCTGAGAGAAGATGGAGAAAAAGTAAATTGACAGTTCACTGTGAGATTTTACGTCAACAACTCAAAACCTACAATAATGCAGTTAAGAAGGCACGAATTTCCCATTTCTCACAACTCATCACCAACAATAAAAACAACCCCCGGTTCCTCTTCTCCACTTTTGATATTTTAACAGGCTCTAAGTCTAATAAAGTTTTTATGACACCCACAGACGTTCTCTGCGAGAACTTTGCAGACCACTTCAGAACCAAAATCAAGGACATCAGATCATGCCTCTTTTCCCATCAAGTTTTACCTGTTAACACACCTGAACTGTTGTCCTTGCCTGAGGAAACACTGGAGAGTTTTGCCCTGGTTGATGCAAGGACACTTGGTCGAGTTTTCTCCCAAGTAAACCCAACAACCTGCCTTTTAGATCCAATTCCCACATCACTCTTAAAATCGTTTTATGAATTCTTTGAGGAACAGTTTTTAAACATCATGAATTGCTCTCTTCAGACGGGTGTCTTTCCCACTGCCTTCAAAACGGCGGTGGTGAAGCCCCTTCTGAAGAAGAGCAATTTAGACCCCAACATTTTTAATAACTACCGACCTGTATCCAACTTACCGTTTTTAAGTAAAATTTTAGAAAAACTGGTTTTTAACCAAGTTAATGACTTTTTAAACAGAAATAACATCTTAGAGAAACATCAGTCTGGTTTTAGGAGAAACCACAGTACCGAGACAGCACTTTTAAAGATTTTAAATGACACCAGGTGGAATTTAGATAACAAAAAGCTCACAGTGTTGGTTCTACTGGATCTAAGCGCTGCTTTTGATACAGTAGACCATCACATTTTATTAAATAGACTCAGACATCTGGTCGGCTTCTCTGGTACTGTTTTAAACTGGTTTTGCTCTTATCTCACAGACCGATGCTTTTATGTAAGTATGGATACATGTTCCTCAGGAACCCATGAAAGTGGATGTGGGGTTCCCCAAGGGTCAATTTTAGGTCCACTTCTTTTTAATCTGTACATGCTTCCTCTTGGGGACGTCATCAGGAGACACGGCATCAGCTTCCATAGTTATGCTGATGATACACAACTGTACATTGCCGTGTCTCCTGATGACACAGGGCCAATTGATACCCTTTTAACCTGCATTGTAGACATCAAGTCATGGATGGCAGTGAATTTCCTACAGCTCAACCAGGACAAAACTGAGGTTTTAGTTATAGGTCCTGAAGGCCAGAGAGAGAAACTTTTACCGAAACTACAAGATCTTAAACCAACACAATCCGTAAAAAATCTGGGCGTGATTTTTGATTCTGAGCTGAATTTTATTCCACATATTAAAAATATGACGAAAACAGGTTTTTATCATCTTAAGAACATAGCCAGAGTCCGCCCGTTTCTCTCCCAGGCCAGTACGGAGGTGCTGATGCATGCTTTTATTTCCTGTCGCCTAGATTACTGTAATGCCCTGCTCTCTGGTCTTCCCAAAAAGAGTATTTATAATCTCCAATTATTACAAAACTCAGCAGCACGTGTGCTGACGAGGACCAGAGGGCGGGAGCACATTACACCGGTTTTAGAGTTGCTGCATTGGCTCCCCGTCCGCTTCAGGATCGATTTTAAGGTTCTCTTACTGGTTTTTAAATGTCTTAACGGCCTTGCGCCCTCATATTTATCTGACCTGCTTTTACCATATCAACCCTCGCGGACCCTGAGGTCCTCCGGCACCGGCCTTTTATCCATACCAAAACCAAGAACGAAAACCCACGGTGAGGCGGCATTTAGCCACTATGGCCCCCACCTGTGGAACAGCCTGCCGGAGAACCTCAGGTGTGCAGAGACTGTTGATATTTTTAAGGGAAGGTTAAAGACACACCTTTTTAATCAGGCTTTTAACTAATATTTTAAATTCTTCTTACGTTCTTATGTGGTTTCATCTCATTTTACGTTGTTTCTTTTATCTTGTTTTTTAATCTTAATATAAAATAATTTTATTTGTTGATTTACCCTTCGGTGCCATTTTATTTATTATCTTACATATTTTAATTTTTTTTTTTTAACTGTTCACTCTTATATTCATCTCTTGTCAGGCTTTTTATTCTATCTTATGTTTTTAGTTTTTTAGGTTAAACTCCAGTGTTTTCCCCAGGGGGTCCCCCGCAATGGGAGTTGTGCCTGGGCTGCTGCTGGGGGTGCTGTCCTGGGTTCCTTCGGCCCTGCCAACTGTTGTCTGTCGGGGTCGGGGGGCCTGGGCACTGGTGCCCCCTGTGGCACTCCTCCCAGTGCGGACGGCCCCGAAGGTGGCGTTTCCTCAATCCTCGGTGCCATGCCATGTCTCCCTATTGTCAGTAGTGAGAGTGTGTAGGTGCGTGTGTGTTTGTGTGTGTGTGTGTGTGTGTGTGTGTGTGTGCCTGTGTGTGTGTGTGTGTGTGTGTGTATTATGGAGGGTGGGAGGGAGGGGCTTTCTTTAAAATTGTTTTGTCTTTTATGTGTAAAGCACTTTGTGCTGCACAGCGAAGTGTATGAAAAGTGCTATATAAATAAAGTTTTGATTGATTGATTGATTGATTTGAGGCAAAATGATAGCTATTTCCTCCTATAAAAAGAACATTTAAGGATGAATTGAAGAAACTCCAAAAACAACATTCAGAAGCCCTAAAAGATGGGACCAAATCCCAAATTATAAAATTTAAAAAAGGAGTAAATGAAATAAATACACAGGAAATACATAAAAGCTTCTTTTTTACAAACCAACAATACTAAGCTTTTATCATAAACGTTACGAAAACAACAAGCATAACTATACACAAAATAGGAAACCCTGCAGCAAAGAAAATAGAAACCAGTCCAGAAAAGTATGCCTACTTATCGTTAAAATACTTGCTGAATGTCACGAAAGAGCAAAATGATAAATTATTATCTAAAATAACAAAAGAAGAATCACAATCAGCAATTGGGAGACTAAGTCCGTGTCCTAACTGGATGCGACGCGAGCGGGCGTCCGACAATCGCGTCACATCTGATGCTCTCTGTCCTGACTATTCATTGATTAACATTAAAAACTTAATTGATAATCGACAATCAATTAATATTCCCATTGAATTTCAATACCATAATGAAACCAACATTGATCTGCCCATTTTTGTCGGCAACCCTGAGGTAGGCCACTGCTCCAATGGCTTTGGTGGAGGCGTCAGAAAACACACAGAGCTCTATGTGTCTTGACTTGGAGAGAGGTGTTTTAGTGTAGGGGTGAGGAATGGGCAGTTGCTAGAACTATTGAAGTGAATTTCTCCAGAGTTGCCATTCAGTGATCTTCTCCTCTGGTAGCGGTTCATCCCTGTCATGTGTGTCCATAGTCAGCTTCCACAGTACAGCTCTCCCTTGGATAGTAACCGGTGCTACCGGGCCTAGGGTGTCAAACACACTACTGACTGTGGACAGGACACCACGCCGGGTAAAAGGTTTGTCATTGTCGGACACTGAAAAGGTGAATGTGTCTGTTGCCCAGCATAGTCCCAGACTTTGTTGCATTGGAGCAGTCTCTTTGCTGAGGTCTAGGCCTCTCAGAACCTATTCTTGATCTTATGAAGAAAATGCTTCCATAACAGCAGGATGGTTTGATGTAACCTTATGCAACCGTATATTGGATTCACTGAGCGATGCTTGAGTTCTCTTTACGAGATCGATGGCTTCTGCAGCTGTTGGTAGGGATGTGAGGCCGTCGTCAACATAGAAATGTCTTTCCACAAACTTGTACGTCAACACCATGGTCATGTGCGCCTTCTTGAGGAGCCCATCTCAGCCCGTAAATGGCGACGGACTGTTCCCAAAGATGTGGACCTTCATTCGGTAGTCGTTGATGTCCTTAGACAGGTCATTGTCCCTATACCACAGGAATCGTAGAAAGTTTCTATGGTCCTCCCTCCCACAGAAGCAACAAAACGTCTGTTGCATGTCAGTAGTGATAGCAACCTTTTCTTTCCGAAAGCGGATCAGAACTCCAAGGAGACTATTGTTGAGATCTGGGCCTGTCAGGAGTACACTGTTGAGAGACACACCACACTGCTGTGCACTAGAATCAAATACCACCCGGACCTGTCCTGGCTTTTGTGGGTGATATACTCCGAAGGTTGGCAGATACCAACTCTCCTCATCCTTATTCAGTGCAGGAGCTGGTTCAGCATGCTCATTCTCCAACAACTTACCCATGTAGGCAATATATTGAGACTGAGTTGGACAGGTTGCTTGGTTGCTCCTCGCCATAACTCACTGTCTCTTTCAGCTGCATAAACCTCTCACAGGGAGTGAGGAAGGTGGGTCTACTGTTCTCCAGCACATTTGCCTTAAAAGTGCTCACAACTGGCTTGTGTGCTTTTCTGAGGCATACATCACCCATAGAGGATGGGTGGCTCTGGATGTTAAAGCCGCCAAAGAAGTCTGAGCGAGCTAATAGCGGTTGCTCTGATCAAGTATGGCGTACATCTTGATGGCTTTCTCATGCTGGCCCTGTGGATACAATCTGCCTGCCTGGCCTGGACCGCAAACTTGAGTACACTGAGAGTTAACTGTAGTCTGAGCTCCTTCTTCTCCTCCATTGTCTAATGCAGATAAGGATGCTTTAGGCATTTGAAGGGGTGGACCAGGGTGCATTGCTGTATTGTGGTGTTCGCTCTCACAATCCCCACACTTTGTTACCTCGCAATCCTTAGCCAAGTGTGATGTCGAGGCACAGCACCTGTAACACACTCCATTCTCCCTAAGAAAGGCTTTTCTTTCTTCTAAATCAGTAAGATAGGAAAATGGGGGGAAACGGCCATAATGATCATCTTTGTACATGGAGCCATAAGATAGCCATTTTTCTTGCAGACAATAAGGTCATTTTTCCACTATATGCCACGGGCAGTATCAAGGTAAGTTAAACCTGGTGGGTATCCATCTTCCTTAGCAGAACAAAGTTCCATTAAAAGATCCCCAAGCTCCCTGAGCTTGACGTTGTCTCTGTTGGAGATTTTGGGGAAATAATCCAGTTTCCCATACAGTGCACCATCGATGACTTCTGGTGAGGTATAGCGCTCGTTGAGCCTGGCCCAAGCTTTTCAAAGAGCCACTTCAGGGTTGTTTACATGGACTGCACGTATCCTCCTGACGTGCTCAACGACTCTTTGCCAAGCCATGTTATCAACAAATCAAGCTTGTTGCTGGCAGTAAGACCCAGGTCCTTGATAGCATTTATGAATGATGATTGCCATGCTCTATAACTCTCTGGACGGTCCTCGAATTGGACTAGACTAGACAGCTCCTGGCGCAGTCTTCCATCCCATGTGTCTGATGTGTCGAACCAGGTAAGGGGATGCTTTGCCTGGGAATAAAGAACTGAGCTGTGTGGTCCATGGGCTGACTAGTAACTCTGGGTCCGAACCGGTTCTCATAATGACTGTGAGTTGTTTTGAAGGTGGCTGGATTAAGGTTCACAGCGTCGGCATCAACGAGTGATTCCTCTGCCTTGGCAGGCCGGATACTGAAACATTGTCATCCTTGTGACTTACCATGTTCCCGTTTCAGATGCACCATGCTCAATCCATTGCTGTAGCATTTGTAGCACCGTTTGGGTAAGCCTTTTCACTATACTGCCCTCGTTAAAGTGTAAAAACCTCAATTAGACAGCTAGCCAAACTCCTTCCACAAAAGACATGAGAGTCAGGATATAACTTCCTAGCTCCAATATTTATTGCAGACTCAAGGTGCATGAAGATGTGAAAATGGAGTTAAACTGTAAAGACAGAATACAATATAATCACTAAAATATCCTTATACAGAGGCAAATATTCAAGTGTAAAGCATGGTCAGCACTGTATTAATCCAAAGTTATAATATTGTGGAAAATATTGTGAGATTCTTTTGTTCACCCATCCAGAAACGACATCAGGGTGGTGGTGATGCTTGTTGGAGACTCTGTGGGAGTAACGGAGCCAATCACTTTCATATTTTCCAGGCTATTATAACTTATGGGAAAGAGATCCATAAACATAAATACTATATTTGGTGTAAACATTCCTGTCAAATGTAAAACTATGAATTTGGGTGATTGGAATATGAATGACGAAAAATACTCTGTATACTTTTGGCTGCAGTTGTCATTTCCCCTCAGAGTGCAAAAAGAAAATACATAGTATAGTCATATCAGGCCCTGCCTGATCGTGGATGCGCCTACTGCTATGGCCCTGCCGGATCGTGGATGCGCCTACTGCCATGACCCTGCCTGACACCCACCACTACTGTCGCTAATATTAGTCACATCTCTGTTACATACGTTCCACTACTATTATTGTAATGCATTACTACATACCATCCTTACCATTAATCACTACTACTGTTATCACTAGTAATCACATTTCCATGTGCATTTCATTATTATTGCTGTAAAACATCTTTATGTACTTTCACTCCTGTCAACCATCGCTTATAATTGAATACATTGTGATCTCGTTGATCTGCTCTGTACATGCGACATCTATTGCACGTCTGTCCGTCCTGGGAGAGGGATCCCTCCTCTGTGGCTCTCCCTGAGGTTTCTTCCGCATTTTTTTTCCCTGTTAAAAGGGCCTTTTTTTGGGGCAAGTTTTTCCTCACTCGAATCGAGGGTCGAAGGACAGAGGGTGTCGTCTCTGTACAGATTGTAAAGCCCTCTGAGGCAAACTGTGATTTGTGAATTTGGGCTATACAAATAAAATTTGATTTGATTTGATTTGATTCATATCTGGACTAAATGGACTGAGTATGTTACAGTTTTTTCCAACTGCTAAAACACAATTTTGCAAACTAGGCTGGTTTTATCAAAATACTTAACACAATTCAGAAAACCACACACTCAAACTGCAAAATACCTTGTATATCCTTGTAGGAGATACACTAATAATAAATGTAATTTATTAATCACTGGCGATTTATAAAGCACTCATAAATGGGGCACCACCTCCGATGTTTTGTCTATTTGAATAATCCGGAGGAAATTAATCAAATCCGACTGGACAAGGTTAACTTGTAACAATTGTTATCAATTTTAAATAAATGTATTCAATCTCATTAATGAAGCAGTGACTTCTACACAGTTTCCATCGGTTCTCCACATTTAAAACAAACCTGCACAGACAATGACATACGGTTAAATATGTTTATTAACTAGATAAATCCGGATAAATAAATGAAATGGTGATTTAAACAAACAACAATGATAATAGGAAATGTGGAGACTGTAATGATTAAAGTAATGGAATTATATGAACACGTGCTGATGGAAAAATCGGTGTCGGGAAGCACTCAAATATTACGAGAGTAATTTTAATACTAACGAGAGTAATTTTAATACTAAGGAGACCCTGACTGAATTTCTCTTAAACTAAAAGATATGAATCAGAAACCAAAAAGACACCAACTCTTTCATGCGTGTGAATCCAGCAGTGTGCAAGGTGCTTAGCCTACTTTGTCTGGAGAGTTGAGACGTCAACAACTTTGGGTCTTTGCTCCGGAGTTCGTAGCTCAACTGTGGGTTTGCAGTGCTGGTCCAAGAGCTGGAGGGAAGTCGCGATTCATCCGATTTCACAGCCGGTGACGCCCTCATTCTGATGTCGGAGGAAGAGCGCAACTCATCCAGCACTTAGCTGATGATGATCTCGGTCCGCTGCCCAGCGGAATGGCACCGCTTGTGAGCGTTGGAGGCACAAATTATTTGCTGTCATTGCAAACCGCTCGCACGGTTTGTTGAAGCAGAAGGCTACTGCAAGTCTTTACCAATGATGGTGGTCTTAATAAAGATTTTTTTTTCCTGCTTCGAGTGGTGGCTCTTAAGCGTCTGATTCATAAACTAATTCAACTTTCTTTAATAAAATAACGAGAGGATGAAATGCTGGCGGATCTTCCGTTGTTACTCAATACCAGATTCATTCAATTAAATTCACTTCCTCTGAAGAGTAAAGTAAAGAGTTGAAAAATTTAAAAAAGAGTTTTAAGAGTAAGAACGTTACAAGAATAATAGCGAGCCAGAGTGATGTCTCTCTGTTTTGTTATCCCGGCTGGCAGGAGGGACTAAAGGGGCAGGCTGACAGTGTTCATGCTTTAGATGATATTATAACAGGGTTCTTGCACCATATACAAAAAAAAAAAAAATATATATATATAATTTAAGACCCAAAAATGTCATAACAATTTCTTTGGTAGAAAATAATTTATTTTATTGTAAACACAATCAAAGCTCACAATTGGCATTTTCTTTTTTCGATTTTGTTCAACAACTTAATTGTGATAATCGCAATTATTCTTTTGTTATTATTTGTTATTTTAATGATTTCTTGCTTATATATACATACATACATACAGAAATCATTCTGTGTGTGTGTGTGGCCTATAAATTTAATGGTAGCAAATTAGACTAAATTTTTTTCTATAGGTTTGCTAACTGGTAAAATCATGTATTCTGTGCAAAAATACAACATATCTAATCTGTATTTATAACATAGCTTGATTCTGCATCTGAATTTACAGCTCATTAGCCCTTACGTGAATGTTTACTGTTGCTATGGCAACAAGTGACAGCCGACGTTAACAGCTGTTAGCTAGATTTGCCCAACTGTCCGAACAGCAATTTGCTGAAATACTGACAGCAAATTTACGGTAAATTAAATACAATTTAAGACCTTAATTACCCAGATTTTAATTTAAGACATTTCACTTTTTAAGGACCCGCGGGAGCCCTGTATAAGTCTAAACTCACAAAACTTAGTTAAACTAAACATTTTTAAATGTTTCAAGATAGTGTTTCAGCAGAATCTCACCATGGCTGAATAGGTGAACTTTGTCCAACACGAAATAATATGACATGATTAAAATCACTTAACATTCAAAGGAATTAAAACTTGATCAAAACATAAAAACACACTTGATTATACAGTAGAATTGGTCACTTATACATATTTCTTCTAGTTCTAGCTTAATACTTGTTTAAAAAGACATACCAGAGACATTTACTAGTAATAAAAAGAGAACGTATTAAACAAAAGATCTCTTTCACAGCCTGTCCAATTGTACCAGGACTCACCGTCAGGAGGTGCTGTGGTTCCAACGAACACAAGGCACATTACAGTAATTTTCAATTGCTAACCTTTTTCTCAAATCTTCACACATAATTTTAAAAACTCACACCCAACAGTACAAACATCTAATCTGGGTCCCAATCAGTTTTTACCCTCAGACAATACACACAAGCTGTCAAAACACAGACTACATGAATGTTTGTTACACACAGGAGGGATTAATTCAACACACTGCCACCAAAATGTCAAGAATAGGGTTCATTCACAGTATTTCCATATTGAGCACTTATACAGGTTCATCAGCATCGGCATCAACATCAGCATTATCTTGTCTCAGGTCAGGGTCAGGCCATAGTATTTCATCAACTTCACACATTATGTCTTCTCTTGCCAGGCAGTGTGAGATAATGATTCCTCTCAAATTCACTTTACAGTTTTTGCCTAATGCTTAAACACTAAAAGTGGTTGTTATGCCCAAAGCATCACAACCTCTAACTTTGGTAACCATGCCCTAAACAAAAGCACCAACCCTGCAAACACAATATATGCTTTGCACTGTGTTTGAAATTCTCCAACACACTTCTTGCAAAACACTGCACACTGTTTTTTACATAAGACACATTGTTCAAAAAGGAAATCTAATGCAATCATTGGGAAAACACATCTATTTAAAATACAAAACACAACTAAAATTGGAAAAGCACACAGATTCACACACATGAAAACATTTAAAGGTCCCATATTATGAAAAACTCACTTTTTCTGGGATTTGGGGTGTTATTTTGGGTCTATGGTGCTGCCACACACATACAAACTTTGAAAAAAGACCATCTGTGCTTTTTTGAGTGAGGTACAGATTTCTGACGGTGTCTTGCCTGCAGTTTCCAGATGAGCGAGTCAAATTTCTGCCGGTCGTCGACGTCGACCACCAGGTACAGCGCTACCATCTTGGACGAGAAGTGCTCTGTTTTTGTTTGTAGAAAATAAACATAAGTGCCTATACTCTGTCCCAGCTACAGAGGAGACAGTGGTTGCGTTTCATTTTTAACAACAACGTGCCGGCTACAGTTCTTGTGAGTCTGTTTGTGTGTGCTAACCACTTCACATCAGACTGCTTCAGTAACGAGGGTCAGTACAAAGCTGGCTTTGCCTTGACACTGACCCTCCTAAAAGGATCAGTCTCAACCATACAGGACCCAGCAGCTGCACCCGAGCCACAGGTAAAAGTCGCCACGTTTTGATAGTATTTACAGCTGCTTACGAGTATGGTGAAGTCAGCCTGAAACTGGCTAACTAGTTAGCTTCGGTCCGCTATGCAACGAGGCTTGAACCGAGTTTAATGTTAATAATATTACGAAGGAGCTTGGTTGTCACAGTAAGAAAGGCTGGAAACATGTGCAGACTGGAGACAGAGACTATGCGGACAGTGTCCAAGAGTTTGGAGACTGTGTTGGAGACAAACACAGCTTTCGCTAGCTGTTTTTAGCTGTTACCTGTTGCAGGTCAGTGGGGGATGAGAGCCGGTGGTTGTGTTGGGGAGTCCTGCTGCAGCCGCAGAGTCCGTATTTTTCTGAGCCTCTCCTTCTGGGTCCGATTCTGGGTCAAACTGGTGTGGTTGAACGACAGCATCTCGCGAGCCATAGTGATACATCCACCGTAAATATTAGCACATGCTACCGCTAGCGTGAACGGCATCCTCTTACTGAGAGGGGCACGTAGTAGGACACCATAAACATTAGCACATGCTACCGCTAGCGTGAACGGCATCCTCTCCCTAAGAGGGCCGTGTGGTAGGACACCGTAAACATTAGCACATGCTACCGCTAGCATGAATGGCATCCTCTTCCTGAGAGGGGCGTGTGCTAGGATGGAGCTCATTAGCATAAATGCTGCAGGCACAGAAACAGCCTGTTCTCAGCAGAGCTCAGTAGAGCCACTTTTAGACAGCTGATATTCAGGACCACTGATGGGTTTGGGGGCAATACATTTCGAATACAGTGTTGTTGGACCTCTGACAGCTGTGTGGAATTGATGAAAAACAGTATAATATGGGACCTTTAAAAATCTCATTGTAGACCAATCAGTCTAAGCCATAGCACTACAAATACACCTGATGTGAGCTCAGCTCCTTTGTGCCAACTTTGGAAACATGGCGGCAGAAAGAAAAGCGAGAGTAAGAGCAGTAGCAGGATGAGGAAGAGGATGAAGAAGGGGAGCAGGCAACAGGAGACAGATCCGATTTCAGGATTGGGGGGACACAAAAGTGATTTTTTTTTTTTTGCCCGTATGCAACTCATACCATGCCACCATAAATCACAACTTCATAGAGGCTCGCCATATCATTCAAAAAGTACTGCATTTCTTTTTAGATGTGAATCTAAAATGTGAAGAATGTGAAGTCTGAAAATACATTTGTTGAATAATTTAGAGTATCTTTATTGGGAGGGACATGACTATGTCCCCCCCCCACACACCCACACACCCACCCACCCAACACACACACACTCATTACAGTATCGTGTGTAAATGTATATGTGATAGTCCTGTGTTTCCAATTACACTCACTATATTCACTGTACATTATCTGCATGTTTCTGTTTTTAGAGATTTCTGGAACTTTTTTACTTTTGCAAAAACCTGAAAAACAAAAAAAGAATCTGAAGCGTTTCCATTTTGTGTTCATGTGTCTAGATCAACTATAGTGGATCAATCTTTCACAAAAAAAATCTGTGTGAGTCTTTTAAAGTCAAAAACCATCCAAAGTACTGAATACAGCTGTGTTCTGCATAAAGCACATCTGTGTGTTGTTGCTGCTAGGAAAGAGTAATTCAAAGGTGCATGTGTTTAACGTTTTGATGCTAAAAACATTTTTGAAATGGGATTGTTAGGTTTTGTTTCAAGAGTTTCATTTTGCCGTATAAGTTAGGAGTTTATCTTCATGTGCTGTGTCTTACTCGGCCTGTGTGTTAAGTTATGACACAGTGAGCCAAAGTCTGCAACATGTGTGAAAGCCTTCAGCAAAAACTGTAAATCATGGCCTTACAATGAGGGAGGCTGGGCAGAGAGTCCAGCCAAACCTAAGTCGCTACTCAGTTGCCTCAATTATTAGAGGGTTAGGGTTATTTCAGACTGGAAAACGGGTATGTTTTGAAGTTTCCACACTAAACTGTACCAAAGAAATTACAGTATTACACATTGTTCAAACGCACAGTACAATACATTGCTGTATTACTGTAGGTCTATGGGTCTAAAGTACAAAATGTATGATGTTTCTTTTTCTACAGAACTGCCAGACAACCTGCACAGGGTGGAAGGCAGATTATGTTCAGTGATGAACAGGAGGTGGCCATAGTTAACATTGTTTTGGCAAATAATGAAATCTGGCTTTGTGAATTGAGAGAGCACATTGTCGCAGATCAAATAACCTTTGCTGACATCAACACTGTCAGCATATCTGCATCCTTAAAAAGCACAACATTTCACACACATACTCATTACAGTATTGTGTGTAAATGTGTATGTGATAGTCCTGTGTTTTCAATTACACTCACTATATTCACTGTACATTATCTGCATTTTTCTGTTTTAGAGATTCCTGGAACTTTTTTACTTTTGCAAAAACCTGTAAAGAAAAAAAAAATTCTGAAGCGTTTCAATTTTGTGTTCATGTGTCTGGATCAACTGTAGTGGATTAATCTTTCACAAAAAAAAATCTGTATGAGTCTTTTAAAGTCAAAAACCATCCAAAGTACTTAATACAGCTGTGTTATGCATAAAGCACATCTGTGTGTTGTTGCTGCTAGGAAAGAGTAATTCAAAGGTACATGTGTTTAACGTTTTGATGCTAAAAACAGTTTTGAAATGGGATTGTTAGGTTTTGTTTCAAGAGTTTCATTTTGCCGTATAAGTTAGGAGTTTATCTTCATGTGCTGTGTCTTACTCAGCCTGTGTGTTAAGTTATGACACAGTGAGCCAAAGTCTGCAACATGTGTGTAAGCATTCGGCAAAAACTGTAAATGTATCCTAGACCATAGCCCGTGATACATCTGGCGTATCGTTTTATCTACAAACGCATAGATGTCACAGAGAGCACTTGAGAGAAGGTATAGTCAGGGCCGCCCCTGGCAAAATTGGGGCCCTAAGCAGAATTTTATTTTGAGGCCCCCCCCCTTTACAAAATGACTGTATCACAAAATGCCATTTAGGTTTACAACCTTTTATTAGTAGGAACAAATCAAACGAACAGCCTCTTTCAACAATGGAACAAGCCTTTTACAGATGCAGGCTGCTTCAGTAGACATGGTGCCTGATGGCCCTTGTGACATACTGGGTGCTGGCTCCGTGTCACCCTTAGTAACAAACTTCAGCATGGACCCTGTTATGACAAGAAATCCACCATACAAGCAGATTATTAAGATTTGTTTTGGTCTTAATGGTAAATTACACAATAAAATTAATGTAAATACTAGCCTCACAAAGATTAAAATGCAATTAATGCAAATACGACTACAGCTAATAATATTCATTATGATTTGATTTGATGATATTTCTATATTTAAATATTTTTATATACTTATTTTTACAATTAGTACTTAGGTTCTATATTCCTACACTGCTGTTTGCTGCTGCAACGCTTTACATTTCTCCATTGTAGGTCAAATAAAGGATTATCTTAATTTTTCTTATCTAATCTTAAATGACTTATGAATTAAATTCACCAAAAGATGGCGACATTTTACCTCCATAAAAATAGCCCAAAACTTCTACTGATAGCATAGATTGATAGGCTATAAACCTGAGCCAACCTACGACCACCAACTGGTCAATTAACCGCTCCTTTTTCAACAGAGGTGAATGTAGATACAGTTAACAAGACATTCAATAAATGATAATCAGGGCCGCTGGAAAATGTAATCTCCAGTCCACATCTAGACAGAATTATCCTCTCTTCTGTCTCATGATTAGCATGCTAGCAGCTGGGGTGTTCATGCCACAACATACCCACCTTCAAGTAAAGCACGAGCCTCCTCTTGTTTTGACTTTGTCTTTCTTTTGCTTGCTCCCGATTCATATTGCCGTTTGGACGCCATCTCTCCACCTGCATCCAACTGCCTGTCGGCGCATCTGACCGCTGATTGGTCAGATGCTGCGTGCTGTCAATCATTGCGGCAACGTGTGCGGTGTCAGATTACTCGTCTCTTTTTTTTCTCTCCTGCCTCGGGCTGACTCGGTGCTCTAAGCGCGCCTCACGGCAGCGATGCGCATCCTTTGCGCATTTGCAGAGAATGCGTCCACTTGGCACGGATCGCGGGGCCCTACGCACAGCACGTGTTCTGCGTCTAGGGAGGGGCGGCGCTGGGTATAGTGGAGTAGATAAAAAAGGAGTAAACTCTTGCAGTTGGGCCCTAAATCATCATGGTACCATCAGATCAAGTTTTTCAAGAAAGGAGCATATGGCTTTTGCTGATCTGGATGTGGGAATATCTTTATGGGAGGACCTATTTAGTCTATGGTCTATGGAACTATGTTGAAATCTTCCCCAATAACTACATAATGACTATCTACAGCAGGTAGATGAGAAAATGCATTTGTAATAAATAGATTGTCGTTATATTTAATATATTTATAAATTGGAATATGCTGTCTACAGTGAAAGATTGTGATGGTCGATGACATCGTTTCAAAATTTTAAGCAGCGTGTCCCCTCAGTATTGTCAATAGGCAGCAGTTGCTTATTAGCTCACCACTGAAGCCGCTGCTGTTTCCCAGCATTGCTCTGACATGTGTCTGCATCACATGTCTGTAACTTAGCTTTGTTCAGCCTTGTATACATAAAACAATGCTGGCCGACTAGCCAAGAAAGTTAAGATAAGAAAACTGTAAAAAAAACAAAAAAAAAAACAGCATGAAACACTGATGCCACAAATTTAACCAAGTCTTGAGTTCGCCTAATTGAGCTGGTTTAATAAGAAAATAATAAATGGGACATCGAGTAGCAATGTAGCAGCAACATACTTCTTTTCATTTCCTCTCCCCACATATCACAAACAACAACAACTCTTGCCCTATGGCATTTCTGAGGGGACATGCCACCTAATTGTGCTCCCTGGTAGGGAGCCTTTTGAATCATGATGTTACGATGTTCCCAGTAAGGGCACTGAAGGCAAAACTTCAAGGTATATCTTTGTTTGTGCATCCTGATGTGTTCAGCATAACTGGTCTGCATGTCAACAAAGTAAAGAAACAAAACAAGAAAGAAAAAAAATGCATTTACACAAGGAGGATGCATGACTTTGGATGAAATAAACATGGAGTAAGAAATGAATAGAAGAGAGCAAGAATGCCCCTGCCATGTTAATCCTCTCAAATTATCCTCCAGTAACTCTGGAGCTAATCTATTAAAAAGCAAACTAAACTAATAACAGCTATGTAATTATATAGAAGGGAAGGCCAGCTTTAAATGCCTCTGTCTGAAAGTAACAAGAGGGCAACCTAGTCATTCAGGTCAGCCTTCCAACAAAGGTCAAGGTTTGCCCTCATGATGTACACTCCCCCTCAAAAACATGTCAATTGGGGAAACTAAGTTGGTATATCAAATTCAGTGTTTGCTTAATCACATGAAATTATTTCTCAAAAACAACATTAAAGTACCATGTGCTCCTTTCACAGTTTATAGATATTTCAAAATTAGCCAAAGGAAAACTTATTGAAATGAAACGATATTGAAATGTGTATTTTAAAGTAGAGCTGTCAAGAGATTAAAAAAATTGAGAGATTAATTAATTATGACCTGTAATTAATTGATCTAATTAATCTCTTTATTAATCTCACCTAAAAATTGCTGAGAAAGCCCTCAACTTGAGGTATTTTCATTTAAATTCATTAGATTATTGTGGCAGATCAAAAGATTGATAAATAACAAAAAAAGTGGCTTTATAAAGTCATTTATTGTTTTTAACAGATGCAGTCCTAGCCATTTACATTCTGCTGTATTTGAGACTAGTCCCAAGTGCTGCCTGCAACCTTTAGTTTCGAGCTTTTGTCAATCACCAAGTAATTAGAAAATGAAAATAAAATGAAACATCAGGTCCATATAAAGTGCTGTAAGTTAACACATCAAAAAACAGTAAGAACACTTTTCTGAGTAATACAAGTATTGAACACTGAACTTGTTGCTTTTCCTCTGCTTCAGATAATATAAAATAAATAAAACAGACCCATCAATCACAGTGCTGTAAGTTAGCACATCAAAAATAACGTTGTTCGTCATCACAAAATAAAGTGCTGAAATAACATCAAGCAATCACTTCTAGTAGGCTACAGATGACATAGCAGCTATGCTGACCACATGCTTCTTATTTCTTCTTCATCGCCAGTCGCTGAGACAGACCAGCTTGGTCACATTTTCTGGGAGCAAGGCTGCCCCTTTCTTTTGCACTATGTGGCCTGCGAGGCTAAACAGTCTCTCTCAAGGTACAGAGGTTGCCGGGGAGGCCAAGTACTTGCGTGCTAGGGCTGACAGCTTTTCATAGGCTCCTGAGTGAGCATACCACCACTGCAGGGGACAGTCATCAATACTGATGCTGGGCTCTGCTCTGTAGCACTGCAGTTCTCCAGACTCCATTCCATCCTCTTCTGAGTCAGAGTTGGACCCCAGCAGGAGAGCGCTCCTCCTCTTCTTCTGAGCTGGTTCATCATCCTCTGTGGAGGGCTGGAGAGTAGCTGCTCTTCTGGGCTCTGCTGCTTGGAGCATGTTCTCCAGACCTGTCCACACCTGAATGAATGAATGAATGAATGAATGAATAGATGGATAGATGGACGGGTGCGTGAATGAATGATTGTCATTAATACTAGTGTAGTAGGCCGTTTTATTTTATTTTGTGAAGCACTTTGTGTTGCATTTCTTATGTGTGAAAAGTGCTATCTAAATAAAGTTTGATTTGATAAATTGGACTGAATAATCCAGGTTATCCTTATAGTCTTTACCTGTTCCCTCTTTTCTCTTGGAAGACATTTCAAATCCTTGAAACGTGGATCCAGTGCTGTGGCCACCTTGAACCATGTCTCAGCTGTTGGCAACAGCTCGCCGTGCTATCAGGTCCTTCTGGAAGGCATTCTTGAACTTCACCACATAGGCTGGATCATCATCAGTGATGTCCATGACACGGTCCAGATGGCAAAAAGCAGGCAGCACTACAGAGCAAGAGACATAGGCCTCACCACCCAGCAGCTCAGTCACATACCTGCAGAGGTGGATAAGTTTGAAAAATAAACTTAGCTGGATATTTAAATTTAAGTGTAACTGATTTCCAATTTAATTGTCCTTAGAAGTAACTACCTAATGTTCATTCATTTTTGGATTACATATGTGACAGTAGTTTATTTCATTAAAATGGACAGGTGTTTATTTGGGCTTACCTGCATGGTTCAAGCAGGACCTCCAGCCTCTGCAGTTTCCCCCACTCAGCTTCGGTTGGCATGACCAATCTGTGGTTGTTCTGTTGGTCCAACGTAGCCTGGACAGCCTCTCGGTTGCGTAGGAGGCCTGAGACCATGCGAGTGACGAATACCACCTGGTCGGCAAATCTTGTATTAGTTGCTCGCCCTTTTTTCCCAAGTACAACTTGTTGCTGGTTAAGTTCTGTGGTACTCGCAGGGCTTTGTTTGAAATGGCCAACAATCTTGCGGCACTTTGCTAGTACACCGGCAAACCCACTGATATCGAGGCAGACTGTGATGGTCCTCTGGAGAATGTGAGCATTGCAGGCGATGTGCTCGTATGGAAGAGCTCTCATAGCAGCCAGCATGTTTGCTGCGCTGTCTACACCGATGGTGGATATCTTATTTTCAATTCCCCAGTTATTTGCCACCTTGAGGAACTGTTAGGCGCATTCATCAGCAAAGTGCCTGGTTTCTGTTTTCATAACGGTCAGTGCAAACGAGTTGAGGGTCCACTCACCATCAATAAAGTGTCCGGTCACCCCCAAATAGCTGTGGTTGCCAGCTGAGGTCCAGTGATCTCCGGTTATAGCAACAAAGTTGGGCAAATCCTCCACCAAAATCTTAAGTTTGTTTTTCTTTTTGCCGTCGTACATCTTGCTGATTTTGGTTGTCACTGTAGTCCTGCACGGTGGCTTGTATGATGGGTCATTGGACGCAGTTTGCAACACCTCTGTTAACCCCTCATCTTCCACTATGTTTATCGGCCTGCAGTTAATCGCTATCCACTTGGCAAGAACATTCGTCAGCCTGTCGGTCGCAGACTTGCTCATATGCGGGGTGTTCTCCTCGAGTTTAGTTTGGCGAAGAGCTTTGCTATGGCTCGCTAAATTGCTAGCGTTTTCGCTGCTAACGTTAGCTGTGGCTGCACTCGCGACTGGGTGCTTTGCATTGATGTTGTAGGCTAAACTTGAGCTGCTTCGGTGGTAAGCAAACTCCTTCTTACAAAGAAGGCATATCACTCTACATTTATCAATGGTGCTGTCGGGGCATTTGAGAAATGTAAATTTCCCATTCATTGGACCGACAACTCTCACATGCTCCTCCATTTTCGCGTCTCCTCTCCGTTACTCACTGCTCCTCACCTTGCCCTCCCAACTACAATGGGAGCCTATCAGCCAGTGGTGGACAGTAACGAAGTAAATTTACTTGAGTACTGTACTTAAGTACAGTTTTTGAGTATCTGTACTTTAGTTGAGTATTATTTTGGGGGGATACTTTTACTTTCACTCCACAACATTTGAAGGACAAATATTGTACTTTTTACTCCACTACATTTCTATTGATGCTCTCGTTACTCGCTACTTTTGATCTTACGTCAGCTGATGATTTTTTTTTTTTTTTTTTTTTTTTTTCAAAATTCAGAGAAAATAAACCGTTTCTACTGATTCGCGTATGGTTTGTCTTAGTCGTATTGCCGTACCTGTACTACGTCACAAGCACCCGTGGCCTTATCTCAAACCCATGTTTGAGATTTTTGTCACAAAAACTGATTCGTTTCAGTTTAAATGTTTGTTGTGCTTACCGCGGACCAATTATATCACGGACTACAAAGACTCGTCTTCCAACCTGAAAAAGCACGTCGCGGTATGTAAAGTAGCTAAGTAGCTAGCTTAATGTTTGTGAAAGAGAGTGTGTGTGTGTGTGTGTGTGTGTGTGTGTGTGTGTGTCTGTGTGTGTGTGTGTGTGTGTGAGAGAGAGAGAGAGAGAGAGAGAGTGGGTGGGTGTGCACGCATTAGCGAGGTGCGGCTGCCTTTGATGTGGGTTATCCGGCTCATTTTTGGCTATGATGTATGATATAAGTAAAGTAAACTAGCCAATAAGTTGTTTATCTGTAAATGTCAATATCAGTTCTTGTAGTGCCTACATCTACATCTTTTTTATGTAAAGAAAGCATGGATGTCAGATGCAAAAATATACTGAACTGACCGCAGCTGTCTGCAATATATTTCATGTGTTGATGAATGCAGCTGAGTCTGTGTTCTGAGGCTTCTTGCCTTTATTTGCTTATTTTTGAGCAATAAACACGTCTGTAGCAGAATCGCATCAGTGTATTGTATAATGACATTAAGCTACTTTCCTTTCCTGTATTTCCTGAGATATTTTTTAAATACTTTTACTTAAGCAATTTTTTAAACAAATACTTTAGTACTTTTACTTAAGTAATATTTTGACTAAGCTACTTTTACTTGTATTGGAGTAATATTTGACAAGGAGTATCTGTACTTTTACTCAAGTAGTGAAGTTGTGTACTCTGTCCAACTCTGCTATCAGCTTATGCTAAACCATCCCAAACACAATGACAGCCAATCAATGTCAGCTTCAGGTTTGACTGACCATTGTTTTCCACCCACAACAACTCAAGAACAAGAAGCCCAACGCATAAAAATGGATTTTATAAAAAGGCAACTCGCATACACTAAGAGGAAAGTTAGAGATTAAAAATTAGATTAACACAATTACAAAACATAACGCGCTAAATATGACGGTAATTAATAAATCGCAATTAACACGATAATTTGACACCCCTATTTTAAAGATATGCTCAGCGTATTGTTGTTGTTAAAATGATATTTTTAAGCACGTATTTTAAAATGTAGCACAAATATGTTGAAAAAACAAAGTTCAAGTTAGTGCACTTTACGAAATTACGCTTAACTTTAAAGCAACATTGTCTAACTTATTTTTTACTTAAAATAACAGCTTTATTATTTTATTTTGATGGTACAGTGTCTTGTAATAGGGTGAATGGTGTCTCTGTCACAGCCACTCCAACCCCTTATCACTTGTTTCTGCATTACGTAACTTCGGTGAGAGGGTAGGATCACAGTAAGTTTTCAAGACATGGCATTGTTATGACATAATGAGTTTTGTTTGTAGTCACCTACATTATGTCTGACAAATTGGGGGGGGTAGTGGCCCGGGAGTCATTGACAAACCGGCCCACTTCATGCGCAGTGTGGGGAGCCAGCCAGCCAGCCAGCCAGCCAGCAACACAAGTTTCATGTACCTTGGTGAAAAAAACTGCATTTGATGTTGTTTTGGACCATAATCATATAGTAATCATTAACCTGAAGCCTTAAGTAGCCTACAGTAAAATAATTACAGCAGTATAGTGATTTTACAGCATGTAGTGATTTTAATGCAAACAGGTCATTGATACAATAAAATTTGGTCGACCAATTTTCCAGGCATTTAGAACTGAATGACACTGACTGTCTATACCATGAGTAAGCCACTAGAGGGACATACACACTAAGTATAAATAAATAATAAAGTTAATTAAGATGTGTTAATAAATTATATCTTGTAGCCTCAAATTATGACTTTATGACCTGTATCTTTTGTGCACATCAGCACATTATTTATTTTCCTCCCCATGACCACTGTTGGGCTCCATACATGTTTATTTATCATAGGTCATATCGTTATCGCAATATTTAACAAGGTTACACACTCTGGAATATTATTTGGAATATTATTACCAGGGTTCTTACGGTCATGAAAAACCTGGAAAATTTTTAAAATGCAATTTCCAGGCCCAGGAAAAGTTATGGAAAATAATTTTTTTTCAGGAGTTTTGGAAAAGTCATGGAAATATATCTAAAGTTTCATCAATTAATCCAAACAAAATCAATGTGTCGTAATAAAATGTAAATTGCCACGGACCATCATGATATTTTGGTGCTGTGTAAAGTTTATTCAATCTGGCTCAGTCTGTGTTACCGGGCATGCGGTGTGCAAGCGCGTAGGACCTGCAGGCCCACCCACTAGCCTGGAGTTGCTTCTGCTAGCAAACGGACAATGCAGACAAAATGCCAGGGAAGTGCAGCTTCAATAATACCTGGCTTTTTAAGGATAAATACCAATTATGGCTGGCAAAAGACACTGACCCAAGACGTACTGATTACTGGGTAATGAGTAGTTAGCACTGGCATTCCTACCCCAATTCACGATTTCTCTCTGACAGAAAATGCGATGCCATTTTTATCTTTTGAGACACCGTTGGAATTAAAATATGAGAAAATGTATCTAAGTGTGCCTGTCTGGTGTGTTTTTGTTTTAGAGAGGCACCATACATTTCAAATGTAAACCTAATTTTACTTAGTGTTACGATAATTCGTTTTCGGTGGTCCCATTGAGATAAAATAATTTCTTTTGGTCATGGAAATTCAGTAAAAGGTTTTGGAGAAGTCATGGAAAATCATTAGTGAAAAAGTGTAAGAACCCTGTATTACTGAGTGAAGTGGTGTCTGTCTGATGATGATCCCATGTAGGATGGGCCATGTACAGACACATAAATAAACTATTCAATCATTTATACTCATTTAGTATTAGAGTCAATTCAAGACAGTAACAGGTTGATTTCAACCAGACGATAACATTATCTATAGGCAGGTTGACAAATACAGGAAACATCTGGTCAGTGAATGGTGCTCATTTTGGACTCTGTAGGCTAGCTAACACTAGGTTAAGGCACTTCGGGGCATTAACTAACGTTAGCCAAATGAGCATTTTCACCTAAAGCATCACCAAGTTCCAAACATAACTTAACCTACCATTACTATATCACTGGTTCTTTGACTGGGCTCTGGAGGCCGCTTTGTTTCGTGCTCTGCTGTGTCAGAGTCAGACTCATCATCCTTGCTGGACTCAGGTGCATGTTTGGAAATATCCAGCTGTCGAAGCTCACCGCTGCTAACGCTGCTAGTGCTGGGTTGTTTCACAACATCATCAGATTCTTGTCTGGTGGTGATGGCTAAACCCGAACGACCACCAGATAGGTTCGTAATTGTCTTACTTGCTGCAACTTCCTCGAGGGATTTCTTTTTTTTTACCCTAAGCTTTTCACCACCACCTTTACGTTTTTGGGCTCGTTTTTTATGCTCCATCTGCCCAGGCAGCGCTGGCTCTCAATCCACCAAAGCTGTCTTGCGCCATTAGCGCAGTGTGATTGACAAGTGATAGCTGCAACAGCCTGAGGAAATGGGTGGGACTTACCCACATGGACGAAATGTGATTGGCTATCAGCATAGGCAGTGATACATGAACACAGGTATAGCCTATCACAACAATAGCCACCCGACCCAGCCCCTCAGCGGACCACAACGCTGTTGGCCGTTGCAATAGACTTTTTTCCCCCTTTCTTTTTCTTTTTCTCATGGCCCGGCCTACCGGCCCACCGTGGAAATCCCCGGTGTCCCCGTACGCCAGTCCGCCCTTGATTATAACATCTATCTTTTTACACACAGATAGCCATTGCAGTGATTTAAGCTCTGGTATAATGTGCTTCACTTTCTTGGTGTGAGTAAGCAGCATTGCAGCTGAATTCTGGATGAGTTAATTGGATAATTTTACTGTGACATGTGAAGCCACCATTGCAATTGTAATTTTATTTATGTGGCTGCTGAAATTTAGGTCCAAGTCCATAACTACTGGAATAAGCCAGTTAGTTAGCATATTTGACCAGATAACTATACAGTTTTGCCTCATTTTATTATTTTTATGAATATTATACTGCATTTCCAAATTCCAAACCCTCTTTGCATGTTTAAGAGGTATAAAATATCAGAACAGATAACAGAACAGAAAGCAGTTGTGTTGGCTTGCTTTTGTGCATTGTGTTCTGACATGTGTCTATGTCTGTGTGTTGTATCTCTGTGACAGGATGTACAGACGAACTTCCAACATGGCTGGTCTCAATTATCCATCAACTGTCATCACTGTGCTCAAGGTATCTATGTCTGCAAATGTTGGTTTTTGTATGGAGAAAAGCTTGTAATAGATTGACATACTAATAGTATAGAGCATTTGTTTAGTTTTGTCCAAAGGTTTTAATGGAATGTACATGCTGAGTTCTAAAACTCCCTATTCATGCATCAATCCATGACTGAATTGACAGCTGGAGGCTGACTGAAGATCTAGAATAGATGGATGAAAATAGGTTGAAGTTGAGGGTGCAATAAAATGACAGTTTGTTATTTAACAGATGAACCAAGGGTTATAAGAAGATTATGGATGGCTAAAGGGTGGAAGGTGTAGTGACACTGATCCCAAGGAAGCTAAATAACAAGAACTGTATTTTTCAAAGAAGATCACATTAATTATTGAGAGTTTATTGGGAGCAACACCCTGATGAAGCATCATAGATTGATCTTTGTACCCGTAGATGAAAACATACAGAAGCGGTGGATGAACTGTTCTTAAAGAACAAAGCATCAGTTAGGAGTGCTTTGGCAGTGTGGGAAGGTGCTCATACTACATCTTTATGCAAGGAAAAAGAAGAATTCCGCCAGAGAGTTCCCTTGCACACGTGGGCAATGGAAGTCTTAGTTGGGCTTAGGTTTGGATCCACTCTGCATTGAACAGATGAATGGCTATGTTGATGATTATGTGCTAACGAAACTTGTTTGTATGTATCTGTTCTAGCGTGTGGACATGTGGTCGTTCGATGTGTTTGCACTGAATGATACTAGTGGTGACCACGCGCTGAAAATTGTCTTCTATGAGCTCCTCACCAGATATGACTTGATCAATCATTTCAAGGTAATCCAACAAATATCTGTTTCTTAATCAGTCACTTCAGATAATAGTGTGATTGTTTGTCATCTTTTGCATCTAGTCATTAAACCTGCTTCATACAGTATGCGTCATGGGTGGCTGTCCACGCTTCCACAGTGGACAAAGGAGTTTGAAGAGGTCACAGAGAAATGATTTGTACTAAAAGTACAACCCCAATTCCCCAAAAAAATGAGATGCTGTGTAAAACATAGATAAATGTGAAAAGAAAAATAGTTTATATGAGGGCTTTTTCTGTGTCCAGGGGGAGTTGATTCTTTAAAATGAACTCAGATGATGTCTCTTCTGAGATAGTGGCCCAAGGCTATATAAGTTCTTACTAGCATAACACACCATAATCTGAGAAGAAAGTGCTTATGTTTGAATTGCATTGTAATAATATAGATGCAAGTTTTTGACAAAGAAGAAGAATGCCTCCCTGAAGTGAAAAAATAAATGTAAAGACCTGAATTGCACCTTTTGCATAAAAGTCTCGACCAGAAAGGTCAGAAAGGTAATCAAAACATTATCCAGGAGTTATCCTTTAAATTGATGTAACCATGGTGGGCCTATTGACCTCATACTGCTCCGCCCACTTTTTCACATCTGGTTTGAAAGCAATTGTTTTAGTTTTTATGGTATAGCATCGTTTGCTTGTGATGTCAACAACTAATGAAATTTGGGAGCTCAGCAGCTACACTGTGGTGAATGGATGTTTTTTCTGTACCACATCCATCATGCTGAAATTGCCTGAAATTACGTATGGGGACATTTTTTAATTACTTTGTACCGTCTCTTGGTGTGAATCGCTCCGCAGTGAGAAATGTCAATACCTACACAATGGAAAGGTTGCCAAAGTCCTACACTACAAACTTGAAAGTGAAATGGTATTTCTGAAAGTTGATATGCAACTGGGCCAATCAAGCACTTAAGCCACACAACATGGTTCCTGGTCTTGGATTGGTAGAGACAGCTGGCTGTTCCTTTATCAGGGGAGGTCTTGCAACCATGCTCCAACTCCTTATAGATGTGCCCTATGATGAGATTACTTTTGTTCAGAAACGGTGTCAAGATTGAAATCATTCTACTTTAAACACAATGCTTACACAACAAGTAGTTGTGTGGCAACTAAAGCCTATTCTGACAATATAAAGAACCATGGCTTCCCTGGAGCAAACACACACAAAGCAGACCTCTAATCAGTTTTTTAAAATGGGACTCATGGTCTGGCATATGTGTTATCATTTGTGTTTTAGTTTCATTTGTTGGAATTGTAAACATGAGGTGTAAATTTGTGTATTATAAATCAAATCAAACCAAATTTTATTTGTATAGCCCAAATTCACAAATCACAGTTTGCCTCAGAGGGCTTTACAATCTGTACAGAGACGACACCCTCTGTCCTTCGACCCTCGATTCGAGTGAGGAAAAACTTGCCCCCCAAAAAAGCCCTTTTAACAGGGAAAAAAATGCAGAAGAAACCTCAGGGAGAGCCACAGAGGAGGGATCCCTCTCCCAGGACGGACAGACGTGCAATAGATGTCGCATGTACAGAGCAGATCAACGAGATCACAATGTATTCAATTATAAGCGATGGTTGACAGGAGTGAAAGTACATAAAGATGTATTACAGCAATAATAATGAAATGCACATGGAAATGTGATTACTAGTGATAACAGTAGTAGTGATTAATGGTAAGGATGGTATGTAGTAATGCATTGTTATTATAATGGATAATATAATAATATAATAATTAATAATAATCAAAAATTTAATTGGGGTTCTGAACTAACATGGTTATAGTTTCTGATGTAGCAGGCTGTGATGAAAGAAAAGAACAAAAACACATTCACATACAAATTGTATGATTGATCATTTACTTATAGTTTTGTAGACAAAACTCAAGACTTGCACATAACAGATAAAATATGCAGCCTATCTAATATATTAATTGAATGCTTTTCCATCATCATCAACTGCAATAATGTACAACATTAACAATTTTTGCTGGGCCGAAAAATCTACTGGCCAAGACTGGCCTTTCACTCCAAAAGTTGTAATCATCACTGATCAGCTGTTATTTACCTGTTTAAGTATATTATATATATATATATATTATATATTGCAGGTTTGGATAGCTGTTTCATGTTTGAGTTCTAATGCACAGTCGGATGGCTTATTGTCACCTTTAGTAAGCTCTCATTCCAACCCTGTGTAAGAGATCAGAACCATTACATGCATGATTATATACTTATTTTTTACTGTATATTTGTCAGTAAACTTTAGTGCATTCTTAAAATGTTTAACCTGTATTTGTTAATATTATAATGTGACATTACTGTAGTTTTATGTAGCTGAGTAATAAATTATTAATATATTAATATTTATTTATTTTATATTTATATATTGAAATGTATTCAACAGTGAGAGAGACTGTGTGTTGCAAACACTATGAACTGATGACTGTGTTATTTAGACCGCACTACTTACCACAAGAATTCCCTCAGATCACAGTCATTTTAGCATATATACCAGGCCCTGACTTTAGCCTTGCTGCACCAGAAAACAGAATATACTGGATATGTGCTATGGCAACATCCCTTATGCATATACCTCAAAACCACGACCCCCACTTGGCCGTTCTGACCATAATGTTATCTTATTGCTTCCCACATACAGATCAAAACTGAAGACAGGTGAATCCATTACAAAAACAATAAGGGTCTGGAATGATGAAGCAACTGAAGCACTGAAAGGCTGCTTTGAGTTGACAGATTGGGACTTGTTTTTTGATACCTGTGGTTATGATCTCAAAATGCTTACTGATGTGCTGACCTCCTACATTTCATTCTGTGAGGACACGGTGACACAGACCAAACAGATAACTATTCACCCAAATAATAAAAAATGGGTTACAAGGGACATGAAAATCTGCCTAGTCCAAAAGAAAGCAGCATTCCTGCAAGGGGACACATTCAGAGTGAGGGAGTTGGAGAAAGAGTTTAGAAGGATGGCCAGACTTTTAAAAATCAATTACAAGAACAAGGTGGAGCACAAATTAACATCTGGCAATGCACGGGAAGCGTGGCAGGGTCTTAATATCATCAGAGCCCCCAAACCCGTAGTGGTCAGCCGTCCGGACCCCGCCCCCTTCGCAGAACAACTCAACATCTTCTTCGCCCGGTTCAACAGAAATAGCACTCCATCCAACTTCAACTGCTCAACCTCCATCTCCTCCCACCCAGCCATCACCATCACCGAGCAGCAGATAACTTCCATCCTTGACCGAGTCAAACCACATAAGGCCTCTGGCCCTGACAAGCTTAGAGGCAAGGTACTTAAGGACTGCTCTGCTCAGCTAGGTGGAGTGCTCACTAGATTGTTTCAGTGCCTTTTGCACTCAGGAAACGTCCCCAACAATTGGAAGGAATCCACCATAATTCCCATCCCCAAAAAGACACCAGCTAAGGAGCTGAAAGACTACAGACCAGTGGCCCTGACTTCCGTGCTGTGCAAATGCATGGAGAGAGTCCTGTGTGACCTCCTGGCCAAAATGCTGTCACACAAAATGGATCCTCTTCAGTTTGCCTACAGGGCAAAAAGGGGTGTGGAGGATGCAAGTCTCACACTGTTAAATTCCGTCACTAAACACCTGGACTCTCCACATCCTCACACCAGGATCCTATTTATGGACTTCTCCTCTGCTTTTAACGCTGTGCACATAGACATCCTACTCTGTGCTCTTTTAGACCTCCAAGTTCATCCCACACTGGTTTTATGGATCAGGAATTTTATAAATGACAGGCCACAACAGGTGCTTTTTAATAGTTTTAAATCAAACAAGCTGATTTTAAACACAGGTGTACGCCCGGGTTGTGTTTTATCTTCCGTTCTCTTCTCTGTTTACATGAACAACATCACATGTGACAATGAGGGAATGAGCCTTTTTAAATATGCGGACGATATGGCCCTGGTGGCTCACCTGACAGACAAAGCTGCTCTGGACCAGTATCAGCAGGCTGTTAGAAACCTGGCCCATATGTTTAACCAGCTCTGTCTTGAGTTAAATATCCAAAAAACCAAAGAACTGTGTTGCGGAGGCAGAGGAGAGTCAGCAACTGCTCTTTTCGAACCACTCAGCATCCAGGGTCAGCTTGTGGAGCAGGTCCAGTCTTTTAAATACCTTGGAACTGACGTGGACAACTGCCTCTCTTTCTCTCAGCATGCAGACACCATTTTTAAAAAATCACAACAGCGTCTCTACCTGCTGAGGAAATTAAGGACTTTTTACGTCAGCACACATGTTTTAACTCTGGTTTACCAGTCTCTCATATAATCCATACTCACCTTCAACATCTCTTCCTGGTACAGCTTCCTCTCATGTAAACACAAGGCCAAACTATCCCGCACTGTTAACCAGGCCAGCAAAATCATTGGGGCACCACAAACCCCCCTTTCTGAACTGCACAGCCGGTCTGTGATCAGGAACGTCACCCTGATCACAGAAGACCTCTCTCACCCCCTCCACCACTGCTTCTAGCTGCTGCCATCAGGCAAACGTTATAAGGTTCCACTGGCCCGGACGAAAAAAAAATAAAAAATCCTTCATCCCCTCTGCAATAACTACCCTGAATAATCAAAAATGAACACTTTGCTGCTGCTTTTAACAGCCCCCTCCTCTGTTTTTTCTCGCATGATCGCACTTAAATGTTGTTTTTTATGTTCGATTTTAATGTTCTTTTATACGAGCCTGTCACTCATGACAGATGATAAAGTCTATCTATTTGTGAATCCATTTATAATTTGTTTTATGAGTGGCATATTATAGGGAATATAAATTTAGTTTCATCATACAACCCTGTTTTAAAATGATTAATAAATGATAAATTAATTTTGGATCTTTATTAAAAGTAAGTAGACATCCCAGCAGCGACTGAAAAAGCTTAAATATCATCTTTAAATCAACTCTGTTAATTTGTTTACTAAAGTTCCATAGTAGTATATGATAGATTATGCATGCAAGTTATGATTGTCCTACCAGCCCAGGGTTTTGCTTGAGGCAGCATTCATCTTGACAGGACCAAGAACAGGGAAAAGAACCCTTGGTGGCTTCTTAAGGGCCACCTCATAGCCAAGGAACTTTGCAGGAAGAGGGTGACGCTCTGTTTGTTTCCCGTAAACAAAGTGAAAAGAGCAAACAAATGGTCTTTTCAGGAGATGTGCCAGGTTTAAAGAGGTCACTACTATGCTTTTTGGGTTCTTGCCTGTCCTTTATTGAGTTATGTAGCATTTTTGTGCTTTGCTTTGAACAGAGGAGGTGGCCTAAGACATTACTTATCACCCACCTACAATGCTGTACTGAGTTCTCTCCTCAGACAGCTTAACAACCATTCACACCTTGGCTCACCTAGCCTTAGAAACCCACATTAACTCCTCTCCAGTTAGTTAGAACTGAAGAAGCCTCTTGGATGAGAGGTGAAACGTCTTCAAGAAACTGAAACAAGTGCAGTTGCCTACGATACAGCACCTAGATTTTTGTGCATGTAAAAGGTCTGCAAAGTAAGTCCATGGCAAAGGGAGTTACTCTCTCCCACTGAAAACACTGCTCCTGCACTGCCTGAAATGCCTGGTTTGGAGTAGGCCTGGGCGATAAACCGAAAATGTACCGATACCGAAATTTACGACGATAACCGACGTCATTTTGCCCATGTCAGTATATTCTGTGTTTAAAAAAATTATAATAATAAAGTCGTTTTTGTCTTGTTTGGCTGTGTGTGTAGGTAGGCTACTTGTAGGCTAATTTTGTTATTTCAAAATTTGAAATAAAAGATAGTTACAAAATAATAACTTACCACTCTGAAATGTCCTGCTCCAGTCTTGGTTGTGTAGGTCATTCGGTTTGTTCTGCCTGTGTTTCGGTATCAGAATTGAGCTCCAACATGTACGGCTGTACCGCAGCCATGGTTACTAGCTGAAGTGGAGCTATTTTGGATCACATTACCTTGCTCGACATGACCCACCCTACTCTGCCTCTGATTGGCCACATCGAGATGTCTCACTCCATAGCTAAAACAGAGCGTTCAAGACTTAGTGTGAAAAGGGGTGCTGCAGCAATGTACCACATGAGAAAAATAATGTGTTTTTTGAAAATTTAAGTATGTAAACCTATTCCACAAGGACCCTCAAATATAAGTAGGACCCTGAAAATGAGCAAAATATGACCTCCTGAACACTTTTGGCCAAAGCCTCACCTAATCCTCATCCTTCGGTAGCGGGTATAGGTGGTATGGGGCTCCACAGCACTGTGAGCGGGTCAAAGGACGGTGAACACAACACTCCTGTCTCAACAACTCTCTTGTCTTCTTCCAGTTGTTGTGACAACCTCTAACAGAACAAGCTGAGCTACCCATTTCGGATATTTTTCAGTGGCAAAAGTATGATCAAGTTGATGACGCTAACGAAGTAATAATACTTCTACTCTGAAACGGAAGCAAGATTACAAAATGAGGCATTGCAGAAGCACCCTTGTCATCTTTGTCATCATGGTTCTTGGTGGTATTGCCTCTATTTCAGGTCCCGGTTTCTGCTCTCATATCGTTTGTGGATTCATTGGAGGTGGGCTACAGCAAACACAAGAACCCATACCACAACCTGATGCATGCTGCTGATGTTACACAGACCATCCATTACCTGCTTCTCAAGACTGGTATTGTGGTAAGTCTTGTGTTGGGTTAATGCAGTGAAACTAGAAACCTTACAGGAAGTTCACTATTCAGTGCCTTTAGAGCTTGACCCATATTAGGGAAAAGTCAGGATATCTGTTTCTGCTGCACATATTTTGACCATTCTCTTGATCAGTATTAAGTGAATCTCCCACCTTTGTGGAATAACAATACTGAATCAGCCAATTTAAACAGCTCTAGACACAGAACAGCTAAAGGACCATATCTAATTGAATTTAAATATTTAATTATAACTTCCATGTTTACACTGTGTGTTGTGACACTAAAAAAGAATAGACAAGAGTTCAGTTAAGTAAGACAGTACCATAGATTTTAAGCATTGTTGATCAGACCTTAAGCTTTGTGGTTGAAAGTTAACTTGTAAAAAATGTGAAAAAAATACTTAAAAAGATGTTTGTTGAATCAAGATATCTTTAACAACAAGAAATGTCTTCCTTTAAATTATCATGCTCATTATTATTATCTTAAGAGCATTGTCTTTTCCAGTAGATGTTGCAGTAGTAGTTGTTGTTGTAGTACAAGTGGTCATAGTGAATTTGGGATTTGAATCGCCAACCTTGTGGTAATGTGCCTCCCATTCATTCTCTATTAGGGATGTAACGATGTACCGAATTTCACAATATTGCAATAAAAAAATGTTGCGATACCATCCCAGGACTGTGAAAATATCTAAAAAATAATATGTGGTTATTTTGCTTGTAAAGTTCATGGATCTAACAACGGAAATCAGTAGAAATGTATTTTACCATCTCTCCTTGTCATTGTATTGTTTTGTTTGAACAGCAGAGGGCTCAATCATATTGTTCAAGAAGACAGACCCCCATTATTACCATACTTCACTATAGAATTCTCTAGCTTTCTGGGAGGGCAGTCATGGGTGAGCAGTGTTAACAGGAGGGGGCCTAGCACACAGCACTGGGGGGCTGGTCTGGGGTTTGTTTATGAGGAAGTCCAATATCCAGTTGCAGAGTGTAGTACTCAAGCCCAGAGTGTTAAGTTTTCCCATCAGTTTCATGGCCGAGATTGTATTGAATGCTAGAATGCTACTAGTGAGGGCCCAGGTTGGCAGGGAGGTTGTCTTTGATGTGCTGGAGAACCAGTTTTTCAAAGCACTTCATCAGAGTGGAGGTGAGTGCCACAGGGCGGTAGTCATCAATACTAGACACAGCAGACTTTTTAGGTACAGGGATGGTGATGGCTGTCTGGAGGCAGAAGTGAACAGTCCCCTGTAAGAGTGAGATGTTAAAAATGTCAGTAACATCAGCTAGCTGGTTGGCACATGTGTTTAGTCCAAGGCGAGGTATATCAACCCTATTTATATTCACTCTCAGCATGATTTTCTCATATCCACTGTGGTTACTGACAGTGGCTGGTCCATTGGAGTAGACTTACCAGCTAAATCTTTATTGAGAAGATCAAAGCAAGCATAAAATGTGTTCTCATCTGGCAACATGGCCTTACATATGATGCGGGCGCTTCTGCTTTTGTAGCCTGTGACATGCAGTGGTGTTGAGTTCCCTCTCCAGTCTCTGCTGATGTCTCCACTTTGCCTCCTTGATACCAGCTTGATACAGTCTTGCTCTGGCAGTGTTGAATGCTTCCTTGTCACCTGACCTAAATATAGAGCCCTCACCTCTCCATTCATATCTGGATGAATCTGGGTTTGGGAATAATCTTATTGTCTTAGTGATAACCACATCATTAACACAATTGCTGTGGTATGTCACTGAAGATGCATATTTCTCAGATTGATGTTATTATTCCTGTAGTGCATTTTTGGAGTCTGCATCTGGAGGAATGTACACAGTAACAATAAAAACACTGATGAATTCAATGGGCAGATCAGATCATCTTTGCTTCAAGAATTTGACAACTATCCATCTAGTGCAATAGCTTGATCCAGGATCTTAGGAGTAAGTCATTCCAATGCTCAGTGAAGATGTCTTTGTTTTCCCGTTGTTGAGTGAACCTGAGTCACACCTCATTCACTTAATTTTCCTGAGCTTAACTTCAGTTTAAGCTCTGTTCCCAGCTCTCTTTCCTGGCAATCACATCACTTTCTGACATTTTTGTGCCACTGGTCTGGCTGGCCTCTCGGAAGATGCCAATGGCGAAGATCTTCTTGTGGTTTGCTGCACGAAATCCAAATTTCCTTCCTTTTCTGATGTTGATGAGTGTACTTTGATCATAGGCAAAGTGTGCTCCAGTAGAAAGCGACATAAAGGCAAAAAAATTGCAAACTATACCAAAATTGTAGCAAAGTTTAAAGGAGCTACTGGCCACCTAATCTACATGTACGGCTATTGGCCGCGTTTCCCAGATTCGTTAAGAAGCTCTTAAGTGCTAAGATCTTCTTAGGAGCGCTCTTAAGAACGCTGTGAAAGAAGGATGTGTTTCCCAGAGTCGCTCTTAGCTTAAGAAGATCTTTCACTAAGAAGGAAATGTAAGATCGAGCTGACCCACTCTTAACAGCCTTCTTAGCGACAAAATACTCAGTGATCAAGCCGCGTCAGGGAAATTTATATCCTCCACTTTTCAAAATAATAAAACAATGCTCAATGTTGAAATGCGCTCATAGCTGCGGACCACTGGCGCAAGAAACATAGGCTAATAGTAGATGGAAAAAAAACTTTTTATTGAATTACACGTTTAAGTTTTCCACACACATCTGCATATATGAGTTTATAGTACTACACATAAAAAACAACAACCCTGTGGCATTTCACAGATATCAAGGGAACAGATTTAATTGAACTCAGCTGAACCTCATCCAGAGAGGCTTCACCTGCTACTCTTTATAAATGCGTTGCCAAAGTCCGTGCGTGTGAGAAACCATGGCTGCAATACAGCACATTCTCGCTGCAAACCAACAGCGTCGCCGTGCGCGAAGCCAGACGGTTTACATAAATGCATACATGCGTCAGCACTTCTCCCCACTGGACGTGCTGTCAGACCGGGCTGTCCAGGCAAAGTACCGGCTACCCCGTGCGGAGATCGAACGGCTGATCACTCCACACATCCCAAGAGCAACCCGCTGCAATTTTGGCCTCCTGGCTGCACTGCGTTTTTACGCAGTGGGGAGCTTCCTGGAGGTGGTGGGGGACGGCACCGGCCTCAGCAAGGCATTGGTGTCACGGAGTGTGGCAGCTGTGACACCGATTCTCCTGCGCCATGCCCCGACCCACAAAAAGTTGCCCACCACACGGAACGAGGTCCGCCAGGTCCACCAAGGGTTCCACGCAGTGGCTGGGACCCCCCGGGTGATCGGTGTGGTGGATGGCACCCTCATTCCAATCCACAATCCCTCCCTGGTGGATCCGAGCTGGATCGGTAGAAAGCACTACGCGGCCATCAACACACCCACACACACCCCCGCACCCACACCCCCCACATACGCGATACATGCGTAGCCTAATTTCACCTGTGTGGGGGGACCACGGGGCGCTGTGTGTGACTTATGCGCTGATAAAGAGGTGGGTGATCGATTTGCCTGGCATCGATTGATTCAGTTTCAGCAGCACCGCGGTGGACAGCTCCCACTAAGAGCTTCTTAAGAAGCTTCTTTGGCTTGATCTTAACCCTCTAGGCGCCAAAGTTGCATTATTGCGACAGGCAACATTGCTGAATAAAACAGCCCATATCTTTAAATCTACTGCCCTGTGCTGTTACTGCTTACTACCACTAGATGGCCACTAGATTCAGCTTCAATCCTGACATCATTTGTGGGTGTGTTTCTATGCAAAATACCTGAGAAAAAAAAGTTTGAAACCCGACACCGGCTAAGCGGCAGAGTGGGAGAGGAGAGAGCCGCGGAGCGGTGGCAGAAGTGTGCTGGACAGATAGAGACACAGATAGCGATTTTTGTAATAAAAAACAAAATGCCCCAAAGACTTTGCAGTGCGGATGAGGTGCTAGCACAGATCTTTGCTGATCGCGATTCAGAAAGGGACGATCTGCCTTCTGATGACGATCGCTCATCAGAGACGAGTGACTCTGATCATGCTGCAGCTGCAGACACTGTCACACAAGCAACACGCACTGATCACGGCGAGAGTGAGTGATTAGGAAATTGACTCCTATCAGATTCCTGTTCATTTACTCTGAGAATGAGAGGATGAAAAAAATCTATGAAAAAATGAAATGAAATGAAAAAGAAATCTACTGTGTAAATATGTTCAGAATTCCGTTTTACTGAATTTTACCTGGTGATATACAAATTAGATTAGTAAATTTACTCCACTCAAACTTCTGTTCCTTTATTTTGAGGATTAGATGACAATATAAATATTTTTTTTCTGTGTAAATATGTTCAAAAATGAGTTTTACTGAAAGTTACATCCAGTCACCTGGTGACGTCACAATATGCAAATTAGATGAGTAAATTTACTCCCATCACAAACTTTAGGTCATTATGAATATTTTTCTCATTTACAGTATGGATTTATCTCTCACCACTTCCAAGCTACAGCCTTTTGAAATCTTAAAGTCCAAACAGAATATATTGCTAAATAAACTCTGGCGCCTAGAGGGTTAAGGTTCTCCTAAGAAGGCAGTTAAGAACGCATCTGGGAAACACCCGTATCTTAGCGCTCCTTCTTAGCCGAACCCTTCTTAAGAGTCTTCTTAAGTCCTTAAGAACGATCGAATCTGGGAAACGCGGCCATTATCATTTAATTTTAATGCAGACATATAATACAAAAATCATGAAGACCACACAAAGTTGAGATAATGGGCATGGCAGGGTTTAATCCCAGGAAAGGGTATTCCTGGTAATACCCATTAAAATAATTTCCCATTTCTGAGTAATATAAAGGAAAAGGGGAAAACAAAACAGAAAATCAAAGCAAATGAAAAGGATGGCAAAAGTACTTGTTGAACATCTGTTCGCCAGCCATCAGGATGAAGAGGAGAGGGATGAACAAGAGAGAGCTGGTCTATGTTCCATATTGTAATAACCCCCCTCCCCCTTAATATTTTGGCAATACTTTATTTTTTCATGGTCAGGCCAAAAAAGACATTTGAATTGGTAGGAACAACCTTTTGTTTATTTTCTCCTATACCCGCTGGTTTCAACCGTGGTGCACGACTTAAATTATATTAAAATGTAAAAAGTAAGAGATGACAAAACATCACAATATTCAAAAAGCCAAATTCCAATTTAACCTTGAAGAGATTTCAGCAGAGACTCCTTTTTGGGTAGCCCCTGATCATCTTAATTACCATTTTTCCTTACGTTATGTTTACACCTTTCTTGTTTTTTCCCCAAAATACCACATTTCTCTCTCTCTCTCTCTGTCTCTCTCTCTCTCTCTCTCCCAGCACTGGCTAAATGAGCTGGAGATCTTTGCCATAATTTTTGCAGCTGCCATCCATGACTATGAACATACAGGGACAACCAATAATTTTCATATTCAGACAAGGTAATTTCCCTTTCCCTTTCCTTGATGAGAAAATTATGAAACTGGAGGTTGCTTGATCATTTTAAAAGATGGGCCTATATTGAATGTACCTTTGTGTGATTTGCAGGTCAGACACAGCAATGTTGTACAACGACCGTGCTGTTCTGGAGAACCACCATGTCAGTGCTGCCTATCGTCTTCTACAGGATGACGATGAAATGAACATCCTCTCTAATCTTTCCAAAGATGACTGGAGGTCATTTTGGCTTTTGTACTGGGTATAAGAAAAGAGTCAAATGGCTGCTCTGTGAGCCTGCCATGCTCAACTAATGGAGCTATTAAATGTTTCCCTCAGCTGTACAGCAGTGATTTGAGCTAAATGCTAACATCAGCATGCTAACATGCTCATAGTTACAATGTTTGACATGTTCATCATCACAGTTTAGTCTGCAAAATTACACACAGAAAAAAACGTACTGCTAAGGTTGACATGTCATCATTTTCACACATAGTTGGCCTTAAACTATGGAGACCAGGGAGAAAAAAAGAAAAGTGTGCTCTCAAATGAGATATTTGCCCTCTTGATTCAATAATTTGCATACAGGGATTACTTGATTCTTAAAAACTTAATTGTTTTTGGTATGTACAGCTGCTTTTAAGCTCTGTCTCTTTCACCACCCAAACAAAGCCAGGGAGCCAGTCCTTGTGAAAAATGAAAAGTACAGATTAAGTTGCCACACAAGACAAAGTCTAAATATCAGGCAATTTGTTCCACATTATGTGGCTGGATGCATTTCCTATAGATAATGCAGTGTGAATGTTGATGTTGATGTGAATGTTGATGTTGATGTTGCTGAAAAATGCCCAATGCTGGAAATGCAGGAATGTGCTGCTGAACAGTCAGGAGTCAAACTGATGATTTTCCTTGATTTGGTAAACAATATATGCTTGTTTTGGCTGAGGTAGTGTATTTTGAACAGTAAAGGAGTTTGCAAGACTTGACCTGTATAAAAGATTTTGCAGTGTCATCAGCAAAAAAAAAAAAATTAGCATCTGATACCTTTGACCCAGATTTTTTTTTCTATATGCAATAATTTTATTTACAGTACTATTTTGGATCAAGGAAAAGTTTAATATGCTGTTTGTAAAAGTATTCAACCCGTATCCCTTTGGCAAATGTCAATCTAATACAAAATGTTACCTTTATAAAGCAACCTAATTATTTGGGTGGTCCATTGTATTGTATAATGATAAAGATTTAGAATGAACAAACAGATTTCAGTACAGTATTGTATTAGAGAGGTCCTACAGTCAGTTAATGAAATCTGAGTTAGACTTAATCCTAATGACCTCTTCTCTGGTAACTGACCTTTACAATGCTTTCAAGTGTATTTATGGATGGTTACTCCATTGTGTGTGTGGGTCTGTTTGTATGTGATTATAATAAAATAAACAATTTCGCGACTTGAACATAATAGATTTAATTTATTAATCAAATAAATATGAATGGTCTTGTGATTTTCATCAAAGGTGTGTGTGATATCTGTGTGTGCACCTCTGCCAATTTTGCCACACAAATTGTGGCTTTATCTTGAAGAAAGAATGTAGGGAAATAAACATACATTGAGATGTTGTCTTGTGAGGCAGCAGTAAAGCTATACAGCTACTATATATTTTTCATTAAGGAGTAGCATTGTTTGGGTTGCAAGAAAGTGAGAGAAAGAGCTTGTCTTGCAGCAAAAACAATATTAAACCGAAAGCACAAATAAAATAATCAATGCGCGCAATTTATTAAATCAAGAGCACAAATTACTTATTTAGTAAGTAATACGTTTTGTCAGTGACACATCCTTGGCTCTGTATAAACCAGAGCATTGGACAACTTGAAATTTTGACCTGTTGATGGTGTTATTTCAAAAAAAAATTGAAGTTCACATGAATGTTCATGACAATCCATGTAGAAGTTGTTGAGATATTTCCCTCTCATTCACTCTTTCAGAGAACTGCGTAATTTGGTAGTGGAGATGGTGTTGGCCACTGACATGTCCTGTCACTTCCAGCAGGTCAAAGTCATGAAAAGCCTCCTGCAGCAGCCTGAGACGTAAGTTGTGGATTTCACTTCTGAGTCAGTGGCTATGTTTATATGGACAATATTTATTAATTCTGATTAAAATTAAATTAGCGTCAACGGTTTCCATGGGATGGGATTAAAAGGGTGTTGTGTATACATGCAAAACAGCTATGTGGCATGCACAAAAGTGATGTTAGGTCACTAAATCATTCCTCTTCCCCGTCAGATATTTAATTTCCTTTGGCGTGTGTTTGATCAGCTCCATGTCCTGAATATGGATATCTATTGTCTATTCAGACAATAGACTGACATCCAGAATTAGTTGAGAATTGACGTTCATACTGGCTATGATCTGGACGTCAACGGACAGCTAGAATTAGTCGACAAACTACATATAAACATCTATACAACGTCCAGAAAAGATGTATAAAAAACTTTCATTCTGGCTCCCCAGAATACATCTTTTAAACGTCTTGGATGTCCATAAATGACATCTAAAAGACGTGATCTAGACCACTTTTTGCTCACTGGGTAGGTGCATTATGTGGCTCCCACATTCTACTGTGGTCAGCTGACAGTCAGATCATGAATTGAAATGCAAAGTCTATTTTCTTGCAAAAATATTCTTACTAATATGCAATACTCTCAAGCGTTAGGCTACATGTGACTGTTAGGTCCAGTACACATTTCTATATGATGGTTGGATGAAGTTTTCACAGCCCTGTCGCTGCCAGTAAGGATGGTGTTACAACCCAGCTCGCTAGGAAAAAGGAAGCAACATAAAACCAGATGTTATGGATGAAATATAAATAATTAATTCACCAAAGTTCAAACCAATAATGCAAGAAGAGAATAATACAAAGCAGAGGACACTGAGAGGGGAAAAAAGGCCGGTGGATGCTGTTCAAATCAACAAATAATTATAACAAAAAAAGGACTCCGGAACTACGTCTGCTTAACAAGGAAAACAATTAAAATAAACCTACCTAGACCTCGTCTGGTAATGGTGGTAAAGAAGAAATACAAAATGAACAGCACCCCTGATACTGTTGAAACACAGAAAACCAACTAATGTGTGTGATCTCAGTAGTGAATGTAATAACTCTGGCCCAGTACCTCGACACAAGCCACAATCAACAATACAGAGCATAACTGTCCAAACTAAGCGAGGCGAGCTGGCCACAAAGATCAGCCACCCTGACTGGCAAGCTGACAGACCATTTAAAAACTCAGTCCCTGATTGCCGATCTTGGATTGGCGCACCTGCACCAGATGGAGCCACATCAATCAGAAACCACCACTGGAACCGGAGACGAGGAAGGAGCCTGATCCGGGGCCGGAGAGCAGGAGAGGGAGACCAAAAAGGGGACAAAGCACATACACACACCATACACACACATGCAGGGCCGTAACACCCCTCCCCTTAAGACAAAAGCAAAGAGCTTTTGATAAAACTGAATAACCAGACTGGGTGCATTTATGCCCTGGACAAAACATCAGCCAACACATTTTCTGACCCCTTTTAATGCCGAATCTCTAGGTTGTAGTCCTGCATGATCAATGCCCACTGCATGAGTCGCTGGTTGTGGCTGGACAAGAAGACAAGAGGGTTATGATAAGTGTAGACTATGACTGGCAAGGGACTGGATTTAACATAAACTTCAAAATGCTGGAGGGCCAACAGCAGAGCAAGTGTCTCCTGTTCTATTGTGGAGTAGTTGAGTTGGTGCTTGTTGAACTTACATGAGAAGTAACACACTGGACGTTCAACTCCATCAGCATCCTCCTGCAGCAGGACCGCCCTAGCTCCGACAGCGCTGGCGTCTACTTCCAGCTTAAATGGTCTGGGGAGTTCAGGAGCAGCGAGCACAGAAGCATGATTTATCGGCGACTTCACCCTGTCAAAAGCATGCTGACATTTAGGAGACCATCTAAGGTCTGACTTAGGGCTTAGCAGATTGGTGAGACGTTGGACAATGGTGGAAAAGTTTCTACAGAAGCTCCTGTAACACCCAGCCATGCCAAGGAAGCTGCAAAGGGCTTTTCTGGAGAGGCTGGAGACTTTTGCAAAAATGTCCTGAGTGCAGATTATTAATGTACAAGCAAAACCATGTAGCTGTACTAAGGATAGTAAGGATAAACTGCTACTGTACACTACTACACTATCACTGCACCCATGGTTCAACATAATACCTTATAACCTACTTATGATTATGCATTAGTAAAATAAGAGGTTGAACTATAATTAAATAGTTCCACATGCCCAACAATATGGGTAATTATTTGTCCATACGGGTCAGTGAATTTCAGCTAACATCAGCTAAGGTCTAACATTGTAGGTAGAAGGGGGAACACTAAACAGCAGCAGCAGCATCAATTAACCAGATAGCAGCAACAGTTAGCCCAATAAGTTACCAGGCTTGACATTCAGATGATTCATAAACATCTTCAGCAGCTAATATAGCTTCATTATTTAGCATTATTATCTAGTTTTGCTTTATTTGAATTTAAGCTAGCTAGTACAAATGAAACGTCTTTATACAGCACGGTATTGTTTTTAATGATATAAAAGCCGACATACCTCTGTATTGGGATTCGTTTTCCTCCTATTTTCTCAGTTTCCTAAATTGAGCATCTGAAGGCTCGGACCTTGAAAAGTAAAAATAGAAAACCTATAACCTTCCTCTTGACACCCGTCAGTCAGCCCTGCTGCTTTCCCTCCCTCTGACCTGAGATGCGCACCCTCTGACTTTGAGCACAGTCATTGCTCATGTGACACGGCACCCCAAATGCAGGCCAGGGTCATGGCCATATTAAATGATGAGGAAAAACAGGGATGAACAATTGTTGTTTTGTTATTTTGAACAAAACAACAATTTAAATGTTAGAGGGTTTACTTAAGCAGGAATATGTTGATGGAGGTTCTCAGTCATCCAGGTCATGGTAATTCTAATCAAATCAAATCAAATCAACTTTATTTATATGGCACTTTTCATACGTTTCAGTAGCACAAAGTGCCTCACAGAGGTTAAAAGCAAAACAAAACAAAACAATACAAAACACCATGAAAACCCCAAACCTCCCACCCCCACAAACATACACACAGATACACATTTACATACACACTCACGCACATACATAGATATACGGACAGACATACACACCCACACACACACAAACATACACACACCCACACACATACACTAGCTGTTGCTAAGGAGACATGGCTGGGCACCGAAATCAAAGGTGAGGAAGAAGCTACCTTTGGGGGCCGCGCACACAGAGAGAAATCATGGTCCATGACTGCAGGGGCGCCACCACAATGACCCTCCCAGCCCAGGCAGACAGGAGGCTCCACACCAAGGTGTAGAGCTCTCTAGCCACCCGGGCCAGGGCCGTCCACAGGACAGCACCCCCATCGGTGGACCAGAGCAACTCCCGGTGTGGTAGGCCCCCAGGAGGAAACACTGGAAAATCGAGGGGCTAAAACAGTAAAATAAGATAAAAGGTATAAAAACTGAGGGAATAAAACAATAGAATGTATAAAATAGACCATAAATAACGACTAAAACATTGAAATAAAATAATAAAACAGGGTAAACTAAACTAAAAATGAATATAAAATAGAATAATAATAAAATAAATAAATAAATAAATAAATAAATAAATAAAAATAATAATAATAATAATAATACAAAATATAAGAACTTAGAGAGAGTTGAATGAGTTCAGTTAAAAGCCTGATTAAAAAGATGGGTCTTGAGCCTCTTTTTAAAAACATCAACAGTCTCTGCGGCCCTAAGGTTCTCCGGGAGGCTGTTCCACAATTGGGGGCCATAATAGCTGAATGCCGCCTCCACGTGTGTTCTAGTTCTAACTTGTGGTATCGTTAAAAGGCCAGCACCGGAGGACCTCAGGGTCCGCGAGGGTGGATAGGGTAAAAGTAATGCAGATAGATAAGAAGGCCCAAGACCGTTAAGACACTTAAAAACTAGTAAAAGAACCTTAAAATCAATCCTGAAGCGCATGGGGAGCCAATGCAGCGATTTTAAAACAGGTGTAATATGCTCCCGCCCTCTGGTCCTCGTCAGCACTCGTGCAGCTGAGTTTTGTAATAATTATAAGTTATGCATGCTCTTTTTGGGAAGACCAGAGAGCAGGGCATTACAATAATCCAAACGACAAGAGATAAAAGCATGCATCAGCACCTCTGTGCTGGCCTGAGAGAGAAACGGGCGGACTCTGGCTATATTCTTCTTCTTCTATATCTTTGTTATGTTTTTGATGTGTGGAATAAAAGTAAGCTCAGAGTCAAAAATCACGCCCAGATTTTTTACTGATTTTGAGGGTTTAAAATCCCTTAACTTTGGTAAAAGTTTCTCTCTCTGACCTTCAGGACCAATGACTAAAACCTCTGTTTTGTCCTGGTTGAGCTGTAGGAAGTTTTTGCTGCCATCCATGACTTAATGTCTAAAATACAGTTAAAAAAGGCATCAATTGGCCCTGTGTCATCAGGAGACACGGCGATGTACAGTTGTGTATCATCAGCATAACTATGGAAGCTGATGCCGTGCCTCCTGATGACGTCCCCAAGGGGCAGCATGTAAAGAGTTGGACCTAAAATTGACCCTTGGGGAACCCCACACTTTATCTTATGGGTTCCTGAGGAACATGTATCCATACTTACAAAGAAACTTCGATCAGTGAGGTAGGATGTGAACCAGTGAAAACAGTACCAGAGAGGCCGACCAGGTTCCTCAGTCTATTTAATAAAATGTGATGGTCTACTGTATCAAAGGCGGCGGTTAGATCCAGTAGTACCAAGACTGTGAGTTTGTTGTTATCTAAATTACACCTGATGTCATTTAAAATCTTTAAAAGTGCTGTCTCTGTACTGTGGTTCATCCTAAAACCAGACTGATGGGTCTCTAAAATGTGTTTTGAGTTTAAAAATTTGTTTACTTGATTAAAAACAAGTTTTTCTAAAATTTTACGTAAAAATGGTAAGTTGGATACAGGCCGGTAGTTATTTAAAACATTGGGGTCTAAATCACTCTTCTTCAGAAGGGGCTTCACCACCGCCGTTTTAAAGGAGGTGGGGAAGACACCCGTCTGAAGAGAGCAATTCACCAAATACAGCAGCTGTTCCTCAAAGAATCCATAGAGTGTTTTAAAAAATGGTGTGGGAATGGGATCTAAAAGGCAGGTTGTGGGCTTTACCTGGGAGAAAACTCGACCAAGTGTCCTCGCATCAACCAGGGCAAAACTTTCCAGTGTTTCCTCAGGTAAAAGCAATGATCCAGGTGTTAAAAGCTGTTGGGATAAAAGACTGGATCTGACGTCATTGATTCTAAGTGCTGTATCGTAGGCAACTGCATTTATTTCAGTTTCTTGAAGACGTTTCACCTCTCAACAAAGAGGTTTTTTCAGCTCTAACTAACTGGAGGGGAGTTTGCAGGCTTTTAAACTCAGGTGGGTGAGTCGTTAAGGTCACGTGTGAGCTCTGAGTTTGGGTTGTGAGGGCTAGGTGAGCCCAGGTGTGAATGGTTGTTGAGCTGTCTGGGGAGTCAACTCAGTACTACATTGTAGGTGGATGATAAAGAATGTTGTTGGCCACTTCCTTTGTTCAAAGACGGCCATTTCATTTCTTTTACTCCTCTTTCAAACCATCTGTCTTCTCAGGCCAAGATGTTTACATCGTTGTCCTCAAAGGAATGATTTTTGTTTCTCCTTCAGATGTAGGTGGACAGCAGAGTCTTGACCAGAGAAGTTGGCCCCCTTGTGTTGTGCTATTTGTTTATGGACAGAGAGCTCACCCAACCAGAGAAGGAGGCAGTCAAGTTATCAAGGCAGTATCAGACAACAATCAGTCCATCCAGGTTAGCCTTGCACAGACATGAAAATCAGTGTCCCCTCTTGTCCCCTCTTGACAATGTGGATACAGGTTAATTCCAATGTTAAACTGTTCCTCTGCTTCATTTAGTCTGTTAGAAGCAGAAGCACTGCTGACGATATTTGATGAGGTCATTATATTCTATTATTTATTTCTTGTTTTTCCTTATCTTTTGAGTATTTTTGTCAGGACAAAAAGTGCAAGACCCCTTTCTTGGACTCATGACTGACTTCATGAGGCAATGTACCGATTTCAGCTGCAAAGCAACAGTCGCCATCCTAGCAGCCAGCCCTGTTGTGGAATTTCAGCTCGCTTGCCCATTCAGGAGAGATGAAGAAGACTCAGAGACACCAATGACTTAAGTTGAAATAGTTTATAAAACATGATCATGGAGGAGCAAAATAACAGTACATCTGTCTGCATAGAGTGATGCCATGATAATCCTGACATGTCTTCCCAAATGCTCAGATTATATCTACAGCTCAGGAAGCACCCCTTCCATACATGGTTATCCGTTTAACAACATAGCAACGGAGGTTAATGTAGAGCTTCTCACCTCTAGCCAAGTGAGGAATAGGAGGAAATTAGGTCACAGACAGTAAGTCTGCTAACATAGATAGATTGAAGGCCTCCTTGGGAGTTTTACACAAACAGTCAGCTTTGCTTTGCTTTCATCATACATTTTTTGTGAGTAAAATCTCACTGGTGGTGTGTCCCTCCCCCCTTAGTCTAAGCAGATCCTCCCGATATCATTCCCCATCAACATGGCTGTTGTCCATCGATTTATCCACGGCTAAAGACATCACCTCCACCTTTCTGAGTTCGTCCAAAAGTGTCTCGAAAATGTCCAATGCAAGATGTAACCCGCATTTAGTTATCCATTTTATTTATTTATTTATTTATTTATTTATGTATTTTGCGGGTCCACGCCCCGTGACCCCGAACTTCCTTTAATCGCGGGTCACAGAGTTTCACTTCCTCCTCCGTCTCCACTGTGACTGTGGCATGTTACTGTCAGCATGGCAAACATTTGACTGGAGCGCTCTGAATCAAGCACTTGAAACCGTCAGCCACTGAGTCGTTATTGAACGAATCCCATTCAATACTCCATCTGGAAAACTCCGCGGATTTCCTGTCGGGCCGCGCATGGAAGCTCAGCTCTGACCACTCGGTTCGAAGGTAAAACTATGATTTTTGTTTAAAATGAGACAGCCGAATTGTAGACAATACTTTAGTTTAATTACTCGCTCATGTAGTCTAGAGCATTATTCTTGTTTTGAACAGTTATGTCACTTTTCTGGTTGGCTCTACAACGTCTATGATGTTTGGTCATCATTGACATATTTGTGAACGTAGCTACGTATTTAATGAATGAATATTGCGCAATTATTGAAACACTTGAGTCTTACTCTGCTTGAGTAGTTTGAAATTTAATATTGAATGTTTTTGATAAATTATAAAAAGTGCATTTTGACTTTGATTTTGATTTTTACTTTGACTGTGAATATTAACATGGTACTAGGGTACTAGGTTAAGGTGGGTTGGTTACTATTGTTTGATTTATTAAAGACAATTAATTAATTAAAATAATTAATAAATGCATTCGTATTTAGCATGTATGTTTATGCATACATTGATTTTATTTTTGATACTGACTTGGTTATTTCAAATGGAATACTTATATGTATTTTGGCTTTTTAGGTCAGGTTTTTACTGGACCAACTTTGGATTTTCTTCTTATGGACCTTGATCCATTCATCCCAACTCACATGGGACTATTGGTTGTTTTTTTTGTAAATAGTTCTCTGAATACAGACACTCAAACTGTACAACGGTCTCATCCATTCATTCACAATCCAGGCTCCTTTAAAGAACAGGCTTCTGTTGTCGCTATTGTAGCCATAGTCTACCGCCTAGCCCATATGCGTTACAAAGAGCCTCGACACTCCTCATAGCTGATGTGTCAGATATTGGAATTTGCTTGATTGAATCAATAATACTTTTTTGGGTTTTCTCATCTATAACCACCTCCTCGATTGATGCCAACTTACATTCCTTGACAGTTTCTGAGTCTGTAAACAGCATTTTCTTTTTGCCCAATATCCATGCCACTCGTCTTCTTACCTCCATACAGGCCGGAACAGGGTGCAACGCTGTTGCAGATTAAGAACACAGGCTTCACACCGACAGCAATAAACCTATATTTCTCAGTCAGTGTTGGGGGTAACGAGTTACAAAATAACGGATTACTGTAACGATATTACTTTTTTGGGTTACGAAGTAAAGTAACACATTACTCTAAAAATATCAGTAACTACACTACTTACTAGACTATAGGAACGCACTTTCCTGCATTACCCAAGCCCTGTTTGTTAGAGAATGTGTGGCCTGGCTTGAATTTCCTTACTCAGTATTGGATGAAACCACTACTTTTAAACACGAAAAATCACTCGTGCCCCCACTACCACGGGGACCACACTAGCCTTGACCTTCCACATCTGTTCCAGCTGCTCTTTCAACCCTTGGTACTTCTCAAGTTTCTCGTGTTCCGTCTTCCTGATGTTGGCATCAGTTGGGATCGCCACATCTATCACCACCACCCTCTTCTGCTCTTTGTCCACCACCACTATGTCCGGTTGGTTAGCCAGGAGCTGTTTGTCAGTCTGGAAGCTGAAGTCCCACAGAACCTTGGCCCTGCTGTTCTCAGCCACCTTCTGTGGTATGGCCCATTGGGATTTGGGTACTTCTATTCCATACTGGTTGCAGATGTTCCTGTGTACTATCCCAGCCACTTGGTTGTGCCTCTCCATGTACGCTGATCCAGCTAGCATCTTACACCCTGCTACTATGTGCTGGACTGTCTCAGGGGCTTCTTTGCACAGTCTGCATCTTGGGTCTGATCTACTCTGGTAGATCCTGGCCTCTATGGCTCTTGTCCTTATGGCCTGTTCTTGTGCTGCCATGATTAGTGCCTCTGTGCTGTCTGTCAGTCCTGCATTTTCCAGCCACTGGTAGGATTTCTTGATATCAGCCACTTCCTCTATCTGACGGTGGTACATGCCATGTAGGGGCTTGTCCCTCCAGGTTGTCTGCATTCACTTAGCAGTTCATCCTTCGGGCCATTTTTCGATGTATTCTCGAATTTTCGATGTTTCATCCTGGACCATGGCCTTGACGCTCACTAGTCCTCGGCCTCCCTCTTACTGCTTAGTGTATAGCCTCAGGGTGCTGGACTTGGGGTGGAACCCTCCGTGCATGGTGAGGAGCTTTCTAGTCTTGATATCTGTGGCTTCTATCTCCTCCTTTGGCCAGCTTATGATACCAGCGGGGTACTGATGACTGGTAGTGCGTACATGTTGATAGCTCGGACCTTGTTCGTACCATTCAGCTGACTTTTCAGGACCTGCCTTACTCTCTGGAGGAATTTGACTGTGGTTGACTTCCTTGTGGTGTCTTCATGGTTTCCATTAGCCTGTGGGATGCCAAGGAACTTGTAGCTGTCTTGGATATCACCTATGTTGCCCTCTGGTAGGTCAATCCTATTGACTATTCTCACTACTTTCAGCTTATAGCTCGAAAGGACAAAACTGTACTATATGCCCAGGCAACACGCTTCTTTCAACTGTTGCCAAGTCAATGAGCAACCTTTCCAAGCATTTGTCAGCCCAGCATGGCAATACAAAACTTGTGGCGAAAGATCCTGCTCGCCGGTCATCTGAAGGAGTCGATGAGCAGCCAACCCCGCCTAAACAGGCGAAGCTTTTTTCAAGTGTTGGAGCACAGAAGCAGGTAACACAGAAAGACATTAAAAGGCTGGTTGCAGGGTTCATTGTAGAAGACATGCTTCCCCTGTCGACTATTGAATCGCCCAGGTTTAAAAAAAATACTAGATAAAATACCCGCAACTCGCAAGCCAATGTCCGACAGGAAAACATTCTTTCATATGGTTTTATAAGCCATGTTGTATACATTTATACAATTAACACTAAGTGATGATGGGGCTATGATGTCTGTCCTGTATCTACTCAGTAAATTAAGAAATGGGAAAGTCAAGTAATAAGTAGTGAAGTTACTTTTCAAATGCAGTAACTAGTAATGTAATCTCATTACGATTTACAAAAGTAACTAGTAATAAGTAACTAATTACTTTTTTTTGAGTAACTTCCCCAACACTGTTCTCATTTCATTCATTGTTGAATTGCCTATTTTCTGAGTCAACTTTTCATTTAAGTAAGGTAGAGAGAGACATTTTGTCTAACTAACCAAGCTACATGCCTGGCTAGAGAGGTGAGAGAAGAGCACATAAAGCATGCAGGGGTGAATTTGACAATATAAAAAAATTAAAATTAGGTCCAGCCGAAACAGGTAGTTCTTCTTCTTCTTCTTCTTCTTCTTCTTCTTCTTCTTTTGATTTACCAGAGTATGTAGCATTAGCTGTGCCATGAGAATACTCATATAAAAATAACGGTAATCCACTCAAAGGGCCAGTGCAATCTACCTTGTGGGCCGGATGCCAATTGACTAGCCCTACAGCATAAAAACATATGATGTACAGTATCCACAACAATCAAAATAGCTATAATAATTTAATTATAAATATTGATAAACGCTGATCCATAATAATAATAATAATAATAATAATGGTGATGATAAAGGAGTTGAGTAGGACCATAGTGGGGCCAACTATGATCCATGGGAACCTGTGAGACGAGAAAGTGCAGAGACTCAGCGCAGGGAAGAAGCCTTCCTTATGCTGAGCTTTATTAAAAAAATATTTTTTTTGATAAAGCTTATAGTTAAGGCAGGCCCTAGCTATATTAATTACATCCCTAACTAAGGTAGTTTATGTTGTTCAGTGTAGCCAGGAATGCACAGATTTGTACATTGGGGAGAAAAAATTACCTCTCCATAAACAAATGGCACAACATAGGAGGGCAAACTCCTCAGGTCAAGACTCTGCTGTCCACTTACATCTGAAGGAGAAAAATCATTCCTTTGATGACAACAATATGAACATATGGGCCAGAGAAGACAGATAGATGGATTCCTTTTCTTTTCCTTTTTCAAACTATGTCAAACTGGAACGACCGTCTCTGAACAGAGGAGGTGGCCTAAGACATTACTCATCCACCTACAATACTGTACTGAGTTCTCTCCCCCAGTGGCGGACTGGGACAATAATTCAGGCCGGGAATTTGATGCCATTCCAGGCCACCCTTCTCATGCAGACCACCATTCCTCTAGTTGTGTATTCTAACCCTATTTGATAGTTAAAAGAAATTTAGGAGTGACAAATAAGTTATCTATTTGAATATATGATTTTCATTGAAAATCCTCATGAGGACAGCAGCCATAGGATACACAAATGTACAAGGCAAGACACACAAAACAATGGGCCTATATTTTTAAAAAGAGAGAGAAAATACCTGAATGAGTTTGTTTCACAGCGGCAAGAACAACAGGAACCTTTTGGAATCACCTCACTTTATGAATAAATGAGTCCTAAAGTACAGTGAGATCTTCATTCAAGTTACTAATGATAGTCAAACTATCATTTATGGTGCAGAATTACAATAAAGAAAACTGCCACAAAGCTGCAGCCTATAGATTAAGAGTAAACAAAAAAGCTAGCTGTATTTAACTATGATTTATTATTTCAGCATGTATAAACTATCCTGTGCTGGAGCAGCGCATATGTGACTTCACACAGTCTGGTGGTGACGGTGATTGAACGATAAACGCAATGAAAGCTATAGCGTTTTTGACTGACCTTCCCTCCTGGTGAACATGTCGCTTATTTTGCAACATTTTGCTGCATCTGTGGCAAGGGCTTTCCGTTGTCTGTCCCTCTCTCTCTCTGCTCCACCTTTCCTTTTCTTCTGTCCCTCCATTTCTCTCGACTACTGGAGTGAAGACAGCACTAATTGATTGTTGTGTGACGCCGACAGGTCGCCGAGCGGCGTCATTGCGTAGCTAGATGGATTGATTTGATTGGCCCGGGCGTCCGGTAACTCTAGTCAGTCCACTCAGTCCAGTGACTGTTCAAGTCAGGCCAGGATGACCATCAGGCCACCGGGAAGCGTCCCGGTGCTCCCGATGGCCAGTCCGCCACAGCTCTCCCCAGACAGCTTTGCAACCATTCACACCTGGGCTCGCCAAATTTATTAAGCTTGCTGCTCATATTAATATGTTTTCCCCAACAGATTTATTTAACTTGTCTCTGTTCAATTGTTAAATTTCCCTCATATAGAAATGTGTCAGAGTTACTTCCTTTTTAAAGAGAACCATTCCATGTGAATAATTATCAACCAATTTCTATTATTTGTAATATTGCTAAAATCTTCAAGGTTCTATTTTTTTTTATCAATTATCACAGGATAGCCATCAGTTAAATATTTTATCTTCATCCCAATCAGGGTCTAGACTAACTTTTTACACACCTAACGATGTGCTCACCCTATTTGATGAAGACATACTCACGTACTTGACTTTCCCAGGCTTTTTGATATGGTAAATCATTGGTTTACGTGTTCTTCTCCGTTTTGTTGCCTATCTTCATAGGACGTCAGTGTGTTGTCTTTCAGAGTCCTCAACATGATTATTTAAACATACAATATGTAGTTTCCACTGCTAGGGGGCACCCCATCAAAACAAAACATGAGACATCTGCAGAGTGTTATGTGGGGAGGAGCCATTGCCTAGCATGTTCTATCTATCTATGCCAGACCTGTAATAGGTCTGGCATAGATAGTAAGTCACAGTCAAAGTTGGTTTATATTTGTTCCTGTTTATCAGCCTGACTGCATCAGCAATCTGCTGAGGAAACCTCTGTTATCTGTGTTTGTCTCACATTACTGTAATGTTGACTGCTGACTTGGGCTGGATGGGAAATGTACTTTATTTCATAGAGACCTTATAGAGAGGTGAGGGGAATAGAAGAGGGAAAATCATAGTCTCTGGTGAGACAAATAGTTAGAGTTTAAACACAGACACTCTCTTCTTTTGTGTCGTTGTAACATTAGCCCGCGATGTAGAAACACTGCATGAGTAAGGTTAATAAAAACAAATGATCCTGCAGTCAATCTTGCTTTTCTGGTGGTTAATACACCATTTAACAACCACAATTGCTGATGACAATCTATTTGATGTGACTCAGGCATGCATGTTCACTCACAAGATAGTTTTAAAGTTCTATTCATGTTAATTTTAGTCTTATTAGCTGACTTCCCTAACCAGGCATTAGCAACTGTGGCCTGTTGAAACACACCATTACTTTGAGTAAACGTGTGGATTTCTCTGGGTTTGATCAAAACATTTCGGATAATGTATGTACACAACTAAATATATATGACATATATATATATTAGGGGTGTAACAATACATGTATTTGTATTGAAGCGTTTCGGTACAGGACGTTCGGTTCGGTACAGGGCTGTGCACGGGTGAGTTTCCAGAACGGAAGTTGCGTGTGTTTATTTTCTGCCTGCAGCTACACGTGCAGCCCATTTACATCATGGCTAACGCTAGTGCGAAACCAGAGCTTGAAGACCCTCCCTTGTCGCTTAAGTCTCCTGCTTGGGAACACTTCGGCTTCCTGGTTAAATATTGCAAAGGAGAAAGAGGAGTCCGCCGAATAGCTGGAGAAACGAAACCGAGGAATTCCAGTGATAATTACATAATCACACAAGACTGCAGTTATACGTGTTATAAACATAACACGAAGTGTTCCCGACTGAACGATTAGAAGAAGAGCGCGTATTTGTCTCTTTTTTGAGGTTTTTGTGCTTGTATCAACGCGGAGTGTTTTATTTTGAAAATCAACCGGATGTATTGTTGTTGTTTCGTGTCTGACTTCCTGTCTGCTCTGTGCAGCTCGGCTGAATTTCTGCATTGTGCCGCGGCACTTGAAACGGCACCACCCAAGTGTGAATATCACTGCAGAAAAAAAATTACCTTAGTGCAAATGCAGCTGACTTTGGCAATCAAGCAGCCTCTCCCTAGCAACTCAGCCCGTATGAACAACACACCAGTGCAAACCTGGCAGAGCGACTTAAAGAGACAGTGAAAATAATTTATTTAACTTATTACCAGGCAGCACTTTACAACAGTATTATATTTTTTTTCATTTTATTTTCATATTTTGTATAATGTTACAATAAATTGTTGGTTTACAAAAGTTCCGAATAAACAACAAGCAAATTTATGTTTTGCATTTTGTTCCCGTACTGTACCGAAAATGAACAGAACCGTGACCTCAAAACCGAGGTACGTATCGAACCGTGCTTTTTATGTATTGTTACACCCCTAATATATATATCACAAAGACATAGGAGTTTTCAGACATAATAATGCAGAATTATATTTTTAAATGTTAAACATGACATCCCCTAAGGTTCCACCTTTGGAAAACTTCTTTATTTCTAATTTCATTAATGACTTACCTCGAATATGCTTAAAGTGTTGCGTTTATCTTAATGCTGATGACACTGTTATTGACATTTCTAACTCTGATATTGCAAATCCAGAATTCCTTACAGTTTGATTTTAACTTGATCCAGAATTGGTATTGGATAAGAGGTAGTCCTGCATTAACATTGATGATGAGTGACCGCTTGAGAAAGTTGATTTTTTATTTTCAAATATCATGGACGTTTGAATGAACTGAACTTACCATTGATTATGATAAAAAGAGCATATGGTTGTCCAAGCTTACGGTAACACTTTACAATAAGGGTCTGTTACTTAACATTAATTAATGCATTAATAAGCATTAATTAAGAGTTAATAATAGTTTAATAGCCATTATAATGTATTACTTAACATGAATTAACATATGAATAGTGCATTAATGAGCAGTTAATTAATGTCTACTGCTCAGAGTTAATTAATACATTATTAAGCATTAATTAACGTTACATAATGTAATTAGTTGTCCTTATGTATGCATTACTTCGTATTAATTAATACATTAGTTAATATATTAGTTAAACGTTGATAATGTCTCTAGTAATCATTTACTAATGCTGTGCTGTGTATGTCATCAGGTAGCCCTTACCTAACCTAAAGGTATTACTTAACATCAGTAACCTGACATAAACCTTAATAAATATATAGGAGTGCCTCATAAGCATTACTTAACCATAGTTAACCATTAGTGAATGCTTTCTGGACCCTTATTGTAAAGTGGAACACATGTATCCCTTAGGTAGCACATTATAAATGCTTAACTGCCTCATAAGCATTACTTAACCATAGTTAACCATTACTGAAGGCTTTTTGGGCCCTTATTGTAAAGTGTAATGCTGTTAAGTTAAGTAATGCTTATGTTACTAATGTTAAAGGACAACTACTGTTTTTTACAACCTGGACCTTATTTCTAGCAAAATATATGGTCATTTACTCACCCAGATAACTTTGGTGTCATTTGGAGTCGTTCGGCCGAAATTAGATCCAGCGTAGCGCCGATATATCCATATAATGCGAGTGATGGGGCATCGACACACAGCCTCTATATAACGCATTATCTGCCACGAAACTAGTTCATTTCACTAATATTTTGTCATGATACGCTAGCGCCATTCCCCTCTGAGTCCGGGCTCGTCTGTTATCAACATCCGGGGTCAAACTAGCAGTAGCAGCTACAGGTAAACAAACCGGGCTGTCGTGGGTGCGCGCGCAGCTCAGAGACGACATCCTCCAGGTCAGAGGTAGTAGGTCAACCTACAGACCCTGGATGTTGACAATAGACGAGCCCGGACTCAGAGGGGAATAGCGCTAGCGTATCATAACAAAATATTGGTGAAATGAACTAGTTTCGTGGCAGATAATGCTCATTAAGGCTGCGCTTCGGTGCCCCGTCACTCGCATTATATGGATATATCGGCGCTCCACTGGATCTAATTTCGTCCGAACAACTTCAAATGACACCAAAGTTATCTGGGTGAGTAAATGACCATATATTTTGCTAGAAATAAGGTCCAGGTTGTAAAAAACGGTAGTTATCCTTTAAGTAATACCTTACTTAAGGTTAGGTACCTGATGACATACACAGTACAGCATTAGTACATGATAACTTAAGACTCTAAATAATTGTTTATTAATGCCCATCCAGGTAACATGTACACCATTAGTAAATGATTACTAGAGACATTATTAATGTTTAACTACTATATTAACTAATGTATTAATTAATACTAAGTAATGCATACATAAGGATAACTAACTACATTATGTAACGTTAATTAATGCTTAATAATGTATTAATTAACTTTGAGCAGTAGACATTAATTAACTGCTTATTAATGCATTTATTCATGTTAATTCATGTTAAGTAATACATTATAATGTTATTAAACTATTATTAACTGTTAATTAATGCTTAATAATGCATTAACTAACGTTAAGTAATGGACCCTTATTGTAAAATGTTACTGAGCTTACTTTGTAGCTCAATCAGTTGCTATGCATTTCAAGGCCGAAAATAGAATAATTTCTAATTTAATACTACCTATTACATATATCTATCTCAAACACCTCTGACACTTAGCTTCGGCCACTTCATGTTGTTTGATTTGTAGAATTGTTTTGAGGTGTCCATAAAGTCCTCACCATAGTTTCATGTATGAATCATTTACTTGGTTACCACCTAAATCTAGAAGGCAAGTTCACTGGGTTCAATTAATTTTGAAACATGTTTATTTATTAAACGTCTTGAGAGTGTAATTGGTGCCGATCCAAAAATCACAAAATGTCATCAGCACCCACTATTTGCAAGTAACAGTCTTTGGTTCCATTTAGATCTTTAGATTCACTGAGACACATGCATCATCCTTTTTCTTTGTCCCCTGAATTTTCTAAGAAGTTGGACAGAATACAAAGCTCCATGTAACTGGATAAACCTCCTCTTTACTAGGGGTGGAGCCGAACCCGAATACGGTATTCGGAAAGGCACAAATAACGTATTTTTTACAAATACTTATTTCGAACAAATACTTTAAAAAATATTTGTATTCGGGAACAAGAAAAACATCATATCAAAAAGCTACATTTCCTCATGAGACCGCAGTACATGCCCGGATGAGTGAGTGAGTGACGTTCAGGAGTCGGGGGTGGGGGCGTCAAAACACCGCTGTTCCGACCCCCCCGCCCCCGCAGCTGTCCATGGTGCTGCTGAACCAGGTGACGTTGTTTACACTCTGCGTTGTGGCTTGTCTGTGAAACGCGCGCTGCTCAGGGACTGGGCAGATCTGTCCCACTTGCTTTGTCCCTCACTCCGTTGGGAGATCTTCCACAGAGTAAAAGAAATACACATTGTTTCTCTCCCACGCTCCGCTCGAGCGCGGCTGAACGCGGCTTGAGCCCACTTCACGGGCGTGAGGCTGCTTCAGCCGGCGACCCTGCTGACAGCAGACTGAGGGAGAAAAGTTTACTAAAAAGACCAGGTTGAGGCCAGAAGCATAATGACCGTTAGCTATAGGCTACTATGTCATATTATTTACAGATCAAGTTTAGTTCTTGGAGCTCTGTACATTAGAAAGAACAGTTCTTTTAAGTATTATTTGTTTTTATTCTGTCTGTTCAACGTCCTTCAACAAGGACGGGTGGTGGTGGGGTTCATAATGTTCACAATGATATTTTATTAGTTGTTGGTTTAACCATGGATGAGGTAATGGCTGTTATGTTATTTTCTTTTCAATGACATTCCTTGTTACATGTTCATTGCTGGATTTATGGAAAAACATCAACCAATATTGCATATCCATAATTATTATAATGGATAATTAAAGAATACTTACACTTCTTATTTTCGTTATAGTGTAACTCAAAAAAAAATAAAAATGTACGCCTATTTTGAATTTTACTCAAATACAAATACAAATACTTTTCCCCCCTCAACAAATACAAATACAGATACAAATATCGGCTGCTCCGCACACCCCTACTCTTTACCCTTTCCACTGCTGAAGGACATCTTTATATTCTCATCCTAAAACAACCTGCATATGACAAGGTCTGACACACTAGATTAGGATCCAAATGCGCGACTGAATACAGTTCAGTTTAAAAGTCTTTACTAAGACAGGTTCAGTACACAGGAGATTAGTCAGCAAAGCAAACAAAACAGGGATCAGGCAGAAGCAAAAGTCAGAGGAGAAATGCTGGAACGCTTGCTACTGGAGACGGCGACAAACTTGCACAGAAGACATGTAGCACACAGACTATATACACAAGGTAGGGGGAGATAATGAGAGTCAGGTGTAGCACATCAGGGAGGGGTGGACAATCACAACAGTGGGAAAAAAACACAGGGACAGGAAGGGATCTGAAACAAGAGCAGAAATGGACACCACAATAAAACAGAAAACAGAACTAAAAGACAAGAAAAACAAAAGCATGATCTGATGGGAGATGAGACATGACAGCTTATCCTGTTAATTTCTGTGTACCTTTAATCAGGTGTGCTGCTTTGATTGCACTTCTTGTAATATTTGGGTCTTTGTATTCAGTTTTTCTTGTGCAAAGGCTGAGGGCTGAGGTTGTGAGTGGGAAAGGGTCAGCAAGCCATCTTTCTCTGTTTATTTGCAGTGTGTGTTATGTAATGATTCTGTTGTATTTTACTTTGTACTTTGTGTTCTCATGACGCCCTTGAAAATGAGATGCTACATCTCAACGGGCCATTCTATCACCAAATTCAACTTCAGACACCAGCAGGTTGTGTCAGTCACAGCAGCTTAGTAGCAACCGACTGGACTATATTTGCAGGATTGACAAACCAAAGGCCTTATCACTGCTGCTGCACACGGCTGACATCAGCCACCCTGCCAAACACTGGGACCTCCATCACCGCTGGACCACATCTCTGCTGGAGGAGTTCTTCAGACAGGTAAGCCCTGTTTGCAACCGAGCAGCCCTGTTTAGTTTAGTTCAGTTCGGTTTGTTACACTTTTGAACAAATATATTTTTGCATTTCTGTTGTCAAAACTTGTGGATGGAACAAATACAACCATACCATACCTCCCCGCTTTTCATAACCCCTCTGTTGAGGTACCTAGCATACTGATCAGATACTGAAAAGGTGGAGTTATAATTGCAGACCACTGATTGGTAAGTCTGAACAGCCAGAGTTGTCACATCCTTTGCAATGAAGTCGGATTTCACTTCCAGTTTTTTCAGCAGTCTTCTCTCTTGCTGCCTGCTCCCTTTTCTGAAGTAAAGCTTCTTTCCCTGTTTTAATAAACAACTACACGTGAGTGCTGTGTCTAGAGCTTGGGTGGTTGAGCAAAAGAGGGAGAGTGGTGGAGCAAGAGTGAGCAAGCAGCAGAAAGACAGTGAATGCGAGCAGAGCAGAGGAACAAAGTTTCAGTTTGTATGTTGTCAGTTGGGCAGTAATGTACAGTACAGGTCACAATGTGTTAGTTGATAAATGCAGCAGCTCATTAAGAGTTAAGACCAGTTTCCCCGGTTGTTTTCCAAATGCTGGAGAAGTAAAAGCAGCTACCCCTAAGCTGCTGGTAACGACCCCACCTACATTTAAGGGTACTGTCCGCAGCTGAAACGCAAAGCAGTTTCAGCAGTCCGGTGTTAAGGTACAGTTACAGAGGTAAGTAGAGTTACCAGAGGGCTCATAGGATATTATACAGACAGTACTTCAGTGAAAATGCAGCTGTAGTCACCAAAATACTTATTACCTACTTCCTACTTTTCTGGCCTTGGGCCTTAATACATCTATGATGTGAATACAGGAAAATTAATCGGTTAGCATGCTCACTTTAATTACATGTACAAAGGCTTCCTATAATCACAACACCGGCTCACTATAAACAGTGATCTGGCTTATTTGAGCTGTAGGGTCTGAACCTAGGATTAGATCAAAAGGTGTAAGTATGGGGATAGAATACTGACATGAACCCCGCATGCACAATGAGAATTGCGCGTATGCAAATGGGATCCGCGCGAAACTCTCCTCTCCTCGCTCGGAAAACATTCCCATGCTCACGCGCAAGTGATTTTTTGTCAGCAAGGGGGCGGGCCTGGGGGGAATGCCAATCTCCATTGTATCCCCAAATATAATTGGTTGAGCGAATTCGCCACGTGGACAGCAAGGTACGGCAACACCACTAGGACAAACGGGACAAACCACACAGCCCTGACTGGTGTCTTGACTTGAATGTTTGCAAAATCTCACACAGAGCAATGAACTTCAATATGTTTGTCTGAGTACTGTCTTTTCTTTCCTCCATCGTTGACATTAATCTGATAAAACGTTGATCATTTTTTGTAACTTGGATCCTGTTGCACACAGACTGTACATTTTTTATTTCGGTAAAACTGTTTTGTTCATATTAAAGATCTACTTGTTCTCCCTGAAAATTATTAACGTAATATTAAAAAATTATTAATAAAAAATAAAACCTTCAATAGGCCTACATGCTTGAGCATGCATACAGGACAAATATAAGCTATTGCCTACATTAACACAATACAGAATACCCCCACGCAAAAAAAACAAAAAATTGAAGCTGTTTATAGTATTGACATATTTTAATACTTGTGATATATTTTAATATTATTTAATGTATATTTTAGATTAGATTAAGATTCCTTTATTTGTCCCACAGTGGGGAAACTTACATTTGTGTAAATGTGTGTAGGAGACACATTAAAAACAAACCTGCACAGACAACGACATACGGTTAAATATGTTTATTGACTAAATAATTCAGATTAAATAAATGAAATGGCAATTTAAATGAATACCAACAGGTAACAGGAAATGTGGAATAACTAAGTAATGGGTTATTAGTGGAATATGGGCTGATGGTGAGATCACGAGTTAGGTTGAAGCATTTAAATATTACGAGAGTAATTTTAATACTAACAAAATCCTAACTGAATTTCTCTTAAACTAAAAGATCAGAAGCTTAAGACACCAACTCATTTATCATGTGTGAATCCAGCTGTTATGGGTGATGGAGAGCCTACTTTCTTAGCAGAGTGGCGGAGTCAGCGGCGGAGGGTTTCTCTCCAGTGGTTTGCGACTCCAGCCAGAAGTCCCAGTCCAATGGCCGAGTGTAAGCTCATCCAGTATCAGCTGGTTGGGGACCACGGTCCGATGTCTTAGGAAGAGTGTGGCTGGTCCAGTACCGAGCCGGTGACGATCCTGGTTCAATGCCCAGTGGGGTGATACCGTTTGAGAGCGTGGTGGGTCAGAGCCGTTCTGGCTTGTCAAAGTCTGTCTTTCGTTGGAAACCACTTGCATGGTTTCGGACACAGCAAGTTGCTGTAGTGTCGTGATGATGATTTTAATAAAGATGTTCTTCTTCGTTGCTTCGAGTGGGGTGGTTCTCAGGCTCTGACTTTGTAAACTAAATTTAACTTCTTGGACAAAATAACGGAGGATGATACGTTGTTCCTTCCATTGTTACTTAATACAAGATAATCTAAATTAAGTTCACTTCCTCTAAATCAGGTTACGATACTTAACTGTATAATAAAATTAAAACAGAACTTCGTTTTGGTACAAACTTAATAAAAAGAAGCTAATCAATAGTGCGAAAAATATAAAAATGAGAAAAATCAATGCGTGAGCACTTCTGCTGATATCGCTGTCTTGAAGCGTGTTTCAAAATAAAAGTAAAGAGAGAAAAATTGAAGACAAGAGTTTCAAAAATAAGAGTGAGACTAAGAATAACTAACACAAAACAAAAGCTTAAACTCAAACAAAACTTAAAGACTGTAAAACTTAAAACTTGAAACTGAAAAACAACTGTAAAACAACTGAGGAGAGAAGTGATGTCTCTCTGTTTTGTTGTCTCCAAAAGGCGGACGGGCCTGGGGGCAGGACTGCCAGCTTTTTGTCTCTAAGTAGAAAGTGGTGAGTGTGAAAATTCACAGGAACTCACTAAAACTAAACCATAGTTTTAAACGTTTCAAAATCGTGCTTCACCTTTCACAGAATCTCACCATGGCTCAATAGATGGACTTTGTCTATCGTGAAAAAGGATTATGTCATGATTAAAAATCACTGAACAATTAAAAGAAATTAAAACTGGATCAAAAGTCAAAACACACTTGAATATACTGTAGAACTGGTAGAATTGATCACTTATACTTATTCCTCCTAGTTATAGCTTAATACTTGCTAAAACAAAACATATCAGAGACATTTACTGGTAATCAAGAAAAACTTATTGAACATAGGATCTCCTGAAGGTCTGTCCCAATCGTAACAGGGCTTATCATCAGGAGGTGCTGAGGACACATTAAACATCAAAACTTGATTTCAGTCAAATTTCATCACAGAGAAACGGGAAAAAGTTCAGTTTTATGAGCTTCTTTTGCTGTTTTCTAATCTGTTAAAAAATGGAGGATGAGTTCCTGGTTTAATGATAATTTAGAACTTGCTTGAAATCTGGATGAGTGCAGAAACCATTATAGGTTGGAATGTGTGATAAGAGACACGTAGTCGTAAACCATTCGGGCAGGAGGGCTAGGAAAACAGGGAAGAGGCCTAGAGTGCTTTTACCCTGGAGAGTGTATTTGATAATTCTTGTCACAAGAAGACAAGAAGACACAGAACATCAGAGTCGTTACCTCATTTGCAATTGTAAAGACATTAGTATTAACACGTTCTGATCACCAAAAATAGTTCCTGTCCCTTCTGATGTGTGGAGAGTAGATGTCTCCAGGCTGGACTCAGAGTGACCTGTAGGAGAAGAATTATCTGTTTGGAGGGGAAAGAAAGTTCAAAATGGGAGTTTGAGTCCATAAATTAATCAGAGATGTTTTCAACTGAGGGCTTTATGGCAAAAGAAAACAATGTCCTTTCTGCCAGGAGATAAGGTGGCAGACAATAAGGCACCTTGTTCCTGTGAAAGTCCTCTTGCATATGGAAAGAGTTAACAAGGATAAACAGGCCTCAACACCAAGAGTCAGAGGCGATAGGCATGTGTTCCTACATGTGTGTGGTGGTGGTGGTGGTGGGGGGGGGGGGGGTTACTGAGAGTGGTGCCGGTTATACAGTCTCACAGCTTCAGGGAGGAAGGACCTGCGATACCGCTCCTTCACACACTTGGGGTGAAGGAGTCTATCGCTGAATGAGCTCTCCAGTGCGGTCAGGGTTCCTTAGAGATAACAGCTTAGCCATCATTCTCCTCTCTCCCACCACCTCCACCGGGTCGAGGGGGCATCCCAGGACAGAGCTGGCTTTCTTGATAAGTTTGTTCAATCTCTTCCTGTCCACTGCTGAGATGCTGCTGCCCCAGCTGACCACGCAATAGAAAATGGCTGATGCCACCACAGTGTCAAAGAAGGTCTTCAGGAGTACCCCCTGCACCCCAAAAGACCTCAGTCTCCTGAGCAGATATAGTCTGCTTTGACCCTTCTTGTAACATTTATAAATAGGTTACTTTGCTATGTGGAAGCACAACCAGCAAAGGTCACCCGCTATCCACAGGGGGTAGGTGCCCAGGTCAAGGCAATATGGTTGACCCACGCGTTGAACCAAAATTATTCCATCATACCCGTTCTGACTTATGTCAAGGAGTAGCACTGCTGGAACAAGTAAATAATTACTGTGTTTGTTTGAAAGAATAGGATGTGAAGAACTCAGAACTCCACCTGCCTGCTACTCTCTCAATGACACTTTCACTGTTAGATGCTCAATTACGTTTGTGTGTCAAAACACACAAAATTAAAGCTGCAAGCAGCGATGAACGGGCCCTCGCAGTCCACGCGCGTTGGGGCATGCTGCTGTCGCTGCATGCTGCTGTCGCTACATGCTGCTGTCGGGGTATGCTGCTGTCGCTACATGCTGCTGTCGGGGCATGCTGCTGTCGACAGCAGGGCTTGTTCATGCAACAACTTCTGCTGAGGAATGAAATGTGAAGGCAGGCAAGCAGTTGTTTTGTTATTTAGCAATAAAAGTGCCCCCTATTGGCCGATGTGCACCAAATTTTTCACAAACAGTCAACGGGCCGTGGAACACAATTAAAAGAAATTAAGTGTTACTGCGACTGTATTTCATCAAGATATGGAAGACTGTCGGTTTGAGCACAATGTGCAGGAAATTGTTGTTATATATTTGGGGCGTTCTTTGGACTATCACAATTCTTTTAATAACTTTTTGTCAGAAGGGTCCACAGATGCTGTGTGCAAAGTTTGGTGCAAATCGGAGAAATTGCCTGGGAGGAGTTTGAAAAGGTAGGTTTGCGATATTAAGGAATTTTCAAATGGAAATGTAACATGAAAGTGGGTGTGGCCTACATCACACAATTCAGCTGAATGCAGGGAACACATAGATATAAGGTTTAACAATGTGCACCATATTATGTGGGCGTTATTAGGCAAAGACACTTTTGTGTTGATAATAGCGCCCCCTGCTGGTCATTTTTGGTGTGTGAGTTACAGGGGCCAGTCTATACCACCCCAATGAATTTCATATCCATAAGTGTTATGGTGTGGGCACAGTGCCAAATATAAAATGAAACTGCCACCAGAGCGCCACCTAGTATCGGATCGGTAGGACCTTCATCAGCCATCATCAGGAGGGCATTGGCAATGAGTGTACCAAGTTTCATGTTAATCCGACAAACAGATGTGGAGATATAAATTACTCCAATTTAAAGAGCGCCATCTAGTGGTCATGGGCCAAAACTTTGCACAGAGCCTTAGGGGCTCATGGGGAAGTAGTATCCTGAGTTTGATGTCATTCGGACACACCAATGTGGAGATATGCAACACTTCCTGTTTTGAGCTAAATCTGCAGGAAGTTGTTATTTAATAACTTGAGTATTCTTTGGAATATCAAAATTCTTTTAATAAGTTTTTGTCAGGAGGGTCCACAGATGCCGTGTGCAAAGTTTGGTGCAAATCGGCGAAATTGTCCGGGAGGAGTTCGAAAAAGTAGGTTTGCAAAATTTTGCGAGCTAGCGAAAAAAAACGGTAGGCAGAAGTGGGCAAGGCCTATATGAGCAGATTCAGCACAATTCACTGAATGCGTGGATATAAGGTTTTTGAATGTGCGATAAAGTATGTGGGAGTTATTAGCCAAAACGCACTTTCCTTGAATATAGCGCCACCTAGTGGTGGAAATTCACAACGATGACAGATTATACATTTTTTCGCCAGGTGTGACATATATTCCAAGTTTGGTGAGTTTTGGGGTATGTTGCGGCCACCAAAAATGCGATCTTGGGGATGGAACAATAATTAAAGCTGCAAGCAGCGATGAACGGGCCCTCGCAGTCCACGCGTGTCGGGGCATGCTGATGTCGCGGCGTGCTGCTGTCGCTACATGCTGCTGTCGGGGCATGCTGCTGTCGCGGCTTGTTCATGCAACAACTTCCGCTGAGGAATCAAAAGTGAAGGCAGGCAAGCGGTTCTTTCGTCATTTAGCAATAAAAGCGTCCCCTATTGGGCGATTTGCACCAAATTTTTCACAAACCGTCATCGGGCCATGGAACACAATAAAAAAAACTTTAGTGTTAATGGGAGTGTATTTCATCAAGATATGGAAGATTGTCTGCCTGACCACAATGTGCAGGAAATTGTTGTTTCATATTTTGGCCATTGTTTGGACTATCACAATTCTTTTAATAACTTTTTGTCAGGAGGGTCCACAGATGCTGTGTGCAAAGTTTGGTGCAAATCGGAGAAATTGGGTGGGAGGAGTTCGAAAAAGTAGGTTTGAGACATTCCGGAATTTGCAAATGGAATTCTGTCGCGAAAGTGGGGGTGGCCTACATCACACAATGCAGATGAATGCAGGGAACACGTAGATATAAGGTTTAACAATGTGCGCCATATTATGTGGGAGTTATTAGGCAAAAACGCTTTTGTGTTGATAATAGCGCCACCTGCTGGTCAAATTGACCGCACTGCCACGCCCACCAGGCACAACACAGGCTGTTGAAGGTCTAAGGATGCTACTGAGTGAATGTGAAGTCTGTGGCGTTAAATCTGTAGGACGAGTTAGTTAAATTACGAAGCTTGGAAATGGGTTCCTACAGAATGGGAAAAGCCATGAGGGGGTCATTGAAATAAACCGTATCACCACGCCCACCAGGAATGACGTAGGCAAAAGCTTAGCACAACTTTTCATCATCAAGGTATGAGGATGCTACTGAGTGAATGTGAAGTCTGTGGTGTTAAATCTGTAGGAGGAGTTAGTGAAAGTACGAGGCGTAGAAATGGGTTCCTACAGAATGGGAACAGCCATAAGGGGTCATTGCACTGCCACGCCCACCAGGTATATCGGAGTCCAAAGCTTTGCACAAGGTGTCATCATCAAGGTCTGAAGATGATATGTAAAAAGTGTGAAGTCTCTGGCGTTAAATACGTAGTACAAGTTACATAAAGTATGAGGCGAAAACATGACAAAAAATGAATGGGAAAAGCCATAAGGGGGGCGTTAGGGAGTGCTACTGAGCTATCGTGCTGCGCATGAGGGCAGTTGTGGTATCGAATTAAAGTACTCATGGGTAAGAAGCTACGGGCCAAATTTGGTGAGTCTGCGAACATCCTAAAGTCCCGCAAACAGCGTCGGAAATATGAAAATTGCTGCACGCCATTCAGGATGGCCGACTTCCTGTTGCGGCAAAAATTCCGACAAAAATAATTCCTGCCTAAATCCTTGAGACCCATGAGTCCTATAAATTTCAAGATGATCCGAGCAGGTTTTGGTCACATGACTTGACGTTAGGTGGCGCTATGGAGTCCCCTGGCAACACCCACCGCCAATCATGTTGAATTCAGATGTGGGCGCGCACATGTGATATATGTTTCAATTTTGATGAGTTTTGGGGTATGTTCAGGATGCAAAATATGCAGTCGACTGGAAGGAAGAAGAAAAAGAAGAATAATAATAATCCTAGCAGATACAATAGGTCCTCGCACGAGATTCGTGCTCGGGCCCTAAAAATAAAAATAAAAATTAAAGCTGTAAGCAGCGATGAACGGGCCCTCGCAGTCCACGCGCGCGGTGTCGCTTCACGTTGCTGTCGGGGCTTGTTCATGCAACAACTTCCGCTGAGGAATCAAAAGTGAAGGCAGGAAAGCTGTTCTTTCGTCATATAGCAGTAAAAGCGTTCCCTATTGGCGGATTTGCACAACATTTTTCACAAAACCGTCATCGGGGCATGGAACACAATTAAAAAAACTTAAGTGTTAATGGGACTGCATTTGATTAAGATATGCAAGTGTAACCCACTCCTGGTTAACACACTGATAATCTAGGTTCGTAAGGAGCTAAGGGAAAGAACTGCAATAACCATGCAGGAAAGTACAGACGACAAGGTAGGTTGCAACAGAATGTTTAGTAAAACGAACTTGCAGGTGATAATTCACACACTATGAATAACAGATGAATGACAATGAAACAAAATGGGCCCTTTAAAATAATAAATCTGGTCTGTCAAAAAGTCAAAGTCTGTGTGTCTTGTGATCACTGTCACAGTAAAACGTCTTTCAAATCCACCATCTGAAGATTCCTTAATATTCAAGTGTCCAGTGTTCTCATGAATGTTCCTGGTTTATGAGTGAATGTATGTGAATGTGTGACAGTCCTGGCGGCTGCCACCACCCTACCACCAGGTGGAGTATTCGATGAATTGGCAGAATCACGCTGGGAAGCTCGACATCAATTGGAATGGATCTCCTGAAGAAGCTCTCACTCCGTCCATAAGACCTGACCTGTTTTGTTTTACAAACAGGAATTTAACATTTTATCTAATCTATTGTTGTACAACTATTACTCCAAAGCATAACAACAATGTAACACTAAGCAGAACATACTGTATAATACTTAATTATTACATTTTAAGGCCTTTCATTACACTTCAGTTCAATAACTTTAAATCTCAATCAATATCTGAATCATTGCACAGCAATATTATACAACCTGCATACGTTATTGTATTCTACCGTAAAGATTATAAGCCGTATACCTGCCACATATGGCTCTGCTGACATTTGCAATGCCCACTCTCAAGTGAAAAAACATTTACATAACTTACATCTTTCACAGTAAAATGTTTAACCATTCACTTCTTCAAAAGTATAACACAAATGAACATTTTATGGTATTTCAATACCCCTTTCTCATATAACACGGTTTAGTTGACTAATTAGCAGCATTAGCATGACCATTTTGCTTGCTATTAGCAGCTAGGCCGCTAGCATCGACCATCTCAATAACAGGCAGGCTACTTGACCTAGCATACACGGTTAGCAACATTAGCACAACACTGCTATCTTACCGAGATCAACCGAGGAAAACCCAGACTTTTCCACTCCAGACCGTCCCCGGATAGTTCACTTATCTTCTTTATTGATTCACTGGCGTGCATAAACTATAAGTTTTAGCAACTATGAAGTTGATAATTCGCTTGTCTTTATAATGCTCAGTTCGCTATGAGTACGTCTCCTTTCTTCCACACACATCCGATCATACAGGTGTGTCATGATCTGTCAATCACGCCCAGACAGAGGCGGGACTTGACAAACTCTGTGTTCGGACTGGCCTGTCATCTCTGACTTTCTAAGCATAGAAATAGTACATCTAGATCAGCATATCATTAGCTTTTAACCTGTTTCTTTTCACTGGGTTACACAAGAGTGTCTGTTTGACCACAATTTGCAGGAAATTGTTGTTTTATATTTTGGGCGTCCTTTGGACTACCACATTTGTTTTAATAAACTTTTGTCAGCAGGGTTCACAGATGCTGTGTGCAAAGTTTGGGGCAAATCAGAGAAAATGGGTGGGAGGAGTTTGAAAAAGTAGGTTTGCGACATTCAGCAAATTTGTGAATGGAAATGTAGCGTGAAAGTGGGCGTGGCCTACATCACACAATTCAGCTGTATGCAGGGAACACGTAGATATAAGGTTTAACAATGTGCGGCATGTTATGTGGGAGTTATTAGGCAAAAACTTTTTTGTGTTGATAATAGCACCACATGCTGGTCATTTTTGGTGTTTGAGTTACAGGGGCCAGTCCATACCACACCTATGAATTTTATATACATAAGTGTTGTGGTGTGGGCACAGTGCCAAATATGAAATTAGACTGCCACCAGAGGTCATCCGCAAAGATTCTGCACAGAGCCTTAGGGGCTCATGGGGAAGTAGTATCCTGAGATTCATGACATTCGGTCAAAGCAATGTGGAGATATGCAAGACTTCCTCCTGTTTGTAACGAAATGTGCAGGGAGTTGTTATTTAATAACTTTCTTTCAATAACTTTTTGTGAGGAGGGTCCACAGATGCTGTTTGCAAAGTTTGGTGCAAATCGGTTGAAATTGCCTGGCAGGAGTTCGAAAAAGTAGGTTTTGGAAATTTTGCGAATTTGCGGAAAAAAAAAACCTAGGCCGCAAATTTGCGTGGCCTACATCAGGAGATTCAACAGAATTCAGGGAACACGTGGATATATGGTTTTTGAACAATAAGGACATCGCAGGTTATCTGCTGGGGCCCTAATGAAACTGGCACCAGAGCGCCACCTAGTGGCGGATCGGTAAAAGCTTAAACAGATGTCCTGAGGAGGGCATTGGCAATGAGTGTACCAAGTTTTGTGTTAATCCGACCAACCGATGTGGAGATATAAAATATAAGAGCGCCACCTAATGGTTATCGGGCAAGATTGTCCACAGAGCCTTAGGGGCTCATGCGGAAGTACTATCCTGATTTTCATGTCATTCGGATGAACCAATGTGGAGATATGCAAGACTTCCTGTTTTGAAGGAAATGTGCAAGAAGTTGTTATTTAATAAGTTGAGTATTCTTTGGAATATCAAAATTCTTTTAATAACTTTTTGTGGAAATTGGTGAAATTGCCTGGGAGGAGTTCGAAAAAGTAGGTTTGCGACATTTCGCGAGCTAGCGAAAAAAAACGGTAGGCGGATATGGGCGTGGCCTATATCAGGACATTCAGCAGAATTCACTGGAGGTGTGGATATAAGGTTTTTGAATGTGCGACAAAGTATGTGGGAGTTAAGGCAAAAGGCACTTTCCTTGATTATAGCGCCACCTAGTGATGGAAATTCACAACGACAACAGATTATAAAATTTTCCGGCAGATGTGACATATGTTCCAAGTTTGGTGAGTTTTCGGGTATGTTCAGGCAGTGAAAAATGCGATCATTTGGGACAAAAAATGCTCACTACAAAAACAATAGGGTCCTTGCAGGTTCCCTGCTCGGGCCCTGATAATCATTGCAAAAACAATAGGGACCTCGCAGGTTCCCTGCTCGGGCCCTAATAAATAATAATCATTCGAAAAACAATAGGGACCTCGCAGGTTTCCTGCTCGGGCCCTAATAATCCTTACAAAAACAATAGGGTCCTCGCAGGTTCCCTGCTCGGGCCCTAAAAATATTTTCCAACTTTAGCCACCAGTAAGAGTTGGGCTCTTAAAACATACGATCCTTCTTGTCTGGTAGGTGTCAGCTTCCTCTGAACTATTGTCATAGCCCTGGCTCAGAGAGCAAGACAAAGTGGGAGACCACACACCTTTAAAGTAACTTAACTGAAATTTATTTATAAATGTTACCCAAAACAACATAATAAAGAAGTCTGTAATCTGTAGAGTCAGTAATGTATGCAGTGTTGTTTGTAATTGAAGTGTGGTGATGATAACACAAACAAACACACAAACCAAACAGGCAGCAAGTGGTCAGAGAGAGAGAGACAATGGGAATGAGGAGCCAGCTAAATAACCTGGGCCCAGGCTGCCCAGGTGAATCTCATCCAATCAGCAGCTCCACCCATCTACCTGAAATGAGCCTGCAAGAAAAAACAAACAAAGGACGACCAGGAGAGGGCAGGGTCGTCACACCCCCCCCCTTAAGAGCGGAGACCCACTAGGTACTCGGCGAAAACATATCAATTATTTACAAAATACAGTGATCACATCAAAAACAGAATGGACAATAGCCACATTTTTTTCACTTTACAGTATTGACAGAATGACACGACCTTCCGCAGTTGGTTGGGAGTAACAAAACAATTCATACCTTCTACTGATCCCTCAGGACCATCTCACCCCCTCCGCAACCTGGGTACCTACAGGAGCATCTTTGAGAGCCGGACAGCCCAAAATGAACACAGACAAAAGGCAGAAATATGGTAGCATTAACCATTACTCCTAACAACTAGAAGGCGCGAGAAAGGGCATCAGCCATTACATTTTCCCTGCCTTTTATATAGCGAATATCCAAATGATAAGGCTGCAAAAATAATGCCCACCTCATCAACCTCTGGTTAGGATTTTGCAAAGAACGCAAGAAGATAAGGGGATTATGGTCTGTGTACACTACAAGAGGGGTTCCTGAACTCGTATACACATCAAAATGCTGTAATCCCCAAATTAACGCCAGGGCCTCTTTCTCAATAACTGAATAGTTTAACTGATAGGAATTGAACTTTTTTGAGAAGAACCCAACTGGTCTCTCTACCCCCGCAACATCAACTTGTAACAGGACCGCACCAGCCCCCACATGACTGGCATCAACCTGCAATGTAAAAGGCTTATCAAACTGTGGTGCTGTCAACACAGGAGAGGAACAGAGGAGAGCTTTAACATTTTCAAAAGCAAGCTGAGCCTTATCTGACCAGACAAACTTCACCTTAGACTTCAGAAGATCTGTAAGGGGTGCCACAACTGATGAGAAATTCTTACAGAAACTTCTGTAATATCCTACCATGCCCAGAAACCGCATCAAGTCTTTCTTGGTTACAGGAGGTGAAAAATTCTTAATGGCTTCCACTTTAGCCTCAACAGGGCGACCCTCCCCTTGCCCCACCACTTTGCCTAAATAGGTAACTGTGGCTCTAGCAAAATCACACTTAGCCAAATTCACTGTTAACTGTGCCCATACCAATCTGTCAAAAAGTGCAGTGATCCTCTGCAGATGGTCCTCCCAAGTATCACTGAACACAACGACATCATCAAGGTACACAGCGCAACCAACAAGCCCATTTACCACCCTATTCATGAGCCGTTGGAATGTGGCCGGGGCATTTCGTAAACCAAAGGGCATGACTTTATAGGAATACAAGCCGGTAGAAGTTATAAAAGCGCTTATCTCCTGGGCCCGTGGAGACAGTGGGACCTGCCAGTATCCTTTTAACAGATCAAACTTACTCACAAATGTGGCTGCACCTACTTGGTTAACGCAATCCTCCATTCGTGGTAAAGGAAATGAATCAGGTTTTGTGACACTGTTTACTTTCCTGAAGTCAGTGCATGGTCGAAAAGTCGAATCAGGTTTTTTCACAAGTAAACACGGAGATGCCCAGCTAGAGTTGGAAGGCTCTGCCAGGTTATTATCTAGCATATACTGAACCTCTGTCCAAATGCATCTTCTTGTCTGGTGAAACACGATAAAAGCGCTGTTTAATTGGTTGAGCATCACCCACATCTATATCGTGTTCAATAAGATGTGTTTGCGATGGCGTATCTGAAAACAGTTCGGGGTACTTGTTTATCAATGAAAGTAATTCATTGCGCTTACACTCATCCAAATGACCAAGTACTGATGGCAAAGCCTTTAATGCGTCCGAGTTTTTTTAAACATACCTGCAGCACTCCCTCATCTATCGGCCATTCCCCCTCCCCCATAACTGCCCCCCCTGAAAAAGACATCTCCGTGTCCACACACAAGGCAGGTTTCACACATGGGGCCTCCTTGGAGCTAGGAGATGACGACATACGGGCATAATAAGGCTTTAACAAATTTACATGACACAACCTAGATTTTCCAGTTGGCATTGAAATCAAATAATTCTGTTCGGAAACTTGTTTTTTTAACTGTGAATGGACCAGCAAATTTCGCCTGGAATGGCGAACCCACAACCGGCAGCAGAAACATGACCTGATCACCAGGACTGAACTGCCGCTGTTTTGCTTTACGGTCAAACAGTGATTTCATCTTCTTTTGTGATTTTTCTAGCCTGTGTTTTGCCATTTTCCCCGCGATATATAGTCTATGTCTAAAACCATTCACGTAGTCAACCAAGTTCGCTGGTGGCTCCGACTGTTGGCAACCACTGTGCAAAACCGCCATGGGACCTCGCACTGAATGCCCAAAAACCAGGTCATTTGGACTAAAACCAGTGCTCACCTGAACTACCTCTCTTGCAGCCAGCATCAACCAAGGCAAACCCTCCTCCCAATCACGATCAAACTCTGTGCAGTAGGCCCGCAAGAGTGACTTCAGAGTTTGATGAAATCGCTCCAAGGCACCTTGACTTTGAGGATGATAAGCTGATGACAGGTTATGTTTAATCTGGAGCTGCTGCAAAACCTGTGAAAACAGTTTAGAGCGAAAGTTGGAACCTTGGTCAGTTTGAATAACTTTGGGGATGCCAAACACAGAAACAAACTGTGACAATGCCTTCACTACAGACTTTGTTGTTAAAGAATGCAAGGGATAAGCTGCCGGATACCTAGTAGCCTGGCACATCACCGTCAACAAATATTTGTTACCAGACTTGGAAGGAGGCAGCGGACCTACACAGTCCATGATCAAGTACTCAAAAGGTTGATCTAATGCTGGTACAGGATACAGTGGTGCTGGACTTATAGTCTGATTCGGCTTACCCGTCAACTGGCAAGTGTGGCACGTCTTTATGAAAACAGATACATCCCTTTTCAACCGAGGCCAAACAAAATGACGCAAGATCCGATGGTATGTTTTTTGAACCCCCATGTGTCCCGCTACATCATCATGAGAGGCTTTCATCACCATCTCTCTAAATTTGGCAGGCACCACAATTTGCAAAACTGGTTTTCCCACAAAATTGTCTGTCTGTGGACACCATTTACGCACAAGGACATTGTTTTTCACAAAATAACCCTGAGCTGTAGTTTCCATGTCCTCCACAGGAGACGCCAGCTCAAATAATGCCTTTATCGAGGGATCAGACTTCTGTCCCTCAATTAACTCTCCACGAGAGATGGACTCGAGAGGCACAGGAATAACCATTGCTGTAGATTCAGCTACTTCCTGCTTTTCAGCCTCATCTTTGCCCCATCCCATGGCTCGAGTTACTGCACACACTGGAAACAACTCCACCTCAGGCAAAACCTCAGCTGATTCTACCACCTCTGTCTGTAATGGTGGCAGTACAGGAACCTGAGTGATAACGTAAGGTGGTGGAACCTCAGCCCAAACTCTATTTCCTGCCATATCATTACCAAGAATCATGTCAATGCCTTCCACAGGCAAGGCCGGACGGACCCCAACTGCCACCTCCCCAGTGACCAAACCACAAGCCAACTCCATTTTATGAACTGGCACTGGAATAATAGTCATGCCCATTCCTCGCATCAAAATGAAATTTCCAGTATGTGAATCTGCGGAGAAAGGAAGGACAGACTCACAGACAAAACTATGCTTTGCCCCAGTGTCTCTCAAAATTTTAACTGCCACCTTCTCCCCAAACAAGGAGACATAACCATCAGAAATGAACGGTGCAAAGTCATCATCCCCTTTGGACTCATCCACAGGACAGAGGTCATCAGAAGGACTGTTTATCTGGAGCGCCAACTGAGCTGAAGGAACAGATGCAGCCAAAGCAGCTGGTTTTACCTGTGAACTACCTGAGAACTTTGATCTCCCTTTGAGCACAGGACAGTCATTTTTCCAGTGCCCTTTCTGCTGGCAGTATTTGCAAATCTTACTGGGATCACTTTTCGTCCAGCTACGATCATATCTAAAGGAACTAGACTCCCCATGTAGCAAAAACGATTTGTCTGTGCGTGCTGAAGTATTCTGCGCATCAACTCTGCCGTTACCAAATGTACTTTTATGAGTCAGGATGTACTCATCGGCCAGCACTGCAGCTTCCTGGGGTGTTTTAACTTTTCGTTCATTTAAGTAAGTAACAACACTCTCTGGCACACAGTTTTTAAATTGTTCAAGTGCTACCAAATCACAAAGCTGTTGAAAAGTACCAACTTCTGATGCTGAACACCAACGATTAAACTGGAGTACCATATCCCTTACAAATTCAACATAAGTCTGGTGCTCCCTCTTTCTTAAACTCCTGAAACGTTGCCGATAGGCTTCAGGTACCAGCTCATAGGCTTTTAGCACAGCAGCTTTCACTTTATCATACACTTTGCTATCTGCCGAACTTAATGCAGAATATGCTTCCTGTGCTTTTCCAGTAAAAACACATTGAAGCAACAAGGTACGTTCAGCGTCATGCCACTCACAAGTTTCTGCAAGCCGCTCGAACAAGGAAAAAAAAGTATCTGGATCTCTCTCACAAAATTTTGGCACCAACCTCAACTTTGTGCTTATGTCACATCTAGGAAAAGTTTCACTAGACCCCTCACTGTCCCCGGCCACGTTCCTGCCTGAACCATCAATAAGCTTGCCCTCCTTAATCAGATTTAGCTTATAATGTTCCAACTCTAATCTAGTCTGTTCTGTTTTGAATTTCATTTTTTCAAGTTCCAATTGTATTTCAAGTTCCTTTTGTTGTTTAAGTTTCTCATGTTCCAATTGCATTGTTAACAACTCTTTCTGTTGTACAAAACTCAACGATGCATTGGTCACCTTGGGCTGAAACTCCTCCCTTTTAAGGACTCCAGCCTCCACCAAGTTTGCTTTCAAAATGGCTCTAACATTTTCTTTCAACCGTTCATCACCAATCTCAATGTCATAATGCTCAGCTATTTTTAAAAGCTGATCTTTAGTGTATTGACTGAGAAGATGTTCCAATGGGGAGTGAAAAAACTCATCCACCGAAGCCATTATCAAACCCTGATTTTAAGGTAAGAATTAAGCAAACAGCATAAAATCCACAATATATTTCCCCAATTACTTTACGCAGACCAGCATTTAGAGAAACCAAAAAAATCTTAAGGAGAGTTCCCCCCTAACCTTACCTAACAAAAACAAAAAAATCTTACCTAACCAACTCAACCCTAGTCTTCTGGCAGTCACATGTGGGGGGTACTTATGCACGCTAAACCAGTGGAGTGAAGAAAACAACCAGCAATTTGGCCACTTTCCCACAGCCACGGAGATGCTCCCGAGCTTTGCTCTACCCACGTTCACCACCGGCCTAAAAATTGAGAAAGATGAACCCCCTAAACAGGACTCACCCCTTTTCCTACCCGGGGAAAAAATCCTAGAACAGTGGCTCTCCTCTTGCCAGTCCACACCAAAGAAAATCTGGAAAATACCTTAGTGGATCAACACAATCAAAAGGACCAAACTCCCTTAACCAATCACCAAAAACCTCAAACCAATCATACATGTGTGGATCTCCCAACCATTTTACCAGTAACAAAACAGAGCAGCAACTTGAAAATCTACCACCCTGAACAACAATCCCTAAGGAAAACAATAAACTGGCACAAACTGACTGAAACCTACTAAACAGTAAGTCTAATTCCACTCAATAGATCGACGAGCCCCCATTTTGTCATAGCCCTGGCTCAGAGAGCAAGACAAAGTGGGAGACCACACACCTTTAAAGTAACTTAACTGAAATTTATTTATAAATGTTACCCAAAACAACATAATAAAGAAGTCTGTAATCTGTAGAGTCAGTAATGTATGCAGTGTTGTTTGTAATTGAAGTGTGGTGATGATAACACAAACAAACACACAAACCAAACAGGCAGCAAGTGGTCAGAGAGAGAGAGACAATGGGAATGAGGAGCCAGCTAAATAACCTGGGCCCAGGCTGCCCAGGTGAATCTCATCCAATCAGCAGCTCCACCCATCTACCTGAAATGAGCCTGCAAGAAAAAACAAACAAAGGACGACCAGGAGAGGGCAGGGTCGTCACACTATGCATCATAGTTTGTAGTTCAGACTCTCCATTTAAAAACCCTGATGACATCACTAAAACTCTTAAAAATGATCAACACTTTGCACTAGAACAGATAGAAGTGGAAAAGTGTCTCCTCTCTCTAAAAGCAAATAAAAGCCCTGGACCCGATAAAATTAGTGGCATTCTACTGAAGTCATGTGCAAAACAATTGAGTCCTATTGTCCATCACATTTTTAATGTGTCATTGAGTCAGCAAAATATCCCTGTTCCTAAACTCAGCAGACCTAAAACTCTGAATGATTTTAGACCGGTCGCCCTCACCTCTCTTTTAATGAAATCATTTGAAAAACTTGTCAAATCAGAACTTCTAGGGAGAACAGCACATGCACTTGACCCTATGCAGTTTGCTTACAGGGCCCACAGAGGTGTTGAAGATGCCATACTTACCCTGCTGAATCGTTTATTTAAACATCTAGAGGGAAACAAAACCCATGTTAGGCTGACTTTTATTGATTTTTCATCAGCTTTTAACACCATCCAACCTCACAGTGTGTAAGAGGGGACATCAGCGTTTGTTTTATCTTCGGAAATTGTCCAGTTTTAACATTGACAAAACTATGCTCAGGCTATTTTATCGAGCTTTTATTGAGTCTGTGTTATCTTTTGCCCTGGTGTCCTGGTTTGGTAATCTGTCACTACAGGACAAACATTCCCTGAACCAGATTATCAAATGGGCTGGTAGGATAATTGGTGAGCCTCAACTCACCATGGCAGCCCTCTATGATACACATCTGCAGCGTAAAGCCAGCGCTATTCATAATGACTGCTCACATCCCTTGCATGGCGAGTTCCAGCTCCTTCGCTCTGGCTGTCGTTTTGTGGCCCCTAAGGGCAGGACAAAACGGTACAGAAGTAGCTTCATACCCACAGCAATTTTAATGCTGAATAGTAAAGCCACAAGGTGAACTTGTTCATATTGAACTTACTTGGCCCCAGGGACATGTAGAAGCACTTTTCTTTTCTTTTTTATGTAGAAGCACTTTTCTACTTATTCCTATGACCATGTATTTTGATTATGTTGTGTTTTGTCTGTCATGATGTCTGGGTGTGGCTGTTTTTTATATTGGGATTGCCGAGTGCCTGTCTGCACAACAAATTTACCAGCTGGTATTAATAAAGAAACTTTGAACCTTGAACCTTGAACTATGACGCACAATGACATCATCAGGACTATTATCAGACAAACAGAAGAACTATTATTTTAATAAGATTAGTTTTTATTCATAAGCATGGTGTATTTGAAAATACAGCCAGATAATGTGGATCTTTATCCTGGTTAAACTGAACTTATCATGTATTTATCCTCTTTCTGTTTTCTAAGTCAACTATATTAGCTGTATATTCATCATTTTAGAGGCTTTAATGTTAATGTAGTTACATTAAGTTTTTCCCTTTCTGTCCTTCAAATCAGCTGCTCTGTTTGAAAAACTGTGAGCAGAGCAGATACGGAGGCCTGCAGAGAGTGGAAGGCAGAGAGTCAGGCCTGGACTGGGACAAAAATTTGGCCCTGGACTGTTTGGTCCAGACAGGCACACGACAATCCGCACACAGATACTGTGCCAACTCAGTTCATGTGAAAGCATGTTTTTGAATGACAATAAATGAACCTTGAGCCTTGAACCTTGAACTCGCCCCTTTGATGTACATATAAACACACAGGCCCTTAATAACAGTAGTATACTGAACAATATTCCTTATATTCTGGAGCCTTGAATAAAATAAATGATGATTACACAGTATGTTGCTCACTTGCTCTTCAGAATGATACTGGAGAAAGGATGTAAGATTCAAGAGACAATATAACAATGCAATACAAAGTGCAACTATATCCAAGAGTAGTGTCAGGGACACACCTGCTTAAAGGGGAAGTGCCGTTTTTTACAACCTGGACCTTATTGCCGCGAAACTAGTTCATTTCACCAATATTTTGTTATGATACGCTAATGCAGGTTGTAAAAAACGGCAATTCCCCTTTAAGTCTTCGTCCACCTGCTCCTCCTGCACCACCACCATGGCAGCGGGAGCCTCACTTGCCTCACTGTCCAACTGACCCACTGCTGAAGCAGCAGCATCACTGCTGCTAGCTCCTGCAACGCTGGCCCCTGCAGCAAACTTTTCGGAAAAATTGTTTTGCTCCTAGCAGCGTCAGCCGTGAGAGCTTTTTTTTCCTTGTCTTTTTGTTTTTCAGCTCCGCCTTTCTGTTTTTTATCCACATGCTCCATTTCGTAATTCTCGTGTTTTCATGTGCTGGTGTTTTTTGTTTCTCTCTCTCTCTCTCTCATCATGACTGCTTGTCATTAAAGGTGATTGGACGAGGGGGGTCTAGAACATGAGTGGGTGGGACTCCTGGCCTCTGTAGCCTATAATAGGTCCATTGGGCCAGGTATTCTGTGGGCCGGTGCATGTCTCTGTCCCTGGGCCGGTAGAGGTACCATGGCAAGGCGCAGCAAAAAATAAAAAAATAAATAAACAAATAAAAAATAAAAAACGGGCAGCCATCGGCCCACTATTGATCGGCCCACCGGGAAAAGTCCCGGTACTTCCAATGGCCAATCCGCCCCTGCAGAGAGTTGCTCATGACATTACGGTTAACAGAGTGTCAAGCAGTGGTTAAACACTGTATAGTCTACTTTTCTTCATTAAACAGAGATAAGACAAATCGTGTTAAAAAAGACAGTGCCACTTAAAGTTAGTAAGTTAGTTAGTTAGTAAAACGGTCAGCCGTTCTTCTCAATCTCTTTACTTGTTCATACAGTCGCTGCCAGCTTTCTTTCTATAGCTGTTTGACAGTAGATATTAGACAGCTGACATGTAGGATGTTCAAAGACTCTCACATGGGAAAAGGTTCAAAAGATATTTTGAAGCCAACACAACTTTTGGTTAGAAATGCTAAATCAAATGACATCAACCAGTGATAATAATTACAACCGCATATTATTTTTGTCTGGTGAAGATTTTGTGTACGTTTTTGTGTAGTCATTAAAAGGCAAGGCGATTTCATTTGTACAGCCCATTTTTACAAGCAGTTTGTCTCAAAGGGCTTTACATGGCATCATAACAACATCCTCTGCCCTTTGACCATTGTGACTACTGAAGTCAGACACACCTGGATTAATCGGTTTGTCCAATAATGTAAGACAGGAAATAAAGGAGCTGGCTTATGTTCAGGAAGTAGTGGAGTTGTGCATAAGGACTGCGGCAAAAAAAAATTTTAAAAAAAGAAGAAAAAGCCCGTGGTCAGACCTGACCCGAGGTTATTAGTGTGGTTTTGATCTGAACCCAGCACGTCCGGACAGTGTTGTTCGAGCCTGACCATTGAGAGCTTGGACTGACCCAAGGAAAGTTTAATCACAAGTTAACTTAAAATGAATGCGTGCTCCAGATCCGGCTCTTTCCCTCTATTGCTCTTTTAAACGGTAAGAATGAGTTGATTATATTGTATTTTTTCCATTTTTGCTGGGCATAAGATTTGTTCAGAGTTAAATAAAAGCCTCTCCCAAAAGCCTGTCTCAAATATAGGCTAGCAGCTGGAGAAATAGCCTACTATATTGACACACATCTGCATCTGGACATAGGCAAATGTGCTGCTCTCATATCGAGAGTTGCTGATGCCTATTATTAACTATAGCCTTCTATCTTTTTTTTAAAATATTTTTTTAATATTATGTTTATAATTTTCAGAGAGAAAGAAGTAGATCTGGAATATGAACAAAACGGTTTTACCAAAATAAAAAATGTACAATCTGTGTGCAACAGGATCCAAGTCACAAAAAATGATCAGCATTTTATCAGATTAATGTCAACGATGGAGGAAAGAAAAGACAGCACTCAGACAAACATATTGAAGTTCATTACTGTGTGACATTTTGCAACCATTCAAGTCAAGACACCAAATCACAATACATGTCATTCAGGCATTCAGGGCTGTGTGGTTTGTCCAGTTTGTCCTAGTGGTGTTGCCGTACCTTGCTGTCCACTTGGCAAATTCGCTCAACCAATTATATTCGGGGATACAATGGTGATTGGCATGCCCCCCAGGCCCGCCCCCTTGCTGACAGAAACCGCCCACTAAAAAAAAAAAATCACTCGCGCGCGAGCAGGGGCAATTTTTTTTCGAGCGAGGAGAGGAGAGTTTCGTGAACGGAGTATTGCGAGCGGACTCTGCGCACGCTCGAGCTGTTTTTCTCCTGACAGGCTACAATATTGCTCCAGGGGGCAGAAATGCTTGATACAAATAAATTTGCGAGTGCTCTGAAAGCTCTCGGAAATAAAAATGTGCGAGTGGATGTTTGATTTGCGCGCAGACGGATCCCTTTTGCGTGCACGCTTTATGTCAGTATTCTATCCCCATATGTAAGCTGCGGACCAGTCAACTCACATTTTGTTGAAAAAATATTTATTTCAAACAAAACTTGCGCATCTCCACTGGCTGTTATTTGTGGCAGTCCTTGGTAGACCTCATGTCTTGCTGTGATTTTCAAAAGCAAAAGGGATTACATTTGTATGTATGTAAGCCTATCATATCCATAAAGCAAGAGGTGATAATTAATCACTTACTACATTTTGATGTAGCGCCCTGCTATAAATGATATGTTATTTCATGTGTTTGGGTTTACAAATATTCAGTATATTTTGCAATATTGCCTGTTAAATTAGTTCTATGGTGAAATAACCTTGAAGTAATACAGAGAAATTAATAAGTGCACTTCATTTGGGGAAGGTACTAAAATGTCCCATGTTTTTCATGGTCTGTGAATGTCTCATGACGTTTCTTTTGTTTATTTGAGTAACCAGGTATCAATCTGTTATTAGCCAATCCGTGCCTGTCAGAGATGAGTGTCAACTACCTACCGGATTCGGAAGGGGGTGGGACTAAAAAAAGAGAGGAGACGAGGCTCGGGCTAGTAACGGGGAGAGACGAGGAAAAAGAGTGACAACACCATGGAAAAGTAGTTGTAAGCTATTTGAAACCGTTTAAAGTTACTGTTGTTACTAAAACCTTAAACCGGAAGGTCTGTTTGTGTGTTACTGGTACCAAATGTGGAAGTAAGCCAAGTTCAGAGCTGTTTCAGCCGGGAATTGTACTGAGTGTCCGAGACGCCATTATCGTTGTGTATAGAGCTAGAGTTAGCCTCGTCTCTGCTAGCTGGAAGGAGACCGCGTGTGTGTGAGGGAGAAATATTTTGCGCCGAGTTTCCCGAGTGAGTATGAGCACTATTTGAACTGGTAACAATATGGAAATGTATGAGAACGAACAGTGAGTTTATTAGTGTTTTGAATTTATGCTCCGTGTATCTCCGACCTACATGCCTGCCTGCGGGTTTGCCTGCCGCTGATCTGCTGCTGCTGTAGAGGATGCTCAGGATCCCCGCTGTCGCCAGAGACTGCTGCTGCACGAGGACGTGTCAGCAGGACTAGTTTTCTTCATCTCCTTTCACCTTACTCCTCTGAGGCCAGGGTTTGAGGAAACTGTGGTTATCCGTGAGTACTGAGAAACACTTTCACAAGGATACATGAGCTCCAACTCGACATGCGCGCCAACGAAATGGTACCATAACTGACTTACAAAACCCCGGGTATTTATTTATTTTTTATTTTATTTTCTGAACTCAAAGGTCACCAGGTCAAAGGTAAAGGGTGATTGCCTATGTTTTCTTTCTGTGTAATAAACACTTCTTCCTGTTGCAACGTGTATTTGCAGTCACAAATGTTTATTTGAATGTGGTGTTATTAGGGCTATAGTGTGTAAAGGTATATGCATGGGAGTTTTAAAGTTCACAATAACAATGTAGCTATAAAATAAGCTAACCAGGCCTCTCTGCACCCTAGGCAGAGTCATACGCTCTAGTTTAAGTAAACACATTAAAAGGTTGATATTTTCGTGGACTCCCTCCAATTCAGCTCCCATGCTCGAGGTGTCATCAGGTGTAAGGGGTTTTACCATGACAATGCTGTAATAAAATAGAGTTGGTTGGGAGGGCTACACGTGGGGGCTTGTCCGGGATCTTACATTGTTTGGGATTTTACATTGTTTATTGTTTTCTGTATATGTGAGCAAAGTAAATGTGAACAAAAAGCTAAAGTTAATGCTAACTGAAGTAGCTATAGCCCTGTAGCCACTAAATTTTGAAGTGTGTATTTTTTGTGACTGGTTTTTGTAAAGCTAAAAAAAAATGGAGTCAGAACAGATATTCAAATGGTGTGTCGACAAAGGTATTGATGTTAAGAAATCACTTGTGCTTAGTGAGGTTTCTCTTGAGGTTACTGATGAGACCATTTATAAGGTACTTGATGAAGCTAAAATATTTGGTCGCTCTAAAGTAAGAGTACGGGGTTTAGCACACACTAACAAGCAGTCAGTCTCAGTGGAAACCACAAATGACCTGACTCAGGCTGACCTACCTGAACAGTTGGTAGTGGGAGACCAATCAGACATTTGGGTAATTAGTATCCCTGACACTCAACATTCCCATGTACCTGTTGACAAAGA